>NW_015505305.1:1088560-1163560 GCF_001515645.1 Sinocyclocheilus grahami
TTTTTTCCCGTCAGTGGAGGTCCCCCCCCCCCCCATCCATCACCCGTGTTCCTGTCTGACCTGTGTGACACAATGTGGGTTCGCTTCCTGCCTTAACAAGCTTCCTCTGATAAGAAGAACCAGACTCCAGTTGGGCTTGGCCTTGGACTCACTGCCTGAAAATGTGTATGTGGGGTTTTTCACTCTTACTTCATCCTGTGATCACTTCAAGCATCTTTGCTCGGTTTAGAGACACAGTGAGGGATGTCCCTTCCAAAAATTAGTGTCTGTCTTTGTCCCTGTCTGTCTGTCTTTATCATTTCTGTCCAGTTCCAACACATCCCCACCATCAATTCCTTCTTCCTCCTCGTGCTTTATTTCTGCGTCTAGTTCTGTGGCGACAGGTTGAAACCCAAAAGGACAATTTCTCTTGTCACCATAGCCACTTAGCTGTCCTCCGCTCTGCCTGGTGAGATGGCAGTTTAAACTGCCGGCTGAATAAAACATTAACTTCCTCACCCCTCTACCATCCCTCTGTCGTTCTGGGCTTTACAGCTCGGCTGACAGCAATGTGTCTCCTCTGGTGTCTCCACGGACACAGAGACATTGACTACCATTGTATCCAGATTAAATGGAAGCGTAATAGGCACCCTCGGCTGATTGGCCGGTAATTTGAAGGAGTTGTACACAGGTGCAATTTGTGATATTTTCAGTAAATTAAATTTTTTCCCTCTCTCTTTCTCTTCGTTTTTCTTTTTCAGCTGCTTTCCCTCGCTCGTAGGTCTCTCTAACCACCCCCACCCTCTGTCTCTCTCTCTCTCTCCTTCTCCATTTTATTGATGTACGTTCAGGCACCCATTAGGGCTTCCTTTTTTCCCCTCTAGTGGAAATTGCAGCATGTTAATTTTCACACAAATTACAGCAATAGCAGGTATCTCTATTTGATACATTATAACAGGAGCAATCAGGGATAATTGAGTGCCTTTCAGATGGTAACCGGCGCATTCACTTCAATTCAAAGCCAGTCCATTTATCGTCTAATCGCTCTTTAAACACTGAATTTCTGGGAACAAAAATTCTTGTCATAATTTTGCTTAAGTGTATTTGGAAATCACAGTCCTTTGAGCAAGGATAATTGAAATCAAATCCCTTTCACGGGAGCTGACATTTCTACATTTCCCCCCAATTGAAATTAATTTCAAAAATTGAGCATGAATATCTTCAAATAGCAGGCAATTATACCTTTCAATGGGGAGAAATTATGTGCACAAAAAGTGGAGACATCAACTGGCGCTTCAGTTAAATGTCTTTGTTTCCAACTGTGTTTGCCTTGTAAAGATTTACATATATTGACTCATTATGAAACCTTGTGATGCCGATCGCCTTCCTTTTTCAGCTCAGCCCGTTAAAATTAACTCAGATTGGAACGTTTTTTTTTGTTAAGCCTCATTAAAACTGTTTGGAGATTTTTCTTTTTTTCCCCCACGTCCTCTTTTGCAGCTGCACAGATCTATGCGAATTGAAAGAGTAGCCATTTTCTACTCAAAAGGGATATTATACATCCTTTACATATAAGTACCATGACCGTAGGGAGTCTTTAAAATGATCCACATCATACGTTTGGCCAGTGATCTTCATTGAGTGTCTTTAAACGTAACTACTTTATTTTTACACCCCCTTGGTCATAGTTGTAAGGCCTCACGCTTGACACTTTCTCTTTTCCCCTCCATCCAGCTCTTCCGGCAGTCTGCGTTTGGGCTGTACCAAAGGTTCGGTGGTATGGCACTGGCTGCCACGTCTCTATCAAGGAGGGGAAGATGAGGCGGGGTTCTCAGGAGAGAGGCAATTTCACAGCTGGTTTGCTCCTCAGTCACTCGGGCCGAAAATGCTGCAGATTTGTGGAGAAAATTGAAATGGTGTCAGTACAGGAACAAAGCATTGAGTCGAGCAAAGCTGCATTAGGGAGGGGCCTCTGTTTGTTGGGGGGTGAATTCAATAACGTTTGACGGCGCCTTGGTCATGCCCCTTTTGACACCTGTCAGCACAGCTGTGAAGCTCGTCCTGGCCCTGCCTCACATGTCCGTCCACTTATTTCTTGGACTGCATTTTTAGTTCACGATCTCCTTCGCGTGCACATGGCGACCTGGCGCTGATTATAGGAGCTCCATTATGGCCGCATTGCTGAATCGACAGGCACGGCTGTTGACCAGCCAGTACATTATGGGTCAACAGCTGCTGGGCTCATCGGAAGCTGTAGAGGGCAATTAAAAGCTGTTGTGATGAGGAGAGAGCACTTGCTAAACTCCTCCGTCACCCACATCGCTCTGATTCTATGGTGACATAGAAAGATTGTGACCCAATAACAGCAATTAACACAAGTATAATGGCTAATCAAATTGACAGCAACAGTTGTTCATCAGATTCACACACGCTGCCTTATCAAAACAAACTATTATGAAAGAGGTAATCTCAGAGCTGAAATGTGTCTCTCTCTCTCTCTCTCTCTCTCTCTTTCTCTCTTTTTTTCTCTCTCTCCCCATTCTCTTTTATTCTCTCACTCGACCTGTGCGCTTCTGGCAGTTAGACACATGGCTAACGGTAATTTTAGCCGAATTTACAAACCAAACACTGTTTCCTGCATTTGTCAGGAGAGAAGGTGGGGAGTACACTGACTGTTTTTGGCCAATCAGACCATTTTGCAGGTTCTGTGACTCCAAACTCGGGGTTTGACTGAGTGCGTGTGTTTGTCTTTGTCTTTGACAGTGGAGAATATATGACAAACACTACCTGAACACAAGTATAATGGCTAATCAAATTGACAGCAACAGTTGTTCATCAGATCCACACACGCTGCCTTATCAAAACAAACTATTATGAAAGAGGTAATCTCAGAGCTGAAATGTGTCTCTCTCTCTCTCTCTCTCTCTCTCTCTCTTTCTCTCTTTTTTCTCTCTCTCCCCATTCTCTTTTATTCTCTCACTCGACCTGTGCGCTTCTGGCAGTTAGACACATGGCTAACGGTAATTATAGCCGAATTTACAAACCAAACACTGTTTCCTGCATTTGTCAGGAGAGAAGGTGGGGAGTACACTGACTGTTTTTGGCCAATCAGACCATTTTGCAGGTTCTGTGACTCCAAACTCGGGGTTTGACTGAGTGCGTGTGTTTGTCTTTGTCTTTGACAGTGGAGAATATATGACAAACACTACCTGTCTCCGCAGCTGTAATTAACACAGGTGATTCTCCAGCTTTCCCTGATTGAGCCGCACCAATCTCATTACGCTTCAGCCTTTCATTTTCTCCGGGCCAATAACATGTAGTACTAAGCTACATCAGTATGATTTTAGCTAATTGGTTTTTCCCTTTTCTTTTTTTTAGTTATATTGAATATGCAAACGAATAATCAGCAACCACGGTGTCAATAAAGAATTGGTAAAGAGCTTTGAATGTTAAAGTAATAGTTGTACTTTTTATAATGAGCAGGTCTTAAATTTTTGGGGAAAAAATCTACCACTGATACAGTACACGGTGTTTATAAAACAGTACCAAAGGGCCCTCAGCAGGTTTTTTAACCAAAATAGTAGAAATTGTTTTTTTGTTTTTTTTTGGTGCCACAGTGAAAATTGTTCAATTGAATACATATTTATACATTTAGAGTATGAGTATGTATTTATTTAAAACATTACGATACCATATTTTTAATCTTTTCTCAATTAGATTTTTTCTAAATTAAAAATAGCAAAAATAAACCACAACAAACATAGAAACAATGAACAGATACTGCCACCACTGCTTAAAAATAATGCAAATATCCAAATGATATACTAATGCCATATAGAGAAATTTAAGTACAGTTTTACAGAAATGTCTTATCGCCCAGTGAAGTGGTCAGAGATAGATTTTGCAACCCTTAACCAAGCTTGTGCTATTCAATATAGTGTAAATTTTGTAATATCATCTATTATTATTTTATGTGATTTGGATGGGATTGCTGATGGCAAGCCATGTAAGGCCTTAAAAATTGGACAACTTCAATGTAAAATCAGTCAAAAATCATTATTTCTCCTCTTCCTGGAGATTACCATCATTTTTGTATTAATCAAACATCATTTGTTTCATTGTAGCTGGTTTCACTGTGCATATTTAACTTAATTTAGTCTGTTCTCCCAATATTGTTGCACTTATTTTATTGTAGCAATGGTTTGGTTTGTGATTCTTTTAAAATCAGTGCCATGAAATTTGTACTTGTTGGAAGTTCACAAGAAAATCAATCAAGAGCCAGGGAAAAAGGCTGAATGCAGTTAAATGTTCCATATGTTATGCATGTAATGATGATGCACAGTTTTACCAAGCATTTTGTCTGGAACCAAGTGGTGAAAGCCATTGATTTTGGCCTTCATTTAGCCTGGTACTTTGACCAACTTCAGGCAGATCTTGTTAACCTGTATTTTTTTACCTTGTTTTCAGTTTCCCTGAAGAAGAAACTGGGAGTTTTTATGTATGTGTCATCACCCTATAAGTTGTAATATCTGGTTTAATGTTTTATCTTTTCCTTTCCATTCTAGTATTCAGAGAAAGCTCTCTACAACCAAATGAGCTTCTACAGATACATCTTCGACTGGGAATACGCCGTCAACAAGGTCCTGTCAGGAGAGGATAGATGTAAGACTTTTATTACTAATTATCCTGGAAATTCGCTCGCAAACATCACCCATAATCGCTCGTCCAGCACTTTTTCAGACTCTATGTGCACTTACACACACACCTCACAGCGGCTGGAGGCGGCCACTAGGTTGGGTTAAGAATCCTCAGCTCCTCGAGTCGACAGCCGTAATTCAGGCGACGGATTCAATCACGGAACGGCGCGGTGCAGAATGCAAAGCGGTCCAATCAGTTGGAAGGAAGAGGGGAGTGAGTGAGAGAGAGCCTCCTCTCATCCCGTTGGCCCTCAGTAATAGCGCTGGCTATGTTGATTGAAAACAGTTTTTAGATTTTGGAAAATGATAGGGCGAGTAATTGGAGAGAAGGCTAAAGGATAGCCCTTCATAAATAATGGGACATGGAGCATATGTTTTCAGCGGGTCGTTGGAGGATCCAGACCGCTCACGGCCGCCGCTAGCCGAGTCATGGCTACTTACCCACAATCCTTTTTGATTGATGTCACTTGATTAAAAAGGACCTCTTGGAATAGACTTATACATTTATTTATTTATTTTTACATGTGGCGATGAGGTTCCGAGCTGGGTGCGAGAGCCGTAGATAAATATAATGTGTAATCAATAGATGACCACTCAGAACATGGAACAGGCTGAGGGGAGAGTGTATCGGGTGGGGTGGGGTGGGGGCCTAACATGATTATAGACTTGACGTATCCAGGGAATTTTATTTCTTTACTTTTTCCCGACTGTTGTTTCTGTGAGTAATTGTGGCCAATCTGCGGCATTCTGTCAGCCACACTGCCCATCACTGCAGCCGGGGCTCTAATTCCTGATGGAGTGATTTTAACCCTCTAGCCCTGATTTTCACCAGGTGACGTTACTCCTCCTGTCGTCCTCCTCTTATTTTTTTTATTAATTTTTTTTTTTTTTTTTCCCCTTCGCAATTGTTCTCAGAAACCATTTGTTTATTCCATTTATTATTTGGACTTTTTCACTTTCTAGTTGCATTTAGTTTCAGGCGCATCTTTCTTTATCATTGTGCCGTATATACATGTAGCTCTGCCACGTACATGTGTATATTGTGGGATTAGTAGAGGACATCACACACAGCTTTGAAGTATAGCCTTAAAACGGTTATCTCCCCTCTCACTATAATACTACACATTACTGTATTATAGACTGCAGGGTTTACCGGGGTCTAGGGGTGAAATTACAGGTCTGCATGGCTTGTACTTCCTTTTACCTGGTCCAGTTTCTTATTTAGACCCTGGGATGTAACTCTGCCGTTAGAGGGGTTCTGAATGTACTGTGTCGCACTGGGCACTGGTTCCATTACAGCATCCCTGTATTTACATACTGTAGGTTTAGCTACAGCAAGTTGGGTGGCTAGTACATGATACAGCTATGGCAGTAATGTTGGCTTTGACCAGAATTTGTAAAATATTAGCCACCTGTGACCTTTTTTTTGTGTTTTTTTTTTATCTTTGAGTAATATGTAAATATCTATCTATCTATCTCTAAATACTGGTTAGTAATTTTCATTAGTTGTTTCTTAATATCTATATGGTTTTATTCATTTTATTTCAGTTTTAGTTTGTTTTAGTACATAAAGTTAAACTAAACAAAAATTAGAAACGTTGCCTCAGCAACTACCTGAAATAAAATACAAGTTTAAGTTTTTTTTTTGTTTGAATATATTTCAGTTTATTTTATTTCAAGTTACATTTTTTTTATATATATTTTTAGCTTTAGTTTAATAACACAGGCATATACATTTGTATGTAATCTTTAGGTGGTCTTAATGGTGTTTACTCATAGATGCATGGATCAGTGAGGAGCTAGACTAAAAGCAGGTTAATAATGCCAGTCACATCAGAGGCGTGTCATTGGATGGTCAAATGGTAAAATAAAAATCATGACGTGACGACAAACCACACAAGGGCTTGCAAGGTTGTCTTTCTAGAAGCTTGTTATGCTCCACCACCAAAGTGTGTTTTCTTCTATGCATTTGCACCTATTACCAGAGCGCAGCAAACAAAGGTAGAGGGTTAAGCTGTGGTCCACCGCTGTTGACGACGATGGAAACTCTTAGGAGCGATAGTGGAATAAAGTACAGTTCAGAAAACTTTTAGCTGCCCTCTTCCCACACACACACATACATGCACGCCTTCTCGTAATTTACCAACCACCTCCCCCTCACACCATGAGACATTTAGTGTCGTATCTGCCAGATTTTCTGTCTGTCTCTGATGACGGAGGAATTGCTTTTAAAGTGGGCATTATGCCAGACCAGCAGCACAATAGAAAAACCAATCTTCCCCCTATTCTGTCTTCTCCGCTGTTATTGTGGAGCTTTAGATAACTGGAGACGTATGTGGCTGGTAGACTGAGCAAGAGAGAGCCGTTTCTGCTGGACGCTGAGCCTGGAGGTTAGAAGTCTCCAGCTAACTTCGGCCGCGCTCGCTGGAAGGTGTCTGAACAATGAGATGGGGTGAATAAACCTTTTGGTCGGTCTAGGAAGTTAAGCCCGAAGAGGAGTTAAAATTGCATGCTGCCTTGATGGAGTTTGTTTAGATGGGATGCAGGGTGTTGTCTTGGCCAGGGGTGGTGCTGTGATTTGGTTCCTCTGGGATGCATTGCAGGGCTGTGATGGAAGGAGGGCCTTGGTGAATTCATCCCTCTGTTGCTTGATGGTGAAATTGCTGGTCAGTGCTTTATCCATTTGCAGTCTTTTCCTCACTAGATTACCTGATTCCTTCAGAGAGAAAAGACTGATGGAAATTGGCCTGCCAACCCCCCCTTCACACAAATGCACACTCACACACGCTCTCTCACTCACTCACTCACTCACACACACACACACACACACACACACGCACACAGAGAGTAAGGTAAAGGAAAATAAAATGCCTTCTCTCAAGTATCTATATCCAAGGAAATCACTGACTGTAACCTGTCCCCTCACCAGAACTCACAATGCCTGATACAAACCAGCGGATATGCTCTAACGCCTGATCCAGTTGATTGGTTACACCTCAGTAATGTTTAAAGTTGGGTTGTCATTAATTTCAGTTATTTTTGTTTTACTTTATAGTTAATACAATTAATCTCAAATTTTGTGTTTTATTCTTTTCCCCTTTCGAAATGCAGTTTTAGTTTTTTATATATTACTATAAATGTAGAATTAATTGTATACATGTGTAGCATATATTATGTATAATAAACTATTTTATATGTATATATAATTGTATTTTTATAATGTAATTTCCATCTGTTTTATATTTTTATAGTATATGTAATCAGGGATTTGATTTGCATATTTCTAAAACTTGACACTAAATAATATAAAATATTTGTTGATGGTATGTTTCCTTGTAGATATTTTATACTTGTTGAACTGTTAATGACATTTTTTAACATCCCATCTAGATTTGAATTTTTAGGGTTGCTGTTATGAACTTTTTCTCCCTGTTTTTTCCTCCACAAATAATATTTTTGTGTGCATTAAACATAGAACTGTGCTTCTGCTCATATTCAGAATAGCCATTTAGAATCAGACCAAACAAAATGCTTATATCAAATTTGACATGCCAACCAGTTAAGTAAATTTAACAGCATTAAACATTACATTTAACTGGTTTTTATTCAGTTACGACAACAAAGTGCATTACATACATTATATCCCTTTAAGGCACCTTCATACCTCACTTTTTGGGCAAATTCTACTGTAATGTATATCTACAGACCCACTGCTGTTTCTGGCCTTCTGACAGTAAAAATTAATCCTGTTTGACACCCATGATCCTCCTGTCCAACCGCCTTCACCGATGTTCTCAGCAGCTCCGTGAGCGGATTATATCACACACATGCATTGTGTCTGCACGCAGCGTGCGTGGGGTGCTTTTTCTTTGTGTATATCGGCGTGTACGCATGTGAGAAATGAGAGACATTTAGATGCAGACTCCGAGTCTGATCTACATGTAAACCACAGTCCTCCGCCTGATTGCAGCTACTGAGTTAAATGTGGAGGCAATTTCATGCACGGCAGGAGTCCTTCCATAATAAAACAGTTTTTTTTCCTGCAGTTTTAAAAAAATTAGATATCCCATATCAATGACTTCCAAATCATGTTGAACTCTGATTTCGTTCTTTTCATGAAGAGCAATTCATAACGTCTTTTAGGCAAGCCCTTTTGCTCCCTCTGTTCCATTTCCTCCTCTCTTTCCCGCTCTCAGCATCGGCCGCTCTCTGTATCTCTTGCTCTTTCTAATTCGCTCTCCCTCTCTGCCTTGTCTCCTCTTGAGTGTGTGCAGTGTGATTATGTTCAGGCAGTAATGTAATTTCACTGCATTGATAAAATAGAAATTGTCCTTTAGCTGTGTACTGATAGTGCTCAATTTGCAGGCGAGCTCCTCTGCAACCTCTTCAGGGCACAACGCGCATGCCCTCCCCCAGCCCTCCTCCCCCACGCTCTGCCTGCCTTGAGCTGCTGGAAATCCGCGGGAGCGATTGTCAAATCAATTATTCATTCTGTGCAATTACACTTGCACAAAGAACTTTTCTCTGCTCGGAATGATGATTAAATTAAAAGCTATTCCAGCTGCCTTATAACATCTAATAGAATATTCATAAGCAGCCCAAATGGAATGTATGATCCCCATTAACTTCATCATGCTCACTTAATTACATGCTTGTTATTGTATTTACACCTTGTTAGAGCACATGGAAGCTGATACACTCTCTCTACGGACTCCGGACACGCTCTCTCTCTCTCTCGCTCGCTCTCGCTCTCTCTCTCTTTTTCCTTCGTATTCCTCTCCTTCTTCTGTTGTCTGTTCACCTCTTTTTCTCACGTCTTCTCTCACTATCTCTTCACACCTTTTCTCCCTCTTAAAAATGCTATTTATTTTAAATGCGACCCCTGCCGGGCTGGGAGGGAACGCGAGGTCTCTGACAACCTCTGGCTTTTAGGTTTCTTTTATACATTCTGCACACAGTGATTGAGGGAAAAGAATGAAGAGGAGGAAGAGGGAAAAAATTATTCTCTCCCACCTTTCAAAAATGATGACATGATTGCTTTCCCTTGATCATGCATCATCATCTTTCTTCAGCCTCCCCTTTTTTCTTTCTTTCCTCAGGTAAATAGTCCCTCTCTCCCTATCCCATGTGCCAGCATTCTGTTTTCTTTCACGTCGTTTTCTATTTCTAGAGATAAAAATGTGTGTGTGATAATGGTAACTGGCTCTGCAGATGGTGCGTTTGGAATACTATCCCCCTTTTTTGATGTTTGTGTTTGGCCATTTTCTACGACCTTTCTTCCCTTATGGGGCAACTCTGTTACTCTGTTTCTACTACACCTGCTAATGGAGATGGACTGTGATTGAGTCCTAGACAACAGTTGGGTGCTCAACAACATTTAGGAGGTACAGATTCAGTCACCACATTCAAGCATAAAAAAAAACGTTTTGTGCAAATAAACAGTGTAGGGTCATATTTCAGTCTGGGCATTTACATATTCTCAAGCTACATTCATGTAAATACTCATCTTGGCTAGATCTCATCTTTCTTCTCAAAGCAAAGACTTGCTTTTAACAAAAGTCTTTGGTTAAAGGCTTTTGATTCAGTCTGTAATTCTCATTCAGTCCTGCTAGACTGCCAGTGACTCCTCTATCGTCTCTATGGTATTGAAGGCCCTCCTGATGGGATAAATGACCTTAGATATCGACCCGATTGCATGACCCCGTGGCCCCTGGCAGAAGAGTCTATTTAGTTTCTGCAGACACCTAGCCCCTCTCGCAAGCGCTCTAGCCTCAAACTGCCTGGATTGCTGGTTCCTTATCGATTCTCAAAGACTTTCATTTGAAATGATACTTGATAGACCTCTCCAAGCACAATTCCGTGAGCATAGTTCGATATTATGACTGATATTTTTCTTTTCGTATCAGTTTTGACTCGTTATGGATCCACTCCAGCCCTGCCTGCTGCCGGGCTTGTGTTTTTTGTAGTTGCATATAGGTTGAAGTAAATAAAAATCAGATTAAAATATATTTGTAACCAAATGTATGGTTGGGAAAATGTCACTTTCATAAAAGTACTGTCTTTAACACATACTGTGTTTTAATATATTTAGTTATGGAGTATAATCAACTTTTTGATACACACTACTTGTCGTTTACAGTAAAGATTGACTTGAATCTTGAATTGAATTTGATGGGGGGTTTTTTTGTGCTTTCTAAAGACTGGTTGTACTACAGAATGCTATCTAGCCAAACCTTAACTCCAAACTCATTTTTAAAAAAAATTGTTTGTTTGTTTTTTTTAGTTTTTAACTTTTCTTCATTATGACATTCAATAAATGACAAATAGAAAATTTGGTATCTTATTACAGATTTTCACTTTCACTGTGCTGTAGCGACATTGTGGGTTATAGGGCAATATTTCCTATAAAACAATTTTATTAAATGCAAAGTTAATATTTTTCAGATATTTTAATCATTTAATAATTTTGATAGTTTGGCCTTAGCAAAGTCACAATGTGTCAGTTATGTAATATTGTTTTTATAATATTATGCTTAATATGGATTTTTATATATATATATATATATATATATATATACACACACACGCATACAGTCAAATTAGTTTTTTACTAGTGGGTGCAGGACAAAATAAAGTAAACTGTGACATAATACCCAAAAATTCTTCATACAGTGGACTACCAGTAAAAAACAGACACTTTGACTTGAAGTGTTATCTGACATTATCAAGATGAATTTGTTCTGACACAGTTTAACTCTGAATTATTGTCATATTTTATTACCATTTTCTAAACTATAGCCAATAAACTGATAATGTGTGAAATGTTGAAAGTGTCTGAATAAATTTTGGTTTGACTGTATAAAGCCTCCATTATATTTTAGGGAAGGGCAAGGGGATCATATGGGTGGGGTGTTGGTTGGTGATTTTAATGTATTGTCTAATTTTCTTCTCAGCGAACGTCAAGATTGGCTTGAAAGAAGAAAAGGGTGTATACAAAATGCTGAAGGATGTAATGGACAAAGTCCTCTCCACCAGCGGATACTCTGAAGTCAACCTCGCCAAACTTTTCCAGGCCTTTACAGCCCTCAAGTATTGACCAACTGTCCTGAAGTGAACCTGGGTAATCAGATATGGCATAATATTTCTGCCTTTCTGCCTACCAAGAGAAGCCTTACAATGTTATGTTTTCATCTTTTAATTCCTGTCTGCTGTAAATACACCTTGTGGTTTTGTAATCTATGCTATTTACTAGCTCACTCACTGTGCATTTGTAATCCCTGACAGCATTTTTGTGCCCGACAGCTTGTACGTGAATTAAGGTCAGAGGTGACGAGCTCAGTCAATCTGCATGTAATCACCGAACCTTTCCACGTTTGAGCACCTGTCTCTCACTCTTCTTGTGTCCCATCCCATTTAGCCTTTGTCCAGGTCTAATCGATGATGAATCTGTGGTAAAATGGCCATGATAAGGGGCTAAAGACGCTCTCAACACAACCCAGCCCCCCACTCCCCCGGTAGCAACACACACACAGGGTTTTTAGAGATAACAATCAGGGATAATGACAGGCAGGTTCATGGGGGCTTGTAGCGGTTTGAAGGGGTCTTAGTTCAGTAATGACTTCTCTACTACCCCCTTCATCTTTAACAGCACAGCAATTAGCCAATGATACAGAGGTAGCCAGTGATTTGTGGAGTTTCAAATGATTGAACTCATGTCTGAACTGCTCTCAGCTGGTATGTTGCGAATTTATTAGACAAATTGCATCATTCGGTCTGCGACTGGCAGCTTGTTGCATATTTTGGACGTTTATTGCTTATAAAAGTGTCTTCAAGATTCTTAATTGTTTTGATACGGAAACATCAATAAAAGTATTTCATAAATCGTTCACTTTTCCTTCCCCCCCCCCTTTTTGATTATTTTATTTCACCATGCTGCAGGGAGTGATGACATTTACACATTTGAAGAGGGCGAGTTAACTTCTCCAAATGGAAGGCTCCATTTTCAAGACCTGGAGAATGGCAAGCCAAGAGTGTGTGAAAGCGAGGAGATTAGTCCACTTAAATCGAGTCGGTTTTAAGAATGTGGTGCTTCACTCGCTCATTCCATGTGTTTATAATGACAGTTAGACGATGTCTTAAACCATTTCATCAGATGTCAATTTCCATAAATGCCATGCTTGAAAAAAATCGCCTTAAACGGCTGCGATTTGGAGAACTAATGGCACCGACCTTGGAGAGTGCAGCAACACTTAAGAGCTACTTTCTGTCCACAGCATGACAGACGGCATTTTGTGCATTGTAGGCCTTTGCTGCTGATGTATTAAACATATATCAGCCCATATATACATTTAGCTTAATGTGTGCTTCGGAACGATACTTAACAGATGCAGGTAGTCCCCGAACTTTGTTGCACTTTTACGAGATTAAGTCGTTGCATGATGTGGGGCTTTCAACTGGACATTCCTTTAACCGTGAACGCGCTTTTGTCGTGCCCGCAGAGGCTATTTTCAAACTGGGCCACTCAATGCAGACGAGGCTTTGCATTAATTTACCCCACTAAGCTAATAAGAATGATTCGTTTTTGTTATGCTAAGCTTTATTGCCTGTCTTTTTGACCAGAATGGTGGTGTTGAGCAAAGCGGTGGACAAGGTTCTCTTTGATGAGGGAATTAGTGCCCTATTCTTTCTCTATTATTCATGGCATCGTGGAATATGTAAGTACCCGTGGGTGTCAAAAGGAAAGCCGGCCCTATTGCAAAGTGCTCCTCTTGTTTCTCTGAATAGCAGGCTATGAGATGATAAACCGCTTAATACACTGGTCTAATTGGATGAGGGTAAAAGAGACGAAGGAATTAAGGCACGCCAAAAGGGGACAGGGTTCCAGTGGCCCGCCATTCAGCCCTTTTCACTGTGATTTCTTACTCTACTGCTCCAATTGGAGACGAAAGGCTCATCAAAGCGCCTTTAGTGCTTTCACCTACCCTCTGTGTTTCGAGCCGTGTCGGGATGGAAAAGCGTGATTATTCGCTGGTTGTTGAAGCACAACCTAGTGAGCTAAAATCAAGGGAATGCATGTGAAAGTTTACCATGCATTTATGAACCATCAAAGTACACTTAATTTGAAATGTTGTAGTTTGCATATAGGTGGGTCTTTTATCAAAAACGAAAAATGCTAACATGTAAATAATGACTTTTAAAAGTTGCCATTTGCCAGTTGAAGATGCCATTTTTATCCGCTCAGCTGTTTCTATCTATTAGTTTAGCAAATTTGCACATTGATTTTGTGAGAAATCTATTTATTATATATCCTTTTATTTATTTAATTTTTCAGTCTGACATATTTTACTTACGAGGCTTAACATTGTGTTGACCGTGTTACCATCATAAGGGTTATTAAAATGATGCACAGTTCCATACATTAAAATAAAAAATCCATAATGAACTCATAAAGAACAAGGGTTTGTTAGTACAAGATTATCTTAAAAATGGAACCCTGCTTTCAAGAGTTTGTACAGTAAACCATTTTCAGATTAAAAACTGGATATTTGTAGGAACATAAGTTATTGCTAATAAAGACATTGTGTCATGACCTTGTGCAAGACTAAAGATCAAATGTATTAATATTCAAAGCTATTTGTGTCTGATAGAATGTTTGAATTTGGTTTTGAATTGCTTTTTGAAAATGAAATGTGCACTCATTTTGCTGGATTGACTTGGTGCCTTTCATTTTTAGTGGCGGTTCCCAAACAGGTGTTTTGGCACTCTTGAGTGTATTTTGTGGTCAGAACATTGGCAATGAATCATCTACACACTTTCCACAAATAGAGAAGCAAGTTTAGTCTCCACACAGCCTGTTTCTTCATTCATTCATGCATTGTAAAAAAAAAAAAAAAAAAGAGTTAAAGAGAAAGTAGCCCTAAGCACTTCAGGTCAATGCCTCTACAACTGTGGCCAGCATTCCCCAGATATTACGAGCAAATTGGTTTGCGATTCATTAATAATGTTCACAATAAGATTAAGGCTTTCTGTAAAATCCCAACAGAAGTGGGCTGCACGCTCCAGTGGTCCCTTCCACAAATAGAGGGGGGGAAAGTCTATGCACCTCACTTGGAGGTATGGCACTGGAGAGAAAATTGGTTTCCTTTGCTTAATGCTTCTTTGAACATATTCTCGCATGCCAACATGTTTAATATGGACTTGCTGCTAGAGGGGGGTCCTTAGCGCGAGATATTTAGAAGAATTTGTTGGGAGTTATAGAGTGATCACTGATCCCCCCCGCCTCCCGACCCGTCTTCATTTCGTTCGTCTCCATCTTCACTGATCCTGCTTGTTTGTGGCGTCATTATGAAACGGATTAGTGCGGGTAAAACAAGGAAAAGAGAAATCTTTTCAGCGGCGCGCGCGATAAAGAAGAAAATTAATCCTTGAGGTAATTTCACGCGATTTGGTTCGACACCATGGACGGGTCAAATGGGCGGTAATGGCATCGCTTCGCGCGTGAGATCCAACGAAGAGGGATTTGGGGAATTAAATCGGGAATTCGAAAGAAAGACTTTTTGATAAACTGCTTGTTACTTCATTAATGAGAAAGGGACTTAACGGAGTTGGGCATTTACAGATGTTGCGTCCAATTTAACGCCTCTACAAGTTGTAAGGCCTACAACGGATGAGATGGCAGAATAATTACAAACCGCTTTTTGTCAAGGCTTGAAGAATAGAGCCGTCATGAATATCATCATCTGACTAAATACAAATAAATACGTTATTTTGGTTATGCTCGACATAAATTATTCTCAATCATTTATAGCAAACTGAAACAAACAAAAAAAGGATCTTTCCATGACATAAATGTTTTAGCATTACACTGAGCTGCTGATAATTGATCCATGACCACTTAAATTGTTGACTCCAGGCTCCCCACTGAATAATTGCCCGTTTACTTCTAGAAATGAACTCTTATGACTATAAATCGGCACTATAAAACCATATATATGTGTATGGTCATTAGATTGTAAAATAATCAATTTTTGCGGCTATTCGAGCATTTACGATAAAAAAAATATTAGCAATATTTCGCAGATTTTTTTTTTGTGATCAACACATTTAATTTTAACAAGGAAAATTGTGTATTATTTTAAATATGTGAAGATGTATTTAATTCAGTTTTATTTGCTTCATTTTAGAACTGCTGATTTTTTTTTTTGCCAAGTTATATCAATGGTGTGATTTTTTAAATTTTTATTAAAATATAAAAATCATAAAATAAAAATGATTGATAACCTTTAAAAAGTGTAAACTTATTATTTCACTAAATTCAATTCGTATTATCATTTGTAAATAATACAGAAGGATCTCTGTTTCACCAGTTTCTTTTATTCCGACTTGGTCCCTGCGCGCGACAGGGAAATTTCTCACTGAATAGCAAAACTTCCCGGTCTGGATTTCAAGCTCTCTACCGGGAAGACATAAATAATCATCTAAAAATCTAAAATTTGAATCAAACGAACAAAGGATGAATCTACGTGAAACCATTCCTACAGTACTACACCGAGAGCATATTCTCAAAACATCTTTTGAAATAAACTATTTTTTAAACAGAGCTATATTTACACAGGATAACCTTAGCAGATCAGTAAACAGGCTAAAGTTTAGATTTTCACATTGTTCCTCCTTAAAACAAAACATTTATTTTTCATTATTTTTTTCTCCTAAATATCATATTTAACATAAGAGTGGGAAACAAACAGAAAGTAAAGCTGAGTATTCGTTTTCAGAAATTTGATTTGTTTTGCCAATACTGAGGCCAAAAACATGAATGGATATGGTTCAGGATGGGTAGCTGGTTGTGATAGTTCCCTTTGGCATATTGACCCATCTCTGCTTCAGCACTGAGAGAAGACTAGGAAGAAATGACCAGTTTTGTTTGTATTGCAGTGTGGTTCCAATGACTCCTCTCTGTGTGGGTGTAAATGTGTTTTTTACCAAATTGATGTAATGGATTTACCAAGCACAGCCTCCCTAACTTACCCTCTGAGGTGCCTACATTACACTCAGAATCTTTATGTTCAGGGTTTTGAAAGATGTTTGGTGCACTGTGTAAATTTTGATGATGTCCAGTGGGAGGCAGAGTAACTTGGTGATGACTCCAGTGTCGAACGGGTCTCCGGTGTGCTAGTGCTAAACGGATTTGGTCATGCTTTTTTGTTGAGATGGTTTCTTTAATATTTTGTTTTGTTTTTAAGGAGAAGGATCAGCACACTTCCTTCCCTGCATTGCCAGATGGCAGGATGTTCAGTTGGGTCAACTGGGCCGAATGTTCCTTTGCTTTGAGACGCAGTGCTGCAATGCTGGATGCCCTGCGGTCGGCGGCCATAGAGGACGAGGAAGAAGAAGGTTCTGGCAGGGTTGTCGGTGGCAGCACTGGACCCTCCACTGGCGGTGCAGTTTGGCGCAAGAGAGCAGCGGCCGTGGAAACACTGGTCAGAGGACCCATACTTGAGAAGAGTCTAAACAGAAGAGAAAGATCCTGTGATAAAGTGTACTGCACTCATACGGAAACATGCTCACACCAATGATTATACAGATAATCTTTAGGTTTAGCAGCAGTCGGATGAGTCCAGGGTACAAAAGAAGAGCCATAGCCATTTTTAGATGTGGTTATTAATATATACGTATATATATTACACTCTTAGAAATAAAGGTTATTTATTGGCATCTATGGTTCCACAAAGAACCTTTAACATCAATGGAACCTTGCCATTGCACAAAATGATCTTTAGACTGGAGGTCTAAAGGTTCTTTAGATAATTAAAATGTTCACTCTAATAAAAATATTTCTTTTAAGAATTGTTTACTGATAGGTTCTTTGGAGAACCCAAAATGGTTCTTCTATGGCATCACTGGCAAAGCCTCCTTTTGGAACCTTGTGATCGCAAATGGTCTGTACCTGCCAAAAGTAGGTCCAATGAAGGCTGGATGCCTGAACATCGCTGTGCCCAGGAAGGTTCCTAGGCCGAGGGGTGTGGCAGGAGGGAGGGCAGAGCTGTTTGGGGGTGGTGCCAGGCCTGGGAATGCAGCAGCAGCTGCTGCTGCGGCGGTCCACACTGACTCCAGAGCTGGGTGAGGTGGGAAGTGTCCTCCTTCCAGGTAGTGACTCAAGGGGTGAGCGGCTGCCAGAGGCCCGGGAAAGGGCAAGCCTGTGGGGTGAGCCTGGACACCTGCCTTTTCACGTTTCCTCCACTTCGCCCTTCGGTTTTGAAACCAAACCTGAGAGTTGGGACAGAAGCCTCATTAAAGTCCTAACTTTAATTATAACCGCTGGTGTTCAGATGAATGCATCTATGCGATTAAGTTTGAAGTGAGGAACATGCTTAAATAGCTGGCCTTGAGAAGTTGTCCCTTCCCGTTTCTGATCCAAAGCCATTTATATTTTACCTGACAGCCTGCATGGTCGTTTAAGCATGAGCTTGTCGCTCTTGTTCATGTGCAATATTTGGTTCGCTTTAATGAGGTGACAAATAGGCTGGAAGTCAAGGGTAATTACATGGCCCCGAACTTACGGTCTGTTACCCTTACTTTGCTAATTAAAGTCTGGTTCAGGCCGAGCAAAAAAACAGGGTGGAGCGTGGTAATTAAGAGCCGTGTTAACAAAAGATGTCGGAATAACAGCTGAACGGCATCTAATAACAATTAATGCACTTAAATTAAATTCCTCCAAATGTAAGTTGCTTGAAAAGGCTATTTAACTTTCCCGCAATCCCCCTCCTATCCTGCTGAACCCCACCAGGTTGTGCCGCAAGAACATGACCTGCAGATAGGGACTTCATAATGAAGGAAAGTGTCAAGAGACAAACCAACAGGGACCTTGCCCCCCCTCACAAATGCTCCAAACAGTTTTGCATTACGTGGCCCCTGGGGCATTTATTAGCTTTATCACCTCCTGATCTAGCCTGTTAAGTGATTTGTTCTCCCACATCTCCAAATTGACATCTGTTGTTTTACACAGCCAATAACCCTGGTAGCTTCCTCATGTTTGCACTGTCTCTTTGGTTATGAGAGTTAGGTTTGAACATGCCAGCCACGCTTTGAATAGAGAAAGGAGGGGTGGCAAACACCCTTAATAGTCTCTCACTCGTTCCAAGTGCAAAGCATCGGATCAATGCCGGTCTATTGCAATCACAAAATGGGAAATCAAATAGCATTATCCCCCCTACCCCTCCCTCTCCCCCGCGCAGGCGATGAGAATTCAAACACCATTTTCTCCCTGGAATAGCAGTGTTTGCTCTCTCGCTAAGTGCGCTTTTATGAATCAGGGGCGTCTGTGTAATTGCCGCTAAAATGTTCGCTCTATTGTGTATAATAACTTTAGATAACAGGAAAGACCTTGCCATGACGTACAGGGTCATTTAACCAAGTTTACGATTGTCACTTTAAAGTGAAATTAAATAATAGACCATTAGGTATATTGTCTTAACGTCTATAAGTAAGCAAATTGCAAGAATTCGCAGGCTCACATCATTTAGTGTTAATCTTTAACTTCAAAATGTCGACAAGTTGTCATATTATAAGCAATTTTTTCTCAATTCGCTGCAACTGAAATCCTTTTAACATCTGAATGGAGTCAAGGTTCTCAACTGTGTTTTATACAGTACACGTTAATATTATTATGCATTTCAATTATATCTATTTTTTCCGTTTTGTTTTATTTTTGTGCTAGAAAGAAAAGTAAGCACTCACTTGCACGCGCGCTTCTGTCAGATCCAGCCTCATCGCGAGCTCCTCTCTGGAATAGAAAATATAGATCATCAAAATGTGTGCAGGGTTTTTTCCCCCTTCACAAACACCGTAAGAAAACTGATTTTGCCTAAATTGTCAGAAACCTATCAAAGCAATTTGGGGTTGATGAGAATCGAACGGATAACTTGTAAGTTTTTCATAATGGGTCGTTTCGTTGTGCGAGGCTTTAGTGCACTGACTGTAACAACATAATGATGGAAATAATGGCATCTAGACTGTTATATTACAATTGAGCATTTACTGAAAATACACCTGGCTAAATTTGACAATTATCTACCACGTCAATAAAAACATCGATATTTCGTGATCAACAATGAACATTTTGGTTAAAGACAAATTTACGGTCCTCGGGTAAATTTGTCATTAAGCAGACTGCTATTTTTTATTTGATAGACTTATGTTGTGTGGCATATTGATTCTTTTTCTTTCATGCAACTTGACTACGAATAAATGTAGGGCAATGTTTTCAAAATAAAGTTCAAAACAAAATTCTTATTAACGTTCAAATTTCGTAAACTGTGATTTCCGTTATTTATTAAATAAAGGACATCAATTGTATAGCAACATATTTAATAAACAAAATAGTGTAACTCAAATTTTATATCCATGACATAAGTAATACCATCACATCCTTATAAAAATAGGCCTAATTTTATTATGCTATTTTTTTTAAAACCCTGACATTTTTAATTGTTTGTAATGTTGAACCTATATTTCAGTTCGTCTTGTCGGCATTTTTATGGCTTACTTTTCTAATGTTGTTCCAAATTAACATGAACCCAAAAATGTGCCTAAACCCCTTCAGGACAGTCACAGTTAAATAAACATCTTAATTCAATCTATTAATCTATTAACATTTGAGCTTGAATTAGGCTGCTGCTGGTCTTGAGCTCTCTTAAGGCCCACATATATTTATTTTTACGGTCACGAATGTTCACAGTGATACTATGCGCCAGCAGTATTAATGATATTATCAGTCGTATAAGAAGAAATTGTACAGGACAGGACATAAACGAGTCTGCACACATTTGAGTGATTATTTCTCTGATATATTGTACAGAATGTCACGCCGATTATCTCCTCCATTTAATATAAAACGATAAAAAGGATGCAATTTTATTTTCTAGAAAAGCAAAGCAGAATAAAATGTAGCTTCTAAACGGAATATAGTAGGCTATATCCACAACAGAAGGTTTTGTTTCATGAATCTACCCTTTTTGAATTGATTGATATTTACATAATGAAATGTTTTCAAAAAATATATATTTGTGGGCTTTGTATTTTTTTGTACAAATATTTGATGTATGTTAAAAAATATTTAGAGTTTAATTAAATTCATCGAATGTTACTAGATTTGTATTGGAAAAATCAATTAAAGTATGGAATACTGATGTTCTTTCGATTTATATAATGATAGTTCAAATGTATACAGATCTGAATTCACCTATATACATTTATTTTGTATTTACTTTTTATATTTAGAAAAAATACTCGGACATATTCTAAGGCATGCATTTTGTTCATAATATGACATGAATTATTGTTTTCTGTCATCGTTGTTGTCAAAATCTATGAACCATAATATGCGGTGTATCTACCTGGTGAACACATCAGGATAGTGTGTTTTCTGGAAGGCCCTCTCCAATTCCTCCAGCTGATAGCTCGTGAAGGTAGTCCTGTATCTTCTCTGCTTCCGTTTAAGCATCCCTTCCTCCGAGTCGCTGCCGGCCGACAGACACATACTGTCCTCTCCATCTTTTACATCCCCATCGTTGTGCAGGCTCTCTTCATCCTTGGGAGACAGACTGGCGTCTCCGCACGCCTCCTCTTTGACAACATCCTCTTCAAACTTCAGCGTGCTGAGCTCCACCAGCTCCTGGGCCGTGTGCTCGGGGCTCTGGCCTTCATCACTCTGGCTGAAGGGCGCGTTCTCTCTGTACGACTTGCTACGGCTGATGCTGACTTGTGGCGCTTGGCTGATTTTGAGACTCTCACAGGCTTGGTCCAGCAGCCTCTCCCTCTCACCCTTCTCTAGGTGCTCGTGAAACCCCCTCCCGGAGTCCAGGTACTTCGCCCCAGGGCCGTAGAGCCGGCGCAGTTTGTGCGGCAGGTGCATGTCCGAGTCAAACGAGTTCTCTTTAGAGGTGATTAAAAAATAAAACAATGTAATATTTTTAAAAGCCCCAAGTACTGTAAATTAAGACAGCATTATATACGCACATTCACTTGTTCAGCTTTAGGGTGTATTATAAATATTACGCACTCTTAAAAATATTTTTTTGGGGTGGTTCAGCCAAGAGCATATCAAGAACCATTTTTGTTCTTGAGTTTATTATATGGTTATTTTTTTACAGGTTCTTCAATATTAGTACAGTGATGGCTGTCAAGTGGTAATTTGATATATACAATACTGAATGCTTACCATGGTCAAAACATGGTTAGCTAGGCTATATACTTTTTTGTTGGCATGATCAAAGTATTGGTCCATTTAGAAGTCCCATGGATTCTTTCACGGTTTTCTAAGGAACTTAAAAAGATTATCAAATGGCATAAAGTTGTGAAGCCTTTTTAAAACATTTATTTTAACAAATGAAGCATTTCAACGCTACTCGTTTAATTATTATTATTATTTTTTTTAAATGAGAGGTTCTCAAGACTTTTTCACACCCAGATGTGTTGCTTCTGACCACCAGGACACTATTTCTGTACACATTTCTACAACTGTGAAGTTAAATGCGCGCGAAATCAATTAAGTGTATGCCATGTTTGTGAAAAAACTGAAAACGGCATAAAAAAGATAACGTCAAAGCGTTATGGCGCTTACCTTCAGCTGACTGGTCGTGGTTCGGTCTGACAGGTACTGACAAACTTTGCGCTCCCAGCTGTCTGACTTTACACGGGCTTCTTCTGCCCAGTATACTGTCTATGCAGTAGGAAGAAAGCACGGTGGGCGACTTGCTTTTATATTCGCTTCGGTCGCGGCTATCGTCGTCGTACTGACTAGTCATATTTGTATCGTCCGAGGTTGTGCTCTAGCGGGTGACTGTTTCTCTCTCTCGCACTGTATCTGAAACGTCTCTCTTGCCTATCCCAGCCTGGCCGCTAATGCCATATGCACTGATCCACAGTAGCTCCGCTCTCCATTCTGTTGCATTGACGTGTAACGCAAATCTGATTGGCTCCCAAGGGAACAAGGGGGATCTTTATATGTTTTTCTTTTAAAAGTTAAACGGTATGAACTCAGCGAATGTTGTGATGGATTACTGAAGTTCCTGGATAAGCACCTCCACATTTAGACTGAAATTAGATTAATTAAGAAAGACTAAATAGCCTACGTTGCAGATAAATAAAAACTCTGAATTGAAATCAAATGATTTATCTAAACAAGTGGGAAAACGCATTCAGAAACATGTTTTACTTACCAAGATGCTGGATGTTTTATTTTGATCATAACTAAAATGTATATTATTATTATTATTATTATATCGTGTCTTTTTAAAATTCCAAATATATATAAAAAATAAAATTAATAAAAATAAGAAGGGATCTTCAGTTAAAATACACTAGGCCTATACAAAAAAAATGCACAAATCTATTTGTTTTGTTGAGAAGAATGCTGAAAGATCATTATGTTTTACTATCATTTTTTATTTTATTATATTTATATTATTTGTTACTATTCGTGCCATACATTTATATTTTAGCCATTTAAAAATATATATTTTTTTGTTGTTCTGTCTATCTATCTGTTTAGTTGTGATATTATTTGATGTTATTTTACACTCTCTGTGTCATAGCCATTTCAAAAAGGAGAAACAAGCCCATTGAGGCAAGGCCTGACCGGGTGAATTGTTCACCTGTTCCTCGTGTGTGTATACACACACCTAGCCTAATTGCCTATCCTCTCAGAGTGAAGCGATCAGATAGCCATAGATGATTGACTTAAAAAGTGAGGGTGGTGATAATAGGCCGGTGAGAGCATACTGCAGGCAACTAGACTCCAAAAGACTGGAGAGACAGATTGAGAATGTAATTTTAAATGAAAGTCTATTTAACCTACTGCGGATGGCATGACCCTATCCGCCGCTCAGACCCATCAATGTTAAAAGGATCATTTTCACAATTCAATCCCAAACTTGCAACGAAGCTGCAATTTACTCAGTCCTCTTCATAGGTTATATGATTCTGCTCTGCTACTGACTGAGATGAAAAATACTGTATGTGAAGAATGCTCGAGCTTAAAAACATTTGTGAAAGTTTTGACGTTTGGCCTTAATTGGACTTTGAGATACCAGCTTAAAAAGTCTCTAACATTCTTCATAAACAACACTGAACTTACACACTGTTACGACGAATTATTTTTTCTTCTTCCTGCTGCAACTTCAGCACCAACTACAAGCAGATCAGCAGAACAGAGTAATGACAATAATAACATTATAAGACATTTTTCCTCGTTCCCAAGCAGGCGCGTAATGCAGACGGGTATTTAAAGTCGCTATGTAATTTGGGGGCACAATTTGATTCATTTATACGCGCTCTGTTATTAACCCAAGAAAAGAAATGTCAGGGACTATTACCGCCAGCAGGACATCCGCGCTTTGTTTAAATGCACTAATTACACGCACGCATTTGAAAAAAAAATGCGCAATTTTCCCATATTCAGTCCTGAGTCTATTTAGCGCTCTACGTGCGGGCAGGCAAGCTGTTAGTGGATGCCAGTCAGTTTCACGCTCCTCTATTACCCGATACCACAGTGTGTCATATTTTCACAACAGCCTAACTTGATAATTTCTACAATCGTCTTCTGTTTTGCAGGGTTTACATGGCCCATAATCCGTTGGGTTTTGGCTACGCTTATGCAAACCACCCCCTGTTCCGATAACAAGAAGCTTTCTTCAAACTGTAAGTAACAGTAGGTGACACTTTACATCGTTTCGGTGATGTTATACCAACAGCTCAACAGCTCAACAGCTGTGCCTTGGAGTGCCTAAATCCCTAATATAGACCCCATCACTCCCACGTTTTCAAGCAGCGCCATCTCCTGGCGTTAAGAACAGCGCTCATGGACAAATCCAGTCTGTTGAGCAAAAAAAACCTAAACAAGAACTGCATCGTGATTGATGCTATTTTAAATCATCAGTTGTAATTCATGTGGAAGGTTTCCGCCACATTTCGTTTTGATGGTGGATAATCACGGATAATTGCATATTAATTTAAAACATTTTGTGGTTTCTATCTATCTGTCTGTCTGTCTGTCTGTCTGTCTGTCTATCTGTCTGTCTGTCTGTCTGTCTGTCTATCTATCTATCTATCTATCTATCTATCTATCTATCTATCTATCTATCTATCTATCTATCTGTCTATCTGTCTATCTGTCTATCTGTCTATCTGTCTGTCTGTCTGTCTCAAAACAGACATGAGCAGGAAGTTCCGATTATGAATTAGTTGGTGGTAGAGGTTACTGTGTGGTTTGCGGCTCACTGTTGAATTTAGGAGCCACACTGATGACAGTTGTGCTCCAGAGGTGGTGTGTCTTCATTCCTGTTGCTGTGTTAATTGGATGCTGCTCTGCTTGAAAGGGCGAACAAAAAGATGTGCTCTCAGACGCTCGCGTAAGCAAAGTTAATTAGTGGTTATTAACACCACGCATAATGAGAGCGCGAGGGAGTCAATTTAATGACTTTGTTAGCTTAAGTTTAGAATGACAGTCAATGATCGGAACAACAATAGCAATCTAGAACGCAATGATCATCTGTAATTTTCAACAGTAATACGCACTAATAAAAACAAAAGGACTCTAATTTTGTTCAACTGACTCGATAATTTGAATTTATTTAAAAAAGAGGGAGAGAAGGAAGAACATTTTAACCAAAGATTATCCTGTCGTTGAAGTCACAAGTAAATAGGATCACAGTTGCTTTATTGCTTGCATGGCAAATTATTATTGTTTATTTGTGGGCTTTCAGAAAGATTCTTCTGTGCATGCTGAGTGATAACACTGACTGGACTTTGCTCCGTTTTGAGAGTCTGCAGCTCACAGACATTATTAATACATATCGTATTGTCAGATGCATGACTTGCAGTGGCCATCCAAGTTCACAACCATGGCCAACAGTCATTTAATGTTTGTTAATTAGCACAATTATTTTTTGTGAGTTATTGAGTTTACTAACAATCACAGCAGGCCCAAATTTTGATTCATAGTTTGTGTTTCTCAGGGGAAAAAATAAAGTCATACAAGTTTGAATTGACATATGAGTGAGTAAATGATATCATATTATTTTTTGGGTAAACTACCTTTTTAAGTGCCGTGCATTGCATTGTTTACATGGGTAAGACAATAATGATAAAGATCATGAAGATGACAGGTTGATAGCCTGAGAGTGACGACATCTGACATTCATGTAGATTGGGGTATTACTGCTTCGTTGATGCAGAAGTCAACAGTTAATGAATTTAGTGCCAATTTTCTCTTTCGGGCCAGAGGGACCATTGTCTTAGAGCTGACAAAAACTTTGATTAGCCTATCTCACTTCAACTTCAGCTCACCAAACAGGTGCTTCCTTTATCATTCAGAACATTAAATAGAATCCTGTCTTCTAAGTAATGCAAATGAACCAGTTTTGGCTTAGCCCACTTTTGATAGCCTCGAATAACAATGGCAGGTTTTCATGCACTTTCTCTTAAACTGACCTTTTCTCGACCCAGTGGCCATTCACACAGAATGCTTCGAAAAACCTCATACGAAAATGATCCATAGTTAAATCATGGTAAAAAACAAATTAATCATGGTTTTTCTACACTGGCCGTAGTTTAACCATGCTATTTGTAGTAAAACTGTGGTTATACAAATGGTAATCAGTACGCCAGAAAACCATGGTTACTAGGTTACACTTTTAATATAATACTTATAATAAAACTGTAAATAATTACAGTAGGTCAACTGTTTTTTTTTGTGTGTGTTTTTTTTGCACGATCCTACCTGAAAGCGGCAGAGCAGCCAGCGAACTGTTTCTATGGTAACTTCCTCAAGTGAATGCGACACTTGCGTGCCGTGTCGCTGGCAGTTATTTCGCGCACTCTTGTAGACAGTTTTTGTGGTAACTAAACGTCTTTTGGAACAGCAGTTTGAACATATATACTACATATGTTAAAACATTGTGTACTTTCAGGATTCAGGTCTTATTTGGGTTTGTTTGACGACCCCTGCCTCTCCAACCCCAATTTATATTACGGTGCAGTAGCCTCATATATGGAGGACGAAACCTGCAAAAACAATAAATAAATAAACACACTAAATAAATAAATGTGTGCATAAATACACGTATTCTTGTTTAAATACATAAATAAATAATTATACATGTGATGAAAGTAGGCAAATAAATAATATAAATTGGTGGGCAAATGGAAAATGTTTAAGGAAATGCTAAACTCATCCTAATTATTTTCCTTTTGATCACTCATTTATTTCTGAATGTAGTTCCACATTTTTTCCCTCTGCGCAACATGCTAATGAGAGGGTGTCAATTAAGCAAGAGTAGGCGGCTCGTGTGTGACGCGCTTTAGCGTTTGCCTGCGCATGCGTATTAACTTCATCAGTCAAGGGGACTGATTATTGTCTTACACTTTTTCATAGTGTTAGTTTTGTAGATATAATCATGAGAGAGCTAAATCATAAAAGATTTTAAGTGGCTAATGTAAAATATTAATGCTTACATAGCTCTTAATTGCAATACTGAACCGTTATTTGCTTAATAAACATACTTTTGTCGCCTGTATTTTCTGTTCTGATAACTAATGGGGAAAAAACGGTCTGTTCCTCGATTAAACGATCTCACGATGACCATGGGATACTGATATTACAGTTGTCTCTAGCTGGAGACTCAATGGTGTTACAAAAAATGACGTCAGGAAAGGACACTAGCCATTTCTTTGGGTCGTTTGTAAAGTCACAGATACTGTACGGACAATACAGCTCAGTTTTTATGTATCTTGCTCTGTTGAACGGAAAAAGTGACTTTACGTAGGCCATACTGGATTAACACCTTGCATTTCCTGTCAGCAGGAAAGTAGGGTTGTGTCGGTGAGGAAATTTTCCCACCGGTTAATCGGCGCGTGACAACACCGGTATCACCGTGGGGGTGGGGCGGGGGCGTTCCCTCTTTTCCTAACTTTCTTTCGCTTTTAAATAGCTTGTAAAAGCGGCGTGCGCATTTTACTTTCACTTTGAAATAGCGGCAATTCGGCGTAATGCAATTGTTAGTTTTTAGTTTGTTTGAATTTTCCCTCTTTTCCTCACTTTCCGTCGCTTTTAAATAGCTTAAAAGCGTTGTGCGCATTTTACTTTCACTTTTGAATTAGTGGCAGTTAGGCGTCAATTGCTTGAATGCAACAACAAAATACAACGTCAAATTCACTTTAGCGTATATATAAAACATATAACTTTTATTAACAAAACAAATACACCATTCTATAGGGCAGGCTATGCCTAATATAAAATAACAAATAACTTACATAGAGTTTAAATAGGTATACAAAACTGGAAATAGGCTAAGTAAATATGTATAATATATAACCAAATAAATAAGAAATGTAGAACGTTTATTAGCAAAATGAGTAAGAAAGCTTGGAGGCACGGCATACACCTTGATGTCAAATAAAATAAATAAATGACGCAAAGTTTAAAAGTAAAAATCAGCAAATAATGTGGAACCAATTAAATAAGAAACGAATGTTTAAAAAAACTTCCAAAATCACCTTAGATAAACGGCAAAAGTCAACAGGCTTTTCAAAATCCAAAATATTACCAAACAGGCGCTTTTGTGTCTCGTTTTGAAACAAAATCATCCGCGATCGTCTTGTCTGTCTCACCTCACTCTTCTTGTCAGTCAGCTCGACTCGCTCTCCTCACTGGAGAAATGAAATCGGATCTGTGATGCGACTGTCGTTCGGCACACTGCATTGAGCAGCCGTGTTCAGTTTTTAATTGTAGTGTCTGTTCTTTTACTGAACTAAAAGATTTTTATTATTATAAAAGAATCAAAACGACGGTGGCTTACACCGGTATCACCGTCAACACCGTCTATCGCAGCAAGCCTACAGGAAAGCCACGCCCCCAGCTATCACAAGACCCGACCAAGTCCATGGTTGACACCCTCTCATTAGCATGTTGTGCAGAGGAAAAATAAATGCGGAACTACATTCAGAAATAAATGAGTGATCAAAGGAAAATAAATAGGATGAGTTTAGCATTTACTTAAACATTTTTCATTTGTCCACCAATTTATTTTATTTATTTGCCTACATTAATCACGTTTAATTATTTATATATGTATTTAAACAAGAATTTGTGTATTTATACAGACATTTATTTATTTATTTGCATATTTATTTATTTATTGTTTTTGCAGGTTTCGGTCTCCATACTCATACAGTTGCGGGCGACTGGCCTCATTTGGAAGTTTTTCAAGTTTTTTTTTTGCGCATCATTTCAAATAAGTCTGACTGAATGTCATTTTTTGTAGATTAGAGGAGACGGTGAGGTCTTCTCTGCATTCTTATCGATTTGTGGAACGTGAAGCGTGGAATGACTTTTTTAATAATGCATTTGGGTGAAAGGTCACAAATATGAGTTGGAACAATTTTGCCTCTGCGATCTTATTATCGTTTAGGCCTGAAGAAGTGTACAGGGGCTTCTGGACTTAGCATATATTTATTGTATTTTATTTCTTTTTGCCTGTAAAGAGGGTTAGTGCGCTGATGAAAGAGGTGCTCTTGCCCTTTATTGATTGCTTCTTGGAAAGAATATGAATGTCTAAATTCAAGAATGACAATCCTTCATTAAGTTAATCAAAGTAATACATGCAAATTATTCTTCTTCTCCCATGAGCTTATCAAAACCTCTCCCCTTGAGTTTGAAGAAGTCCATTTATTCAGTTAGCGTCAATAACGCGCGCAAATATCGCCATGCAAATGAAAGTTGATTAGAGTAAATTAGGGACTTAGTTGATATCTGACCTTGTCTGAGTTTTATGTAAATTTAGGAAAAACGACACAAGGAAATAAATGACATTTAGACGATCGTATAAAAGAAGTAATCAAGAGGTTTTCAACGACATCAGGAAACGGAATTTCTTGCATTTCGCTGGGCTTTATCAGAGCCGGAGAACATCACAGAAGGAGGTAATGTATTATGGAATAATATTTTACCATCTTGAAACAGGAGGCTATACAAGACGCTATATTTTTTTTACCCCGATCTATTAAGTTATTAAACATAAATAAATAAATAAAAATAAAGCATAATAATTTCATTCAGAAATTACTTCAATCTTTTATGGTGGACATCTTTTCGATTTCTGAATCAAAATTATTATTATTATTATTTATTTTGTGGGGCTTGAAGTAAAAAAATAAATGTGTAGGCCTGTGGTGTAGGCCTATGGGATTGTAAAAGAAAAAAGTAAAATGTTTTTACAAATCTCATTAAAAGGTCGAAATTCTTGATAAAAGCAATGTTGGTAGAAGTAGCCTATAGTTTTTTTTTAAGTTTATTTATTTATTTTAAAAAAGTTATTGATATTTGAAAACCTTTCATCTATATTGTATGTAAGGGTTTATTTTTTATTTAATTTTTTTGAGTCAATCAAAATTTGATGTACGGCAGACCTAGTATTGTGACAGGCGATCAAATCAGTAGCCCCTCACTGCAAAACAAAGATCCAGGGGGCAGGGTTGGAACCACATCTAGGGGGTGGAGATGGGTGGGTTTAGGGATCAGGGGGTGGAGACGGGTAGGTTTAGGTATATGTAAGGTGGGAGGAGTTGCCCCTGGATCTTGTGTTCTGCAGTGAGGACCATCTTGATCAAATGGCCAGTGGTTGTACATAACCAATGTGTTGTATTGGTTCTACTGACATCTAGTGGAGATGGAAGGCATCAAAAGAAAATTGGAAAAACCCTAAATTGGTGTTGCACTGTAGGCCTAAACTTTGCCTAAAATTTGCTTGCCTATATGATTAATTCAGCCAGACCCAGGAGATGTTGATAAAGCACCAAACATAATGGCTTGGGGTATTGTTAATGAGGTCTGTGGAAACTTATAGGGGATAATCCCCAGCAGTTCATCAGAGACTTCATCTCAAATTAAATTAGCTGCCTGCGTGGTGCCGAGTTGGCTTCTCTGGAGTTCAGCTGTGATGGTAATGGCTGCTGTGACAGCTCTCCTCTGGCTCAGTCCAGCTCCATCCCTGTCTCCAGTCTCTGCCTCCACACGAGGCCAGTTATTCTATTCCCCTCTTCCTTTTTTTCCTTCAGGACTCTAGCTCCCATAGTTATGTTTGTTTTGCTTCCCTGTTGCTGGCAGATTGGAAGTGGTCAGGGGTGGCTGACAGTGATAAAAGGGGATATTTTGCTTTGTTTGTGTGTTTGCGATGGGCTGCAATGTGTGTGTGAAAAGGCCAAGAATTTTATGTGAATGTATCGGAGGGCATCATTAGTAGAAGCTGACTGCTCTCCAAGCCCTCCGGACCAATTTAGTGGAAGAGACAAAAACGTTTTGATCCCGGGTTGCATGATGGGGAGCCGAGTGAAGCCATGCAATCTATACTGGATTTCTTACTCCTCCATTTCTTGGTGCTTGGAGTCCCTGTGGTTAGGAAGTTGTAACAATAAATTTGGTCTGTCCCTCAGGGTCATTGCGGACTCATTCTTGTTTGCAACAACAGGAATTTAACAGGGTCAAAAAGCTACAGTAGACATCCATGGGTCATCCACTATTTTGTCTGCCATTCACTTATCAATTCTTTGTTTTTCTTTTTCACTCACAAAACTCAAACCAAATTTCCTCCTTGAGCTTAGAATGAGTTTGATGCAACATGTCACTCTTAAAAATAAAGGTTCCAAAAGGGTCTTGAAGGTATTGATGGTTCAATGAAAAACCTTTGAGATCCATAGAACACATCTGATGCAAAAAAGGTTCTTTAAAGTGGAAAAAGGTTCTTCAGACTATTCAAATGATCCCCACACTACGAAAAAATGGTTCTTTTAAGAACCGAAAGGTTCTCTGGGGAACCAAAATTGGTTCTAAGGCTCTTTTATAACCTTTATTTTTAAGAGTGTAGATGAATCATTTTTGGTTCCTCAAAGAACCTTTCAGTGAACATTTCCTAAAAGAACCAGTTTTCTTTTTGAGAAGAACATTTTAATAATCTAAAGAACATATATCTACTTCAAAGAACCTTTTTTGCTGCGATGCCATAGAAGAATGATTTTTGGTTCCCCAAAGAACCTTTCAGTAAACCCATCTTTAAAGAACCTTTTTCTCTGTGAAGAACATTTTAATAATCTAAAGAACATATATCTACTTCAAAGAACCTTTTTTGCTGCGATGCCATAGAAGAATGATTTTTGGTTCCCCAAAGAACCTTTCAGTAAACCCATCTTTAAAGAACCTTTTTCTCTGTGAAGAACATTTTAATCTGAAGAACCTTTTTCCACTTCAAAGAGCATTTTGTTCCATGCAAAGGTTCTATGGAAGTTAGAGGTTCTTCATGAAAACATCAATGCCAATAAAGTAACTTTATTTCTAAGAGTGTGGCAGGTGTTGTTCAGTATCAGCAATTGTGAATCCATCAGATATTACCGTAATCCCTGCTGTTCTTTGAAATTAGTGCTAAGCTATCTCGCCAAATCTGAACCATTATAGCTAGCTCGTCTAGCTTGTGCGATATTGTGTCAGTTATATTATACTTAATGCACTAGTAGTAGTCGTCAATAAAAGTGCAGTTTTTGTGCATGTCCAAACATAAACAGATGCATTTCCGCATAATTCCTTAAATAAATTTCCTGAGCAACCAGCAGAAACAACTGCCAATGAGATTTTCAACACAAGTAATTATGTTTTCGCATGTTTTCACCCCCTCCTTCCTAAAAAAAAAAAAAGAAATCCTTATAACTAAGCAATTCAAAAGCAATTTTCTCTGTGGGAAGAGAATGTAATTTGCTATTCAGTGACATTCTGTGTAAAAAAACAGGAGCCGGTGGTAAAAGGTATCTCTAAAGTCTGTGTACAGTGCATTAATGGGCATAACCAGGGGAGGAGGGGAGAAATGTCAGGGAGGGCACCATTTAATGACTCCAGAATAATCCCTCTCTCATTAGTGAAGGCTCTGAGGATCCACCGGGGCTTGAACTGGTAGAGCGTAGCATGCCACTACTGTCTTTATCTTCATATTAAACCATTTGCATAACATTACAGCCACTGGAGAGACTCCCTTAACAAGACCAGTTGCTCTTCATTTTAAAAGGGGACAGTGGGTGTCTCAGCAAATCTATTCAGCGTAAATGGAACTGCAGCATGAGGTGAGAGGGATCAGGACGCAGCATTTGGAAGCACATTTATCATACACTTGATCATGCATCAGGCTCGGTTTGGGGTGCCTCCAAAAATCCATACACAGTAGCTCTACCATCTATCCTGAATTTCCAGGATTTATGGACTGCCTTGCATCCTGTGATTGTGAATTGCACTGAACGGAATGTGTGGGGGATTGATTTCAAGTCCATCAACATGGTAGTTTGTCCGGGGGGAGAACATCAAGGCTATATTGTAGAAAATACTCTTGCTCATCTGTGCACCTAGCATGAGACATTTTTGTCACTCTATTGCCTGTGGAAGAATGCAGCTTACTTTAAGAAAGGAGAGAGAGAGGCGTGACAAAATTAAAATCAGTCATTTTTTTCCCTGAGGAGCAGATCAATTTCCGCAGACTGGGTCGAGATATTTTCCAGCATTAGTCTTTCTCGACATGAGCACAGCACCTAAACGGCCTGCCAGCGGGAGTCTCGGCACAGCTGCACGCTTCAGTAGAGAACAGTTACTTCTGCCGCTCTGAGTTTATTTGCGCCTCACCATGAGAATTGCCATAATTTACCCCACCAACACATCACCTCCCCAAAAAATGAGAGAAAGGGAATAGTGTGTGGAATGAAAGAAGCAAATTGATTCGATGTGATATTGTTTTCTGTTTTTTATTACGCCTATTCATTTTCTCAGAAAGAAATGCACAATTGGACCGGTGCCCGAATTCAGTGTCATACTGTGGAACCAGACACAAACCTTCATAATGGCACGGCCTGTTGGCTATGTTTAAATTATGGAAACAACTACAGCATTTGAACAGCTCTGGCCTTCTAAGTGCAGTGCAGGATGAAGCATGTACAAGTTACACATTTCCTTTATAGACTTAGACTTGTAGCATCAGTTAAAGTAACATGACATCTTGCATTTTGATTTGTGATCATCAGCAGGTTTTCTTGTTAAATCTGATATATTACATCCACACGACATCTACATGTTATAATAAATACAAAAATAAAACTAGAAATATGTTTGACAAGATGGAGAGGGTTGTGACCAGTGTTGGGTAAGTTAGTCTAAAAACGTAATTAATTAATAGCTACTAATTACATCTTCAACAGTGTAATTAGACTACTTTACTAATCGCTGTATCTAAAAAGTATTTCATGACTTATTACTTTCTAAATCTTATATAAACCTCGACCAGTTAAACAATCCAAGGATAAACGTGAAACGCTCTTTCAATTCTAAAATAAATAAATCTCGAACTGACCAAAGTATTTAAAGGGAAAAGGTTACATTAAAAACATACATTTTAACATCAGATGTTATATTTTGATGGTCAATCCACTATACAGAATTGTTTTATATAGTATTTAATGCTATTACATCAGAAGTAACTGTAATTAAATTACAGAAAAATTCAGAGTAATCCCTTACCTTTTCAAAAGAAAAGTAATTAAGTTACAGTAATTAATTACTTAGTAAAGCATTAAACCCAACACTGGTTGTGACACTACTTTCTAGTGCTATATAATGGACACACAAACAGATAGTGTGTAGGCATTTACCACTGTGTAAATGTGATTAACCTGTCGTTAGCCTTTGATGGTATATTTCTATATTTGCTTGTAATTGTATTTGTTTTTTCATATGTATTACATTTGGAATACATTTTTTATTAACTTTTGTGATAACATTTCCACTAATATGATAATATAGGATTTGAGTAAACTTGGGGATAAAAATCCAAACAAATACATGTGTACAGTAGGCTACTACTAAAAAGCTAAACCTTCCTTGATCTCTTCTATATTTAAAAAGAAACAGGCCTACGTGCATTTGTTAAAGACCTGAGAATTGGACTTGCCTGAACTGCCATTTGTTGTACCTGTGCCGGGGTCATTCTCTGCTCAATCTGTGGACATCAAACCTCTCCTCCTCTCCTCCTAAACGTTGCCCAAATCTGGTTGCGTCACGAGTGGTGTCTGAGTCTAATTAAAGCCATATTGAGAAAAACGTAAATACGACCCAAGTTCCTCCCTCTTGTCTTCTGCTGCAAGAGAGCGCGTACTCGGTGCAAGCGGTTTCAAGGGACCAGTGCTAGCAGATCTTCTGAGGAAAGTGCATCTGTGCAAAGTTGCAGTTCATTTTTAAAAGTTTATATAGGCTATTACTAAACTGCATTAGATAATAACGCAACAATGGCTGGTTTGAAGGTAAGTGCACTTTGGACTGCCTGGACGATTGCTTGTCTAAAATAAAACATTAAGTTCAATAAACTTACATAGCCTATTGTAATTGTATCGCAGGCCTAATGCAGTTTATTCACGAACTTTTTCCAGTTATACGACGTTTTCGTTAAATACTTTTTTTTTTTTTCATTTTTATTTGGAGACATAAACCAACTGCAAAATCTATGCTTGTTATTATGTTTGAAGTAGCGCTGTGGAGTCACCGAAATATCCTATGAGCATAGTGAGGTCCGAATCTCTCTTTTGAGTCGGATCTTTTTATTGAATAGGTAGAGGCGTTTCACCAAACGATTTGTTTTCTTTTAGAGCAGTTCACGAATGGACATCTCATCGGGACATGTAGCTGAATTTCTATTTTTGTTTAATGTAAATAAGACTTTATAGTTTAGTTTTATAGTGAGCTGAATTATAGAACTGAACAACTAACTTAACTGGGACACATGACATTACAACAAACACCATCATTAATAAAACTTAAACAGTAAGTATATGTTTTTTTCTCTCTCTAATGATTTATAACAAGCAATATACAACTCCAGGGACATCGCTCAATTGATTGTATGAATCGATTCTTTGAAGCGAACTGTTCGAAAGAACCGATTCATTCAAATGAATTTTTACATGTCATCGTTACAAGAGGAGGAGAGGGGGGGGGGGCGTTTCAATTTGGCCAATCAGATCACTGGAATCTGCAGCTGCCCAGATTAAGTTAATCTCGGCTCTAGGCTACATAAAATGTAGGCTGCATATAACATTAAGTTTATGAATGCTTTTTCAACAGATTACTCGTTTTATAAAACAAAAGCCTAATGTCAAAAGGAATTTTACAGTCTACTACAGTGGACTCTTGCTGATCTCAACTGTCAACTTGTAGACAAGTAGAATGTAAACAACTGGCAAAAAGAAACATTGTTGTCAGGTGAAATCTTAAATTAAAGTGAAATCTTCATTCCTATGAGTTGAACCCTTCCATAGATTTAGTTTTCAATTATACAGACTTGAGATGTTTAAGAGCTGCTTTGTTGACAACATTTGTTGTCGCTCATTCATAAGAAGGGAGAGATGCTCAGATGGTCCACAGCTACTTTTGTGTTTTTTTCTGGTCTTTTGTCACATTTCGCCACTTAGTTTGTTCTGAAAGTAAAAAACTCATATTTAATCAATGCTGTTGAAATAACTGTGTTTGTAGTACATGAGCGGTTTTGGAAATGAGTTTGCCTCTGAGGACTCTCGCTGTCCAGGATCTCTACCTGAGGGACAGGTAATACAAGAACTTCCTGACCAATTAACATTACACATCAAATACTCAGTTTAGTTTATTGTTTTATAGAACAATCCACAAGTGTGTCCATATGGCCTATATGCTGAGCAACTCTCTGGTTCTGCCTTCACTTGCCCACGGTCAACCAATAAGAGAAGGTATATAAAAAAATCAGTATGCAACATAACAGTCAAACCTTAACCCTTATGATTTGTAAGAACTGAGCACAGCAAACCTTTATGCTTATAGCTGGCTGTACCGCATTTTACCCTCTGTGCGCCACAAGCCTTTCACTCCGATGAGCTGTGGAGATCTCACAGAGAGCTGGAATGAAGTGGAGCCTGACCCCAACCAGCTGCTTTGGAAGCCGTTTAACATCCCCAAATCTTCTGAGAAAAAAGTGGATTTCATATCGGTAAAAAATGTCATCCTTGTACTTACTGCTCATATGGCCTTCATATTTAAATCATTCTCAGCGATGCCCATTGTCATCAGTTTGATATTTTCAGGGTCTACATACAGTCTGTGGAGCTGGAGATTCAAAATCTCGTAATGGAATCGCCATCCACATGTTCACCTGTAACACTTCAATGATTGACAAGTCAGTTTGAATTGGATTCAACTCACCAATAATTTGACCTGTGTTCTCTGTACAGTGTTTCTTAAGATGGTACCTTTTCTTTTCATAGATGTTTCCAAAACGCAGATGGTGATTTCCTTATTGGTAAGCTTGTGGTCTTGTTATTCATGCCATATTTTTTCAAGATTATTATATTTTTAATATTTTATAATCTTTCAGGATTAATGTGTGATATAGATGTTTTTAGTAGTAGCACCTTTTGATTATTATTGCAATTTGTGTTTCAGTGCCTCAACAAGGCGAAATCCTGATTACTACAGAATTTGGGAAGATGATGGTGGAGCCCAATGAGATTTGTGTCATTCAGGTGTCACTCTAATATCTATAAAACAATGAGATACAAAAGTTTGGGGTTAGTACAACTTTTTAATGGACTAACAAATAATAATACTAAAAAAAAACGAATGAATGTAGTTTAAAATGTATCGTATGTACACAATATTATGTTAAATATTGTTACAATTTAAAAACTGCTTTCTATTTTAATTTTTTTAAATGTAATTTATTCCTATGATGGCAAAGTTGAGTGGTCATCAGCCATTACTCCAGTCTTCAGTGTCACATAATCCTTCAGAAATGTCATCTTATTATCAATGTTAATAACAGTTGTGCAGCATAATATTTTTGTGGAAACAGTGATAGTTTTTTTCAGGTTTCTCTGATGAACAGAATGTTCAAAACAGTATTTATTCGAAATCTTTTGTAACATCATAGATGTCTTTAATGGCATTTTAATGAATCCTTGTTGAATAAAATTATTAATTTCTTTTAGTAAAAAAAACCTTACTGACCCCAAACTTATTAATGGTATTGTACATTCATGCTTGCATTCAACATTCTGATAAATGGCATAGAAATTGCACTTTTTAATAAAAAACTTCTATGTTTCCCAGCAAGGGATGCGTTTTAGTGTTGATGTGTTTAGAGAAACCAGGGGATACATTCTAGAGGTGTTTGGGGTCCATTTTGAGCTGCCTGACCTGGGTCCTATAGGTATATACAACACAATTTATTTGTAAAGTCTTTGAATAACATATTCCTTTCATAAGCTGCTAAGAAAAGTCTATTAATTTGGTTCTGCATTGCAGGGGCAAATGGACTGGCTAACCCTAGGGACTTCCAAACACCTGTGGCTTGGTACGAGGACCGTACTGTAGCCACAGGTTACACCATTGTCAACAAGTACCAGGGAAAGCTCTTCTCATGTCAACAGGTGCCGTGAAATGATTGTGTCATTAGTAATTCCCATTACTAACACTGCTGGCATCAATAAGGCACTGAACGTTAGATTACACATGAAATGCACAATTTGTCCATGCAGGATAAGTCTTTAATAAGATTTCAAGCATCATTCTGCACTTAATTTATTTCCCTGTGTCCTGTCAAGTGAATAATTGACTTGTTATGGCTGTCAGGAGCAAATCAGAGACCGAAAAAGTAGCATCACAAGACAGTATCACTCATTGTAATGAAAAAAGAAAAAAAAATGCAGATAGAGCAATCTATACTTGAGCAGACAGGTCTCGCCATCTGTACACTCTTAAATGGCTTACTGTCTTGAAGGAGAAGGTACAGCCTTATCCTGTGGTTTTGTACTCCAACTGAGTGCTAAAATTGCTTAAATTAACTTATTATTTGCTTGACTGGGAAAATATGTTTGTGTTTTGTGTGTATGAGTTTTTTAATAGAGTCTGGTAGAGTTATCCCGAGAACTGTTATGCCTGTGAGATTACAAACCTGGGGGTCCCAGAAACCCCAGGGTGCACAGAGAATGCCTTTGTGTGACTGAATGTAACTGTAAAAACAGACACGTTTGAGTCGCTGGATTTGTGTTTGTGTGTACAGTTGTGACTGATATTTTACTTGGTGTGTGTGTGTGTGTGTGTGTGTGTTTATTCATGTGGGTAGGTTGAAACAACAGGAGGGCACATGAGGGTCAGGACAGCAGGCAGTCTCTGCTGTAATGAATTATATTGATTTTGCAGGCAGCATTCAAAATCTGTCTGCTGCAACATTATCAAGCGAAGTGTGTATAAAATTGTGTTTTTTTTTTTTTACGAAGACATTTCTTCGCCCCGTAACCTACTATTTCAAGTGAAGGAGTAGAGCATCAAAACAAAACGGAGCGGTTTAAACATTTTTATTGAGGGCATTCATTCAGGGGCGGTTCTAGACCACAGTAACTGGGGGGGCCCAGACAGGGGCCTTTTGTGCTTTTAGGGGGCACAATTTAAAAATTCATCTTAAACTACTTTAAGTAGCCTATTATTCATTCAGTAATTTTTCACCATGACATGTATCGCTGCAATCTAGATGTAATCTATAACAATGTCAACTAAAATATGTTATATGACACACAGCAGCCACAAACAGATATAGGCTTATGTTTCTACTGAAAAAAACAAACAAACAAACAAACAATAAAACCATCACAGAAAATTTTAATGATTTCCACAACAAATAACATTACAAACAATAAATTTTTAATCATTAAACCCATTAAAAATGGTTTTCTGTAGTGTGTTTTGGGACATATTCCATTAGGATTTATTGGTTTTAACAAGCCACCAATAGAAGGCAACCTATTACCAGTAGAGGCCAACAGGGTCCATTACAGTTTCCAGTAAAACCAATACAAGTCCCATTATAACCAGTAAAACCATTACATATAACCATGTTTTATTCAGTAGGGGTTTTATTTTTTTTTATATTTCCAAAATATATCATGAAATATCTCGATTCTCAAATATGTGCAAGTAAATGCATTTTGCACCTTTATAGATTATGTAAATTCTCCAGTAAAGTAGCCTAATAGTATTAATCTGTTAACTTTGCATAAAAATTTGTCTTTTTACTTAAGTACCAGATAGAGTTTCATACCATTAAATATATTTAATACGACTGACTTTGTATTTAATGTGAAGTTAATAAAAACATAGTAAGTTACTAATTAGCCTATAACACTTTCATTGTACAAAAAGAGAGCAAAGAACGTTTACACTATCAAAGAACATTTTCACTTCAGTCCAGCGAATTCAAGCACTCTCAAAAACTCCCATAATAATCTCTAAAGCTGTTTACACTGTAAAATTAATATCTTACTTACATTCGTACATCTTCACTTTGTTGTTTCTGATGAGATAATTAGCCAGAGATTGCAGTCAGGCAGCGCGCAGTGACGAAACAGCGTGTTTCAGCGGTGACTCATCTGAACGCCTCTGATTGGTCTTTGTATTCATAAACTCAACAGAATCGTATGGGATTGGTTATAATGTGCAGCGCTTTAAAAACGTGTGTGTCTCTGGCTCTGTGCCAGCCAGCGAGCTTGTTGCCCCAGAACCGCCCCTGCATTCATTGATCGGACGGACGTCTTAGTGTTTCGCGTTTACATTACTATTGATTATACACTCAAAGCCTACAGAAATTCATTACATGGTTTGTTTTTCATTTTAAATGTGTTCAAATAGGACTTTTCGCCATTTAATGTGGTGGCATGGCACGGAAACTACACACCGTACAAATACAACCTGGAGAACTTCATGGTCCTCAACTGTGTGGCGTTTGATCACGCTGTAAGTAATTTGCTTCATTTGACGTCTTAAAATCACTGCATTTGCGCCGTTAATCAAATTACCTGAATCGTTATTTCCAGGATCCGTCGATTTTCACCGTTTTGACAGCAAAATCCACACGTCCAGGTGTGGCCATTGCAGATTTTGTCATCTTTCCCCCTCGTTGGGGTGTAGCTAATCACACCTTTCGGCCTCCTTACTACCACAGTAAGTCTGTGTTGATACATACTTGTATTGAAACCAAGTGAAATTTCATGCGGTTAAAGAACGCCCTCTATCTATGCTAAAAGGGAACTGCATGAGCGAGTTTATGGGATTAATCAAAGGCCACTATGAAGCAAAGGAAGAAGGTTTCCAGCCTGGAGGAGCCAGTCTCCACAGCATCATGACTCCACATGGTCCTGACGTCGACTGTTTCGAGAAGAACAGCACAGCTGTTCTCAAACCAGAGAGAGTTGCTGAGGGCACTATGGTAATGTTTCATTTTGAAATACATCATGTAAAGGGCTAGATGATGTTCTAAATAATGCTGTATCCAACAGGCATTCATGTTTGAGTCATCCTTCAGCATGGCTGTGACCAAGTGGGGATTGGACACCTGCCACCGTCTCGATAAGAGCTACTATAAATGCTGGGAGGCTTTAAAAAGTCACTTCAATCCAAACTGGAAACCCAGCAGCAAGTAGAACATGAAGTACATGGTTACACCTCAACAGTCGTCATAATATTTGTCTGACGTAGATCGGTGATTCACAATGGTTTTCTCTCTAGAATGGAGTTAACCAGAGATGTTCTACGATATAAAAACAAAACATGCTATTAGATAACCAATAAAACAAAACGCAGGGTTTCTGCAGGTTTTATAAAGGAAATTTTAAGACAGTTTTAAAGGCCTTTTTAAGACAAAGAAAATATGTTATAAATTGAAGGGAACAGTGCATAAAAATGTAAATGTCTAGGGAGCACACCATGAGTTGTAATAGCAACACTTTTACACTTATTTTCAAAGTTTGAAAATACAAAATTCAAGAGGTCTCTTACTTTTTAATCCATTTACCAAAAAAAAACCATGTTTGCAGCTTTAATAGCTCTGCTCCCAACCACTAGTATATGAAAATAATTTTTACTGTACTGTGCAAAAAAGTAATGCTCTTCCTTAGTACGTTTGTCTTGTTTTTTTAGTGCAGATGTCTAAAGATTCTTAAAAATGACACAAGTCTTGCTTTCTGCAAAGCTGATCAAAAGGTTTATGATTAAAACAAGAATAAATATGTCAATGGTCTAAGAAACCTGAAAGGGAAAACAAGTTTATATGTCCCATAAGATCACAATTTTAATAATTCCTTCAGAAAACAAGACTTATATTAATTTTGCATCTTGAGTTGCATCTCATGTATCTTGACTTAAAGGGGGGGGGGGGGGAAAATGCCGTTTCATGCATTCAGGGTTGTTTACACTGTTAAAGAGTTGGATTCTCATGCTAAGCATGGACAAAGTTTCAAAAAACAGCTTGGATGTATGACAGTATTTCTGTGCCAAAAATCTTCCGGATTCGTACAAGTTTCAGAGTTTTTTTCCGATCGTGGCTCTTCATGACGTAGACGAGGGTGGAACTCCTTATATGGGCATTTCTCCCGGAAGAGCGCGCCGTGCACGCATCGACCAGAGCAAGATCGCACCGGGAAGAATGTCTCCAAAGAAGTGTTTTTGGTTGTAAGGGAAAGATAACTTTGTTCCTAAAGAACCCAGCGATATGTAAACAGTGGATACAGTTTGTTTTTCTAGAGCAGCAACGGAGTTTCACAAGTGTGTTTGTCGAGGAACGTTTTAGAAACAAGGCCCAGTTCGACACTGGATTTGCACATCGTTTGACACTGAAAGATGGAGCGGTCCCAGCTATAAAAGATCCCGGTCATGATTCAGAACTGCAGACGGAAAGTGAAACGGCATCAGATGTCTGTTTTGTTGGCATTCGGCACCCAAGTGCTCCTCACTCTTTAGCTCTGCCCACGGCGCGCCTCCAGGAGCTCGGCTTTTTCTGGAAAGAATCGTAAAGCTGTATCTTTCTTTTATAAATATGATCAAACTAAAGACATTTTGGAGATATGAAGGATGCAGTACGACTCTATAGGTACTCAAGATTAACATTAGATTGGGTGAAACTGTGTGTGTTATGCCCCCTTTAAGGATATTTAGATATTTGTATTGGAAAACAAGAAAGCAATACTGAGGAACTGTGAGCTGTAAGGTCTTGTATAGACAGGTGTGTGGCTTTCCTAATCAAGTCAAATCAGTATAATCAAACACAGCTTGACTCAAATGAAGGTGTAGAACCATCTCCAGGATGATCAGAAGAAATGGACAGCCCCTGAGTTAAATATATGAGTGTCACAGCAAAGGGTCTGAATACTTAGGACCATGTGATATTTCAGTTTTTCTTTTTTAATAAATCTGCAAAAATGTCAACAATTCTGTGTTTTTCTGTCAATATGGGGTGCTGTGTGTACATTGAGGAAAAAAAATTAACTTAAATGATTTTAGCAAATGGCTGCAATATAACAAAGAGTGAAATTTAAGGGGGTCTGAATACTTTCCGTACCCACTGTATGTATACAACATTTAATGCCAAGACTTTATGAATTTTAAGACATTCCGCTCTGACCTTTTTAAGGCCTTAATTTGTGGAAAAGGCTAATTAATACTTTTAAGACCCGCAGAAACCCTGTAAATGAAATTACAAAAATACTGTGTGATTTCTTATTTTTCTTCAATAACAGCGATAAAGGAAGTTTCAACAAAGTATTTTATTTAGTATATAATTACAAGTACTATGTTACAATATACAGTGAATTCCAAAGAAATTAGGTTGATAGTTTATAGGGGCGCTCGTAGGTCCCTGCCTTAATCTTGGCCTCCCTTTTGTCCTGGAAAAATGGGATAAACAGGGTTAAAACTGATATAACCACTGCAACTTTTGACGACATCAATACTGAATATGAAGTGAATTCATACAGCTTCAACTCACCCTGTCTGTTTTAAACACAACATACAAGACGAAAAGTGGTAGAACTCCAAACAAGCCACCAATCAATGAAGTTTTAGCAGTTGGTCTGAAGTAGTTGTTATTGGTGCGCGCATGTGTCCACCGTGTAAGAGCAGGATCCTCCTACGAATAAAACACATGGAGGTTAATGACTTGATCAAACTGTTTAAATGTGTCAGGGTACCTTCTGGAAGTTGCAATAATTCAGTTGTCAGGATTGTAAACAATAAAGGGGCAAACCACACCCCGGAAAATGCATTCTGAATAAGAATATAGTCTGATTGAAATTTAACAAATTACCTCTTTTTACATAAAGACTATAAACACATGTGGACCAAAACAAGCTGGCAGGCAATATCTGCTAGCCAGCGATCAGTGAAGGTCACTCACTGCGGATTCAATATAAAACACTCTAGGCTTCGGAAACATGAATGTGGACTAAATCATTAAAACATTATGAAATTATAAACTAGCACAATAAGAAATAAAATCTATATACAGCTTCGTTGTAACGGTTTTACCCCAAGCTAATGTTTGCAGATTGTGATATTCGGTTCGTCTTACAATCAGCTCTTTCCGATGAGGATTGTTCAGCTGCTCCAGATACTGCCGCTTCAGCTGTGCCCGCAGAGCCGCTCTCTTCTCCTCAGCCCGCCGGTAATCAGGTGAAAGATTGAAGTATTCGGCTGGATCTAATGTTTTCGGCCGAGAAGCCAAAGGAGCCTCTTTGTAGTTCGCCATGATTGCGAACAGCGCAAAACACGCCCCGACAAAAAGGAGAAATCTGATTGGCTGCGCGTCACCTTCGCGAGTCTCGCGGTAATTCAAAATACTGTCTCGCCAATTAAGGGTTACTGGGTTGTCCGATTTCTATGACAGCGCATCTAACATCGTATAAATCGGTGTTTATTTTAGTATCATTGATATGCTATTGTAGTTGTTGTTAATATTTGGAATTGAATTTGTATATATAGGTTTAAATTTTAGCTACTGTTAAAGTAATTTAATTGTGTTTTTAGTAATTTTATTAGTTTTTAAATATACAGGTTATAGCTACAGGCTATATAATAGGCTATAGAATAATAGTTTTTAAAATATATTTTTAGTTATTGTAGTAGCCTACGTCAACTTTAAAAATAGGCTAAATGTATAAAATAATGTTTTATACACACTCACTTTTATTTGACCACACAAAACCAGTCGAAACACAAGACTTTATTTATTCAAATGAATAAAACAAATCATATTGTGCGAAATATTACTAGAGCTGCATGTTACATTCCAGCCCCAGATATTGACACACCACTGGACTGGACCACTGGATCCTGAGTGATCTGAGGAATCTCACAAACATCACGCACAGAGACACAAGCAAAGTCCTTTCGGTCACTTTCCGACAGTTTATCTATAGCGAGAAAAGTAGAAGTGTGGATACCCATTTTGACCAGTAGAGGAAGCTATAATGCAACAAAAGTGTTATTTCATACATAAAGCTAAATTAGGGAACAGCTATGAGTCTTACCGTTGTTAACTATGCAGCATTTGCTGGTACCCAAATCCCTCCATTCATTTATATACCTGAGAGACAAGCAAATATTCTTATTTCTAAATGGGATATTTTATGATTACCATAATGATGAAAAAATTATGATGCCATGTAGCCTACAGTATATCACATCTAATGTCATATTAGCTAAATTACTCATCAAAATTGAGAGCTTTGGTCCATGCCAGCAGTTCATCCACTTCCTGCTCAGAAACTGAATCTGTTCCAATCTGTTCAAGGGAATCCATCATTCTGTGTGGATTTTTGGACCAGCAGAGCTGTTTGGCTGTGTTCAGTACCAGTATGCAGGAGACCCCCAGCATACCTGTGCTTACAATTATGCTGTCATTCACATCTTATATTCCAGGTTTTAGTATGATTAGCTCTGCAGAACATATCTCACCACCTACCACAAGCAATCAAACAGTTACTTTAAATACATTTTTAAAATGTTACATTTTTCTCATCCATTCGATTTTATGAATCTTCTTTTTTCTTGCAACATCTTGTCGCCGTCAGATTTTGCAGTGATGGAATTCTATTTTCTTAATATTGGGATCTTGAGTTATTGGGTCTTCAAACACGGAAATCTTTCATCATAAAGGCAATGATAGACACATAATGCTTAGTCATGCAACATTTGAATATTTTTCTGACTGTTACAATTTATATTGTACATGAAACAGTAGAAGGTAGAAAGTGTATATTTTAAAATGTAATTTATGGAGAGTGGAGTAATGGCTGCTGAATGTTTGGTTGGATATGTTTCATTTATTGAGTTGCATTGATATACAAAAGGTAAAATGAAAATGAAAGTATTATGACTGGATATGTCACCTTGCAAGACAAAATCCTCCAGCCATTGTTCTCCACCCGTTGGTACCACCCAGAGTGATCATTCCCATCATTGATCATCATTCGGCCATTATGAATCTGGCTTGGAGCAGGTTTCTTTAGCTGCGTGTAATCTTTAAGACTGGAGGCGCACATGTCCACTATGGGTGCACGAGTGTATATTTTAAAGTAGATGTTTGGAGGATAGGTTGGCTGGAATTTTATAAACGTTAGTAAGTAATTTGCAATTTGTGTGTTTACTTATAATTAGCTTTCCAATAACGTAACCTAGAGCAGAACACAATAACAGCATGTTATTAAGTACAAATAACTGTCTAATCATTGAAAAATGAATCACATCAGCACTCACCCCACCCAGTCTGAATCGGATAAGCGCCCCTGAAGCAGAATCCAAAATATTAGCCTACAACAAAGAATTCAGGCATACGGTTTCAAAAAAAAGGGAAGAGGAAAAACATCTCAATTAAGCTTCACATATGCATTGTAACAAACTTACCTCTGCAGGGTTAATAAATCTAAGGAGACGTGGATCCCCTTGATTATGGAGACTCACTAGTTTCTTGAGGTGCTTGAAGACAGCAGTATCCTACACATGACAGGCACAGTATGCACTACTTTTTATTTGTGCATTCAATCATATGTAACAAAGTTGGAGAAAAAGTAACATGAAAGTTGACTGTGATCACTAACAACATGTGCCCTCCATGCTCGCTGGATGATCCTGGCTGCTCTGCTGAAAACTGTTTCCAGCTGTGGGACAAGTATGACATTAGACTCTGATGTAGTTTCCCCAGATGGAGCTGTTGGGTGATGGCTAAAGGGGGGAATGATTGACAGTTTTTTTTTTCTATTGCTTCACTCGTTTAGTAACGAGTCTGCATGTTTTGCTGTATTTCACACCTGTCAAAAGAGTATGTGTGTTCAATTGTCTTGTTCATGCTAGCACATGCTGCTTATAGGATAGAGAGAGAGAGAGAGAGAGAGAGAGACAGTGAGTTTATTCTGTAAAACATTAACATGGATTTACATTTCAATTCCTTTGCTAGGTATGGGAAATGGGATTATTCAACTAGGATTATGACTATTTTATTGGATTATTAAACTACATTTAACTCCACCATATAGGCCTAACGTTACTCAATTCAAAAATAAGACAGGTGTTTTTAATAAACCACTTCTGTTGAGACCACAAAATGTTACTTACTTGATCAGTCGAGTCCTCTTCATTCTCAAGAAACAGAATAGCCAATATTCTTAAAAATGCCTGAATTAAAATGTTTAATGGGTAGAAGGAGCTTAAATAGGCAATGCGTTGTATCCTTATAATATTCAAATCAAACCAATCCAGTGAATATCGAAAAGTAAACAAAAGCGTGAACTGGATTTTCACAATGACATCGACAAGTTGAAGTAAAAAAACGTAGAGGGGGCTAAAGCTGCAACCAAAGAGTAAACAACATTGAGGGAGTTTAAAAACGAGAAAATAAAGCCTAGACAGTACGACATTATGGAGACGGGTGCAAATGCACGCCTTACACCCACAACAGCCGTTACCAGAGCAACGTGAAAACAGACTCATCCAACTCAGTGATAGAAAGCTAGAAATATACGAGATCCAAAAGCTTTTTTTTTTTAAAGGAGAACTACGTGTGGAGTAGGAGCTTCGTTTAACAAAAAGATTCGTTCAGTGGTCCTTTCAGCAGGTTACATCTTTACGAAAGTTAAAAAAATAATACTCAAAATACTCAAGAGGGCCAAAGAAGGCAGTCATGTTTTTTTTTAAAGAACAGGCCTACTGCTTCCGCATACCTGTCAACCATTACTGAAACATCGATCTATAAGAGGGCCAAATTAGTTGCATCATTCATAGTCATAACTGTTCATTGTGGCAGGTTGTGACATGACAGGCAATGTTTTAATGAGCTGTAATTAAGGAATTTCTGTTATTAGAATTAAAGAGTTTACTAGACCACAGAGTGTACTTGCTAATTAAAGGTTAGCATAGCAGTTTAACTTGAGTCATGTGCAAAGTTAGTCATTTACAGATCATTTATTAAATTTTTTTTATAAGTGATCAATATTCTTCTTCTTGTGCCTTAAGAAAAATATAGTGTAGTCAATATATTAAATGTTAATAAATATAACCGATTTAATGAAGACATTCAAGAATTCCCTTACAAAAAGGTCCCGTAGGCCTATGTTATACAGCATTTAGTAGTACTGTGTTGTTGTCAGTGCTGCAATTGAGCATCTTAACATCTTATGGAGGTCCCTAGGCTCTAGGGGAGAAATGATGCCCCAACCCCTGCTCTGCATAAAAAATTATAAAAAAGATCAATTAAAATTACACTGAAAGCCGCACACAAATAGCACAATTAAATTATACAGCAAATAAAATTAACTGTGAGGTCTTATTTAAGAATGCTTAGTTCATCTAGTGGTATGTCTTTTGCATAGACTGTGAGAGGCCGTGTTTGAACCTCAAATTAACAAGTTGCAGATGTCACACAGGCTATGCCAGGATCAGCCAGTTTTCAATAACACTTTCATACTTTTAAAAATAATATCAAATGGATAGCAGACTTCTGTAACATCATCTTCTTTACAGACTTAACCATAATTAATGTGGAATCATCAGTGTTACAGGGGCACCGATATTCAATTTTTCTATTCTTTTTTTTTTACTGTTAAAAGAGCAGTACGAGTTGAGAAAATTCAAACACCTCTGTTAAACAGTTGGGGTTCAGTTTCTTACTTTACAGCTACTGACTATAGAATGTCTGTCAGGAAAATAATGTATTGTAACTGACATGCTGTGCTTTCAAATGCCACAGTGAATGAAACAGTCAATAACCTACAATAAAAGGAATGATGTGAGAATTCACAATTTCAAAGCCTTAAGATCCAGAAAATATACTTAAAAAACCTAATGAAACAGTGCATTGTACTGTATTGTATATTAATTCATAATGAAATAAAAAATTGTTATCCTCAAACACTAAAGTATTCAAAAAGCCCATTATATTTAATTTATAACAAAAAATATGAAATCAACATGGTCTTATAGTTCTGATATATTATAATTCCTTCTATTCATATCCAATCTGGATTTCTAGTTGTTATTACAATTTAGATCGTTTCTAATTTCGTAGAAGCGTATATATGTAACCACATATTCAATATGATGGAATTGAACACATAATTACCTCCTCTAAAGTTCTGTTTCTACAGCATCATCACAATTGTCAAGATAGTATTCATCATCGGTTGTGGTGTCAGAATCAGACTCCTCAAAAACAGTCAAGCTGGTTGTGTAGCTCCTTGATGACAGGATTCCACGAGTAGGAGACTTTTCTGGAGTTGTCCACATGGGGGAAGATACAGAAGGTGCCTGGGATATCCGACGAGGTGAAGAGGACATAGTTGGTGATGGAGGTGGGGTTGGGTCTGCATCATAATGATCAAGATCAAGATCATCTGTATATCCAGGTTCAGACTGTTTACCAGTGATAGATTTGGCATCACAGATTGGAGAATGGCTACTACTCATTGGAGAGTCAACTACTGTATAATCCCCCTTCGGCACAAAGTCATCCAAACTTGACAGGTCGCTGATGCTGCTTGTTGAGATTCGTCCAGGACCTGATGGGCGGCTTGAAACCACACTGCTTACTGAGAAAGATCGTCCATTGTGTAGACCATACTTTAAATCAGCACATGACGAGGACAAGTGAGACCTCACAAGGTTTTGCTGCACGGGACTCTTGGAGTTCAGAGAAGAGAAGTAATCAGACTCACACAGTGAATTTGTTTTTTTGCTCACTGGACTATTAAACACATTATCATTCTGAATTTCTTCTGAATCAAAATCAAACAAATAAAAGGGTGATGGGGGACCGACAGAGGATTTTCTGTAATGTGGCAAGGTGGCAGAACGATTCATACTTTGGGCCTTTAGCCTATGTGGACTAAAGCTCCTACCATAAGAATGGTTTCCATTTTCATCGCTATGCCTCTTTTGCTGATCAACATTTAATTTATTCTCAGATGATTTTTTTAATGTTAACGGTGACAAAGACTCAAAAGAAGCAAAAGGTGCTTTATCAGTGGTCAATGATGAGTTGGGGGCCTCCCATGTGCACCCAGAACCCTTTTGTTCAGTTGTAGATCTATTTTGCCAATCCATATTTAAGGTTTTCTCAGATATCTTTAATGTACATGGCAACAAGGACCCAAAAGAGGCAAAAGATGATTTATTGGTGGTCAAGAATGAGTTAGGGGCCTCCCGTGTGCACCCAGAATAATTTATTTCAGCTGTAGACTTATTTTGTTCATCCATATTTAATGTATTCTCAGATTTTTTGAATGTTAGTAGTGACAAGGAATTTAAAGAGTGTTTATCAGTTATTAAAGAGTAGTTAGAAGGTTCCGGGTGGCTCTCAGAACATGTGTTCTCCTCTGGCTTGGGACTTTCAAAAGTCTCAGTATCTGAGGGTTGCTGAGTGGGACTCTTGTTCTTTTTCGGTAGTGCGTCAAGTGAGCTGTTTGAACGTTTGACACCAAATGTCAGTTTCAAGCGATTTAACATCTGGTCAATCCTGCTGCTCGTTTTAAACACTGGCGAATGTCTTTTGGTTTTTAAATACTGGGGACTAACAACCTCTTTGTCTGGCAATGAAGCTGACGAAAAGACAGCTTCTTTGTCTTTGTTAACTCGTAAACTAAAGAGGCCTTTTTTTGAATTGGAACTTTGCATTTCCTGTAATCTCTCATGCATATGCACAGCGGGAATCTCTTTCTCAGCTGTCAGTGGAGTCTCGTTTTCTACTGTGAGCTTATACTTATCTTTCTCATTCAGCCTGTGCTTGGGGTAAGCATTACCCTTATCAAGCTGAAGTTCCATCAAGCCATCATGCTCCTGATGGCAGAAGTTGTTAGAGCCTGTGTCTGGCTGCCTTGGGTGTGGGCTTATATTTGCGCTTTGGCGTTCCATGACAAAACTTGTATCTGGTGCAACTTGTAAGAGGCATGGCTGGGCAGGTTTGTGATTATCTAGGGCGCTTGTATAATCTTGAACTGCTGTCCTCTGTTTTCTGTTAGGAGAAGCTAACTGTTCCTTTGGTCTTCTTATTATGCCTGTGTATGTGGACAGTGAAGAGCTTGGATCACCTTTTATGAAGTCTGCAGGAGTGGTTACAATATCATAAGATGTAGATCGGGTATGAGTTTTGGACACAGGTGGAGAGGATAGTTCTTGTAAAGTGTTGTTGAGTGTAGGTCGTGAGGAGATGAGGCTAAAATATGGAGAAGTGCTGAGACGAGGTGCTGATCTTCGTCCAAAATCAGGAGGCAGAGATTGAGCTGGTACTATATGAGAGCTGGAGCTATAAGAGTTTCTTTGTAATGCTTGTACCTGTGGCACAAATGGGTTGAAGTCAAATGAAAATCTTGAAGGTAGTGTTTTCCGGTCACCCTGCAGTGTTACACCTCCATCTTGCTTAGGAGGTGATGTTTCACCTCTCTGTATGTGGGAAGAAGTGGTGGAAGGGGAAGGGGTGGACACAGCCGGGCTGGACTCCCGTAGGTATGAATAAATGCTTGGTACTCTTACACTTCTGAGAGGTCTGCTTGGAGAAAGAGAGCTCGAAAGATCCATAGTGCTTTGACTTGACTGAGAATATTTCTTAGAGTCCAGATATATATGCCCCACATTTGTGGGACTTGTTCCACCAGAGTCTTTCCTGGGTGAGTAGTTAAGCCTGTCTGTGAAGGTGCCTGTACCTGAAGAACTACTGGATATTATATTGTGTGTACTTTGTGATTTTAATTTTTGAACATTAAAGCCAGATTGTTGAACATTGTTTGTTAAAACTTTGGGAGAAATTGTGGTATCTGGAATTACTTTTTGTCTGGTCATATTGGAGTTTTGCAGGTTGGTGTTGTTGGCAGCATTTTGTTCCGCTGGATCTATGTCCTCTGTATTGGAATATTTCCTCAAAAACACTGAATAAGAACTCTGTTCAGCTCTGAGAATTCCAAGTTGGCCGGTTTTGGTTGTGGAGATTGGGAAACGTTCTTCCTCTACTCTGGCAACAGAAGCTTCAAGTCTCTGATAAATTTCTGTCTCTGGTTTGTTTAGAAACAGTGATTTTCTTAATGGCACTCTACTCTTAATTCTATGTGAGAAAAGGAACTGACTGACTGCTATTTCCTCTGTTCTTGCAGGAGTGTCTGGATATTCGGGGGTTTGGTCATCAGCGGTAACAGAATGGGCAAATGATGGAGTTTTCAAAACAACTCTGCTAGGCAATGTAAGGGACCTGACAGAACTAGTCATCTGAGTCTGTGATTGTGTGGGATCAGCACTGGAGCTTCTCAAATTTGACCTCCTCAAGGAAAGAAGTAGACTGCTTGTTGTTGGCTTAGAGCTCAATGATTTGAAAGCCTCATGTTCATCTCCAGTGTTTGATATTCTGTACTCTGAATGGGCCAAATTTGGTACCTGACGAGTGTCCAGAGGTGTGGGAAAAGAATGCAAATCTGTATTATTGTACATCATGCCCACAGAGGAGGATTTAATAATGGGTCTCGTCGGCTGTATTGTGGTTGTGATGTTCGGGGAATTGTTCTCTTTTTGCCAGTCAGGACAGTTATAGCTGGTTCCTGCAGTCAACTGCATGTCACTGTCATTGGCCAACATGTGTTCAGATGGTCGCCTCTGGGAAGGAAGAAACGGTTGTTGCTGCCGATCCTGGCAAAATAAGGTAGATGGGTTGACATTCTGTCCACAATCTTGGGGCTCATGCTGTACTTCGCTGCAGCCTTGCTTGGGTCTTTGAAGACGGCCACTCCAAGGTAGAGGAAGAACTGAGGCCAGGGCCGATGTCAACATAGCTGATGTAGGATTGAAAAGACCAGGTTCTGGCTCAGGGGTACTATCAGAATGAAGAGCAGGAAAAGAGTCTAATGGCAAGACCTGATTTACTACTTCTGAATAGTGTGCAAAAAACTGGGAATCAGTGCTTGCTTTTAGACCATTGTCCCCTTCAAAGGAGGTCAGATTACTGTGGTACTGTGGAGTTGTTGCAGTATTCTTTCTACAGTCATTGGCTCCAGATTCCTTGTTGAATTCTGTTTGAACCTCACAAACAGGTTGAGTAGAATGTCTTTGTGAGCCGTTGTGGACAATTTGCGTTTGTTCATGAAGGCCTATGTTGTGTTGTATTCCTGTATTTTGTCCCTGCTTTGGTGTGTTATGTCCATGTTGATGCAGAGTGGTAAAACTGTCTTCATCAAAGCTTGCTTTTGGCCCATCCCTATTCTTAAATAATTCACCAGTTGATTCGCCACATTGCTCAGTTGGTGAAAGCACGTCCCTTAGCTGTCAGAACAAGCAACAAAGCTTTGGATTAGTGCCAAAAAAAGTACAAAACACAGGCCCTAATTCAAGCACAGTAGCATTTGTACATTTTAGACTAGTACATTTCAGAGTTGCTTGGGAAAATTGCAAGAAATGCTTCTTGCGTGTTTTTTAACTATTTGAACAAATCACCACTCCCATTCCATAACTGTTTAAACAGACAGTTCAACTTCACAGTTGAGCTTTACATTCCACTGAAAAATACTCTGCATATCAAAACTGCAAACATGGCCCAGTAGAGCGGAATGCATTCAAAGGGCAGTACAATAAAGATATCTCATTATATTTAAGCAAGATACGTTTGATTAGTAAGACATAGATTTGATCTTTACATCAGACGATCTCTTACTAAAACGATAAACAGTCTCATTCTCATGACTGTCTTAGATTGAATGCTTACCTCTGTGTGGTTTTGATTAGCTGTGTTTTTTATGGCTTCATGTGTGCTGTAACTGTCAAATTGAGAAAAATTTTTTTAATTAGCATATGATTTTTTTTAATGAGCAAACAAGAATAAAAATAAGTTCCCTCAGGTAGATAAACAAAGAAAACTATGATGAAAACAAATCTCTCATCTAATTCAATGTTTCACACGCTATTCTTACTCCCTAAATACTTTTACTAGTTCAACATCTTTCATATATTTAGCAAGACAACGCAGGAAAACAAGACCAACAACATTCCATTCTTTCTCTCAGTTTAAGCATTCTAGGAGTAAACAATTCATTGGCCTGACATGAAGGGAGGGGTCCATTGTTAAAACTCTTTTAAAATTAGTACAGAATGTCTCACACACATTAATGCATACGGTCAGATACATATACCACTTACACACACACAAAAAACCCTAGTTCACTTCCAGAATAAAACTTTCCTGATCATTTACTCACCCCCCATGTCATGTTAATTTTTTTTTTTAGAAAATGACAGATTGTTTCGCTAGATAAGACCCCTAATCCTTAGCAGGGATCATACAGAACCCTTTGAAGCTGCATTGAAACAGCGATTTGGACATTCAGCCCGTTGGCCCCCATTTAAGTCAAGTCAAGTCAAGTCAAGTCTGCTTTATTGTCAATTCTTCCACATGTACAGCACATACACACAGAGAATTGAAATTGCGTTACTCTCAGACCCTTGGGTGCATACAGATAACATAAATAAGATGCAGCAGTGGGGGTCGGTGATGGAGTGGGCCTCCGGAGCAGACCGAGATCCCGCAGCTCTTCGGCGTGCGCAGAGTTTAACTCTAAAAATGTGGTTCTGCCGACATCGAGCAGAAACTCACGACAATATGCGCGCTTAGAAACAAATAGACGCGACGAATGCGTACAAAAACACTGCGACTCACAAGACAAAAAACACGAAAACACCTTTCTGTCGGGAGAGAGAGAAGCCGCAGCGTGTGAACGCGCCGCCATCTTGGGTTTTTTTCAAGATTTAAGTCCATTATATGGCGAAAAATCCTGGAATGTTCTCTTCAAAAACCTTCATTTCTTTGCAACTGAAGAGAGAAAGACATGAACATTTGAATGACATGGGGTTGAGTGAATTATCAGGAAATTTTTATCCTGGAAGTGAACTAATCCTTAAATGTCTGCTTTAAAAATGAGAGGCAGTGATGTCATACCTTTTAAACAAGATACTGTAATACTGCACAATAAATGTCTATTTACCGTTTCCAAGATCAAGGTGTAAACACTTTATAAAGGTGTAAGCAGTGTTTGAAAGCATGAACCCACCTAGATAAGGTACAGCCAAACAGCAAATCTTTGCCTATACACTTTCACACTATCATTCACCATAATTAAATCATGAATTATTGCTATATAAGGACTATTACTGCCAGTCATGTGTCGAAAGGGCGTTTGCTGTTCTGGCTGGGACTGTGCAAATGACACAAAACACAAAGTGCTATGGCATAATTTACAAGACAAAATATATTATTATGTGCAGTGTATATTAAGTGGAATCAAATTTTCATAAAACATTTACTAATAGGAAGACTAAAGCCCCGTTCACACCAAGAACGATAACTATAAAGATAATGCTTGGATATTAACGTCCACACCAGCGGACTATATCGTCTGTTTATTCTCAGCGCACACGCGCCTGCCGCTTTAAATTCTTGAGCTCGTTATAGCAGGATGGATTCTGATTGGCTGGCAATGTTTGTGTCGTTCATCAACTGGAAAACTCACAGGCTATTTGTAGCTTGCAGTGTTTTTTCCTCCGCGGTGTCTTTTTTGTTTCTTCTATTGGGAAGACTGATAGAGATGGTGGAAGTAAATCTGGCAGATTTCCTCTGTTCCTCAGATGTCCTACTGGAGTCTTCCTTAGATCTGAGAAGTATTATTTGCCTGATCTGCAAATCTGATCAGTGGAGAAGTGTTACAAGGAACAGCGTGATATATATATATATATAGATAGATAGATAGATAGATAGATAGATAGTACTGTGCAAAATTCTTAGGCCATTAGTATTTTCACCAAAAAAAAGGTTTTAAGCCAGTTATTTATTTTGCTGTAGTGTGTCAGTAGGAAATATCAGTTTACATTTCCAAACATTTCATTAGCCATTAATCGGAATAATGCAATTAATTGGAGATTTTTGTAGGCACAAGGAGTCAGTGCTCCACACAGAGATCTGATCTCACCATCATGCAGTCTGTCTGGAATGACATGAAGACACAGAAAAAGCTGAGACAGACTAAATCCAGAAGAACTGTGTCAACGTCTCCAAGACACGTCAAGAAACCTACCTGAAAAACTATGTGCAAGTGTACCAAGGACAAAAGCTGCTTTTTTGAAAGCATCCTCACTTTACAGCATTTTTACACAAGTGCCTAAAACTTTTCACATTACTGTAGCTTTGCAGGTAGGGTTTCTTGAAGCATCTTGGAGACGTTGCCACAGTTCTTCTGGATTTAGTCTGTCTCAGTTTTTTCTGTTTCTTTATGTCATTCCAGATGGACTGGATGATGGTGAGATCAGATCTGTGTGCAGCACTGGCTGTTGTCAGACTCCTTGTGCCTACAAAAATCTCACTACAATTAATGGCAAAAGGTATGCTTGGAAATGTAAACTGATATTTCCTACTGACACACTACAGCAAAAGATATAAAAAATAACTGGCTTAAAACCATTTTTTGCCTGTGAAAATACTAATAGCCCAAGACTTTTGCACAGTGCTATGCATGCTTCATTTGACATTACATACATATAATTAAAATGAACAGAACTTTTAGTCAGAATTTTATGAATTTATGATGAGCTGTTATGTCCCAAAGTTTTTGTCTGATAACAAATGTATCTGATAATCCAGTCATACAAACTCACCTCTGCTGCTTTTCTGCTGGCCTGTTAACTGCAACGATGGTGAAGATGCAGTAGTTCTAGTTTCTAAATCTTTCTTGTTGTGGATGTGTTGAGCCAATGGTCCAGGATGTAACTTCTCATGTTCACTTACATTCTGAAAACTAATCAAGCTTCGGCATTATAATACTGCAACAATACAGTCTACAGAGAACTGGAGACCGTTTTTCTCAACAAACACCACATGTCTGCAGCTAAGGTTCACTCCCTTCAGAAAAATTCTTCACAGGAACACCCACAGATGTTTTCTAAGTATATCGACACATGACAATGGCAGTGAAATTTCAATTGTTTTGTCCTGCCTCTACATGTGCTAAGAAAATGATTACATTACTTGCCAAGTAGACAGAAAACACTTTCTAAATGTTTAATGTTGAACATTTTAATTTTGGCTAAATTACTATTTGTTAAAATTATTATTATTAAAAAATCATGAGACAATGTGGGTGTAACAAATTGCATAAGAGCTAAAGTATTACCATAAACATGGTGAGACATGTTGAGATGACATTCAGCAAAAGATTAATAGCAGTGACACCAGATATTTTGGAGGTGTGTTTAAAATCATCTGAAACAATTAAACTGAGATGCTGTCAAGCAAAAATGTTGGTAAAGATTTTTTTTAATCTTAAATGCTTGATTATTTTGCTAGGAATTTATGATTGTGCATGTGCAAGGCAACAGCAGGTAGCTATTATATAACTGGGGTGTACCAGACAAGAGATCAATGCTTGAATCAGTGTTCAGTCCATTGGCATGTTGTTATATTTCTTTGATTGTAAAATCATTTGTAACTGTGGTAAAACTACAACGGATACATCTTACTTAAATCAAACTAATATTTGCGCAAGCTCTTCTAATTACGTACGAACTTCAACCTGTCCACTTAAAGCTACAGACTTCCATTATGTTGTCCGAGGAGGACACAAAAGTAGGAAAAGTAGTATTTGTGTGAGAGAAGAACAGCAAGAAAACTTACTAAAAATTCCAAGAACTTTGTAGCCTACCGTGATTTGTCAGTTTGTGTGTACAATCTCTCCTGATCTGGGACAAAGCAAGTCACGCTGGCTTTCACTCCGCTTTGACAACTTGACTGCTGCAACTTCAGATCATGTGTTGACATTATAGGCTAACTATCTGGCTCATCTAGTTTGGTTACCTCCCTTTAATCCCTCCGGGCATCAGCTGTGCCATTAAGTACCCCCACAGGCGGCTCGACTGAACATTCCACCGGAGAAGATAGCGCGCGGTGAGGCAGACCCGTCATATCGACAACCGTAAGACCCGACGCCACCCGTTTCTTTCCCACCAAGGCGTGTGTTATCGAGGGCACAGCCGCGGAAGTGCGGAGTGAGCTTGTGCTTCAGCAACAAACTCCGTACTTTGAAATGTCAAGTTTATTACGGGACCAAAGACAGTGATAAGCATATACCTAGACATAACGTTTTCTTGTATCATGTGTCAACTAGTTATATTTCGGATTTTGTTCTTTTACTTGAGCGGCCAAAGGGGTTTCGTTTCAAAACTGATTTTAATTTAAATAATGATTATACCTATTTTTAAATACGTGTTATCTATGATGGCAGATAAGGACCAGAGGATAAACAAGCGATGACTGAACAATAGCAGGCCCTACGTGTGTTTTTTCCATGAATACCCGATAGGTAGGGTCATAAACAAAAGTGCATGACATTTCCGCGAATCGATTCTTTAGAACAATTCGTTTAAAGAACCAGTTAAAATGATTCAGTTATTCGTTTACGTCAAAACAATAGGCTTGTTTGAGATGTTGTTTTGAGAAATGTAGGCGAGAGCAGGCGGAGGGGAAGATAACTACGATATCAAATGATGTTAGGTGCGTTGGACTTGAAGCACTGCTATAGACGGCAGTCAACGAGAGTAGCCGCTTGCAGTCGGGGGCGGAGTTGAAAACGGAGCCGTCAAGCCGGACACTTTCTGCTCCCGTTAGTGACGCTCGCGCGGTGTTTGCATACTCTATCACAGATGAAGTGAATTAAATGCAATATTTGTCAAATATACAGACGTTTCAGAAACGTTTTCATGAGCAACAGATACGGATTATATACTGCTTAATACATCGCCATCTGTTCAACAATAAAGTTCAACGTAAATATACTATTTAAAGGGGTCATATGATGCGATTTCAATTTTTCCTTTCTCTTTGGAGTGTTACAAGCTCTTGGTGCATAAAGAAGATCTGTAAAGTTGCAAAGACTAAAGTCTCAAATCCAAAGAGATATTCTTTATAAAAGTTAAGAGTCAGCCACACCTACCTAAAACGGCTCGTTCTAACACGCCCCCACATATCTACCTCACTATGTGGGAAGATTTGCATAATGCCGCCCAAATGTTCACGCAAAGAAAGAAGGCATAACTTTTATTCTCGCTGTAGTATTGTTGCTGCCGTGCATTTCATTGTGAAAGCGAAACTACTTTGTTTGGTCTTCCAAAAGAGGACGATATCCGCTTCGTCATGCCTGGAGCTGATCCGTGCTGGTTGCTGAGGAAATACAACAACTTTGCGCTGTGGATCACCGGATCAGCTTTCACCGTGGACGAAGCGGAGTCCAGCCCGGGGTCGTCACATGTGGTTGCTGCAAGCCCTCCGCACGCTCCTCCGGTCACTCTAGGCCGCCGTGTGAGGCTGTGTTTCGTTGTGAAAGCGAAACTACTTTGTTTGGCCTTCCAAAACAGGACATGACTAGAAATCAGTGGTTAAGTTGTATTTACAACACTGTTCCAGAACAGTTCAACCCAAATATTCAGATGTGTGCAGCGCATTTTATGGAGGACTGTTTCCTGATCCTGGTAGAGTAGACTACAATGCCGGTTGTTCTGACTCACAGACTGTAAGTATGTTTTTTTTATATATAAAGAATTTGCCACTGATGATTCAAATGCGAGTTTTGAGCAGTGTAGAGTAGCGCTTGTTGTTTGTAATTTCTTCGATCACAAATGTAGACATGGTTTTATGTTTACGCGGCACGATGCAACACGTAAAAATACAGTATAAGTCATTATAATCAGTAATTATGTCTCCACTGGATGCAACAAATGCCTCGTTTATAAAGGGTTTTCATGTTTTTGTCTCGTCGCTCGGGCCGGACAGGGCATCACAGTATGGTAGAGGCGTAACATTTCCGTCACACACTTGAGGTATTCGGCCAATTACAATGCACTGGATAGCTGGCCAATCACAGCACACCTTGCTTTTCAGACCAAAGAGCTTTGTAAAAAATCGATGCGTTTCAGAAAGGCGGTTATAGAGGAGAAACATAATGTACAGTATGTGGAAAATAATGTGTTTTTTTAACCTTGAACCGCATAAACACATTTCATTACACATTTCAAGTACATTTCCCTTAATCACTCTGTGCAACTGAGGTTTACTGAGAAGAAAAATATTGAATAAATGGTGAATAAAATGGAAGGGAAAATCATTCCTAATTAAGATTTTTTTTTCTTGTCAGTAATCAAGAGGGATGGATTGCTGGTCAGGCATTCTGCTTATTCGGCAAAGATTAATAGGCTCAGAGCAGGATTCCTAATTATTTTATGTAGAAATACTAGAGGTCATCAGTTAGACTCATTAGCCCCACTGGCTTGAGGCAAGAAGCCTGGTTGTAGTTTTGCATTGCTGAAGGGTGTGCTACGCAGATACACACATACATGGACTTGAATAAAATAATTGTGATGAACCACTCTATTGTGTGTTTCGAGGGGACACGGGGTGGGGGGGGGGGAGTGTTCTATAAAGATGTGATGTTTATTTCCAGACAAAGGCAAAATAATCAGCCACCACAATTATAAATCTTGTCATGGAGTGATGCTTATCTCGATCCATTATAGCAATGTAATTTAATTCTGTAATAAAATCTAAACAGTTTTAATTAACTCTGCTGATTAAAACAGAAACCAATATAGTGCAAAAGGGCATAACTTGTATGATAAATTCATCTTTAGCCTAATGTCTCTCAGGTTTTTGGCACAAGCTTGGTTTGATCATGGTGCTGGTTGTAGTAGTCCGTTAGTTGGATGGAGTTACATATTTCATGGATGGCTTTTCATCATCCGGCAGTGCTGGAAAATGCATTATCTCCTGGAGAGATTATGACAAGGCCAATTCATAACTGTGAATTGATTTTCTTAAATGCTGGCTGCAAAATGGCAGTGTATTCAGAGCATGTATTGTGGTGGTTTGCATAATCAAGGGTTTATACGTTCCTAAAATAGCAATCACTAAATATAATCAGCAAATCAGAAAGACCTCAGTATATTGAATAGAACACATTTTGCTCCAGGTAATGAGTCAGTGCGGTTTCACACAATACCGTATATTTTAATACGATATTATTATTAGAGGCAGTGGAAGAGGAGGTATATTACTAACCAGACAGTTATGATGGTTGTGGCATAGTTTATATAAAACGTCATCATGGCACCAGATAAATATTCTTAAACTGTATTAAAGGAATAGTTCACCCAAACATTTGTTGAACATTTACTCACCCTCAGTCCATCAGTTAATATCTTGTGAAGGGAAAAACTGCATGTTTGAAAGAAATGAGTTCTCTATTCATAATATTGTGTTGTCCATTGAAAAAGTTGTTTCGTCTGAATTGGGTGAAAAACACACAGATTAAGCAACAACAAGAGCGAGCAAGTGAAACGAGGTGATGGAATTTTTTCAATGCCTGAAGCGTTATTATGAATTCTGATGATTCAAACGCGAGAAGCAATGGTTTAAAATGAAAACATCTTGATGAATTTGTTTCTTATAACATGCAACTTTTCACTTCATAAGACATTAACTGCTGAACTGGAGTCATGTGGATTACTTGTGGATTATTGTGATGTGTCTTTATCAGTTGTTTAAACTCTCATTCTGACGGGACCCATTCACTGCAGAGGAACCATTGGTGAGCAAGTGATGTAATGCTAAATTTCTCCAAATCTATTCCATCAAAGAAACAAACTCATCTACACCTTGGATGGCCTGAGGGTGAGTACATTTTCATTTTTGGGTGAACTATTCATTAAATGCAAAACTCATGCACTGCAGTTTAAATTAACTATATGGGAGTATCACATTACTTAAAACATGGTTCAGAATAAGATTTATTTTGCCAGACATTGCCATGACTAATTAATGACATGGTCCATAAAGGGCATAAATTTGATACTACAGTAATTAAAGTTGCCTTATATACAGCTAACTAGCTGTAGTTAATGCATTTGCCCTGTGGCCTGAAATCTACAGCTGACCAAATCCTGTCTTTAAGATGCCTTGAGCTCATTAAGCACCAAGAACATCTTTATTAATTGACAAGATAGTCGTTTAATTAAAAACCCAGAACCCTGTCATTCTGCAAGGCCGAGAGAACATTTGAGCAGGATGCTTGTGACTGGTGACTCAGAGGTTAACCGTGGCAGCAGCCTGGCAGCCGTATTGACTTCTGGGTAATTATACTTAAGTGGTGACTAGAGGAGGCAAATGGCAGTAACAGATTATCTGTTTTGAGGGGATGCATTCTTAGAATCAATAAGAGTCCATTTGTGGAAATAGGGCAATTTAGGAGAAAATACACCCCTGTTCTTGGTCCTAACAGAAGTCATTTGCCCCTGCAACCATACTGTAGGTCTTTAATTTTTTCCCCAAATCTCTCATAGTTAAATTAAGAAATAAAACGGAGGGATAAATAGGGAAAACAGTAGACATCAATAGACTCTCTGAACAGCAGTTTTATCTTGGTTTGTTTTCCTGTGTCTGAAAACAACATTAAAAATGAGGACGAGAAATTATTTTAACAGGACATACACTACCAATCAAAATTTTTGGGCAAGTAAGATTTTTTTTAAAAGAATAAATTCAGCATGGACACATTAAATTGACTAAAATTGAGTGCAAAGACATTTATAATGTTACAAAAGATTTCTATTTCAAATATATGCTGCTCTTTTGAACTTTCTATTCATCGAAGAATCCTGAAAAATTGTATCAGAGTTTCCACAAATATATTAAGCATAACTGTTTTCAACTTAAAAACAATAAATGTTTCTTGAGCACCAAATCAGTATATTCTAATGATTTTGAAGGATCATGTGACACTGAAGACTGGAGTAATGGCTGTTGAAAATGCAGCTTTGCCATCACAGGAATAACTGAAAATTGTTAATATATTAAAATTTTACACGAATGCTAATAATATTTCTGTTAATATTACTGTTTAACTGTATTTTTATCAAATAAATGCGGCCTTGGTGAGCAAAGATTTCTTTAAAAAACATTAAAAAAAAAAATAGGACCCTAAACTTTTGACTGGTCTTGTATGAACATTTTAACATACACTAATTTTTATTTGCATGTTTTCATGTGTTAGCCTTCAGACATGCTGCCCTTCTGGCTCATCCAGTAATTACTGATTACATTAATTCTGGTATGAGCATTCAGTCACCAGCTGATGGCAGCCCACGGAGCCAATGCCTTTTGGGACAGGGAGGCTGTTGGGGAAGTCAATGACCTCTCTAAGTGATGAAGGAGAGCAGAATGAGATTGCAGTCCGGTCCATTCGGGTCTCAGAGGGGTCGTAAATAGATTTGCTTGTTAAAGAAGTACTTTTCCCTGGCTGAGTTTACCGCACTTACACTTGCCTCAAGCCCTTCCAAATCTGGTTCTTTCCTCAATTTGCACACAAACACATTAGAAGGGTGAAAAGAACAGAATAGAAGCAATTTCTTGTGACATATGTGAAAGAATGCTCTCAAATGCAGCCATCACTCGGCTTGCCTGATTTACAGGGCCAAATCACTTAGACTCTTACAGTCAATCAATTGCATTTACATCTATTGCGACTCGGCCAACCAGAGTCTCCCTAGGAGACAGCCATTAATTGGCTTGTGCAGCAGTATGGACCAATGATCAATCCCAATCAACCCATGTGAAGCGTTCATAATAGAGCACTAATACGTATGCAAGCCAAGCCAAACTTACACTTACAATATCCCATAAGTGAATTATGGCAAAAGATGATACGGGTCAATTATTAGTTGGGTTGGATATACGAGTTATTGGAGATGGAAGTATATGCGTATAGATTTGAACACAGAGACTCTTAAATGGATCCCAGGCACTCCCTCTCTTTAATGTTCCCTTAATCTCACATCACCAAACCGTAGGCTTTAATCCAATCAGCAAAGAGCTTGTTCTCATTTACCCAGAAGGCTTGAGGGGCTCATCATACATCTGTGGTGGGGTGAGCCATGATGGGATGGTCTCTTTCACCCTACATGTCATTTTTCACAGCTTGAGTTTTCCCTTTTGTCCTCTTTAGAGACCTCCATTCGAAGGAACCTAGAAGGAAAGATGATGAAATAAGTCAATACCAGCTATCAATGGATTTTTCTTTAGGACACTAAAGCAATCTACATTTTATGATTGCTCAGAAATAATCCACTCATAGGATTATTTATTCAATTAAAATCAAGCTTATTTTTAGGTACAATAATGCTCAGTGGAACCAAATATGCTCTGAGACTTAACAACCCATTGGCACATCATTTTAACTAGCTTGTACTCTTGACAATAAGAGTACATGCTAATGAGGAAATATGTTCATGGGGTCAAAGTTCATAGGTCAGGTCATCCTAAGGTGGCACAAATGAACAGTACAAGTGTTCTATTGAAACATTCGGCTGCTAGTCAGATTTCCAATAGAGTTCCAACTCACCAACATCTTAAAAATGTGTCGGTGTATCAGGATGCGGTCTCAGAATGGTAAAAGTGTCACAAAAAACGTGAATACATTAGAAGCCAATCTCTTAAAAAAGGTCGCAGCATCTGTTGACACAAAGCAAGAACATTAGAACCCTTTGGATCTACCTCCTTTCGCAGGAAAGCACAGTTTATTCCTTTAATGTGAACCATTCATGCCCTAAACCTGATGCCGCTGATTACTTCTGGGCAATTAAGCACACTGATAACACTGATAACTGATAACAATGAACTCAGTGTGACTTTGATGCCTGATCTGAAAAGAAGACAAGACAGAGAGGGGGAGAAACAGTGAGAAGCAGATGATGAGAGCGGAGAGTTATGTGATGTTCTGGCAGAACTTGCAGACTGGGCCCATTGTCCTGGCTTGCAAAATCAGCACTACCCCATTCCTCTGGCCCAGTTAAGATGTTCTTTCTGCAAGCTGGCCAGTAGTGCACTCAGCTTCCTCGTTTTTCGTGATTGCCTGACATTTCTTTTCTCTTCTCTGCTGCTGGTGCTTCCTGCCAGATCTTCTTAATACCTCCGCTGACAAGGGTCCTATAGTAATAACGCAGCTGCCTTTTTATTGATAATGTGCCACAGAATATCTCTGTGTCGTTATCGAACACTCAAGGAACAGAATGGCATTTTCAGTGGGAAATAAGTAATCGATAGGGAACAGCAAATTAAGTAATAGCATTTTTGCGTTGATGCATATTACAGCTCAGTTAACAGCCTTCGGATCGTCAAGGCTCCGCGCCGCAGGATGAACGGATCAATCCATGCACAGAGCTGACGTCTCGCTTTGACAACATAATTAGTTATCATACAGAGAAACGTGTTTGAGGACAATGTGAAAACCTCCCTCGGATATTCAGCTCATGAATCAGAACCATGAAGAGGCAGTCAGGGAAACCATGTGATCCTGTATGAGGAAAACAACTTTTTAAAAGTAGAGAGAGATGAATAACTGAAATGAAGGGTGTCAGCTGAGAAGAGATGATTTTGTTAATGGGAGGTCTGACAGGAAACAGGATACATCTGTTTATGTATTCACATGATTTTGCTGTCAATCCTAATTCACTTTGTTTTGTTTCTAAATAGGTAATTATAGTATGTTATAGTAAATAAACTGGAATCCTTGATTCTGATTGTTCAGCTGAAGCATTCTGTGGTCAAATATATTTTTGTATAATTATTTCTAAACTGTATTTTTACAATAGTTCCAAGTCATCTCTTGTGGCCTTTATCTTTTCACATATTAAAATAATTTCAAATCAATATTTATGGCTTTATTTATTTGATCAATAGCTGTGCAATAAGCAGGATGAAGTACAATCAGATGGTCAATATTGCAAAATAAACCCCAACAGGGTCATCAAAACTAAGACCATCTAGTGATCTGATGAATATGCATTATCCTTTTCATGAAACGTAATTACCTTCACTTGTATAAATGTGGTATTGTTATGAAAGTGGTTGACCCACCAGTACTCAAGAATTATATCAAACCTTACATCAGGATCACTCGAGACAACTGAGGTCCCAGGGTACTTGGAAGGTTTTCAGTTAAATTTGGCTTGTTGAACCTATAAACAGAAAAAAAAAATTACAATTATTTTAAAATAAAAATGCCACTTGTCTAAAATGTCTGTAAGGTTGTCTATATACCATGGGTCATAAATGAAACTGACACAAATCCATCCGCTTATACTGCAGCATGACTGTATTATATTGACAAATTTGACATACAATCTCCAAAGTCTGCATATTATTAATTTTGTTTCCACCTTTATGAACCGAGACATAATAATTCGGCTGCGTCTTTTTGGTTCTTTAAATTGGATACATATTATTCAAGCCAAGGGTGTTTTCACCTCAGCCATTGACCCAATCACGCTTAAATCATTTTATACACTAAAACTGTGACCTGCCCCATCATCCACCTTATAACTGGAGAACACGGGTCGAGCCTGAGATGTGTGTTGCACTTAATAAAGGAGGTGATGAACATCTGCGCCCTGTTCGATCACCTGCAGCCCAGCCCAGCCAGCCAGCCACGCGTGAGGGAAGCAAGCATCACTGCCATACTGAAGTGGAGCAGCCGCGCGTCACTCTCTGCAGAATTCAGAGGCGCTTTTCAGAGTGTCAGACCAGCTCGGTGGAAATCATGTCTTTGAACACTATGAAGAAGAGACCATTCGTATAAACGTCAAATAAGGCCCTGACTGGAACAAGTTTTGAAGTTCGCTCCATTATCTAGTGAAACACGCGAGGATGCGCGCGGCAGTCGGAATCCTTTGTGCTTTGACTTTCCTGGTCTCGTTCAGCCATGGCGCGAGAGTTGTGAGTGGTAAGTTTCAAATTATTTAGTATGAAGCTATTTTCATTCACCTTATTTCTTTAAGTCAGTGAGGATATCCTCACTATATATATATATATCAAAATATTCAGTTTGTTTGTGGTAAAATTGTGTTTTACTGTCTTAAATATTTAAGTTTAAAGGCACAGTTCAGCCAAAAATGTGACCCTGGACCATTTAGGTCACTTTTTCGAAATTGAGATGTATACATCATCTGAAAGCTGAATAAATACGCTTTCCATTGATGTATGGTTTGTTAGGATAGGACAATATTTGGCCGAGATACAACTTTTTGAAAATCTGGAATCTGAGGGGGCAAGAAAATCAAAATATTGAGAAAATTGCCTTTAAAGTTGTCCAAATGAAGTTCTTAGCAATGCATATTACTAAATAAAAATTAAGTTTTAATATATTTGCGGTAGGAAGTTTACAAAATATCTTCATGGAACATGATCTTTACTTAATATCCTAAGGATTTTTGGCATAAAAGAAAACAATCATTTTGACCCATACAATGTATTGTTGGCTATTGCTACAAATATACCCCAGCGACTTAAGACTGCTTTTGTGGTCCAGGGTCACAAATATAATTTAATCGTCCTCAAGTTGTTTCAAACCCGCTCAAACTGATTTTCTGTGTGGCAATCATAAATAATAACTGTTAGATGTGAAATAGACTTAGAGGCTGTAACAAAATTCAAAATTCCATATTTTTTCACAATGTTTTTAAGTGCTCATTCTCATTCACCTCTACTACTTTATTTTATAATTAAATTATCTCTCAAAAACATTCTTAAGTGTAGGCTTTTATCAAATCTGGCAGATCAGCTCATAGTTTTCACTTCCCCAAAGATGATTAATCTTGAAGATCATTCTTGAAGCTTGTCTCTAGCTTTATTGAAAACATCTCTCTCTTAATAAAGCGATGGGATAAAAAAGAAAATGATTATGAAAGGATTAAAAAAAGAGAGATGGATATAAAAATAGGTTTGTCATACACTTGTAAACTAAAAGGACGCACCAAGGGAAATTAAAATCAGTTGAGCAGTTCTTTGTGATGAGATCGGGTTTTTAACAAAGGTGACAAGAAAGGGACAGTTTTGGAGAGCGGAACTGGCAGAACATTCCATGCTGGAAGGAGTAAAACTGTGCCACACAGACAGGAATTGAGGAAGAAAGCTAAGGAAGCTGGTTAAGAAAATGCTGAGTCCAGTTTTCCCCCAGTTAAACTCGGCCCATTACTGGACTCAAATTGATGATATGGCAGATCTGGACCATGCAATTATTTAAAGTACCTCCCGGGCAGAGAGCTAATGTTATTATTAGACTTTTAACAGTCTGTGTATTAATCACAGTTCCCTTCATTGGGCCTATCAGTGTATCTTAAGTGTTCTCTATAATAGAAGTGCTTTGTTTATGATTTAATAATAATTCCATACATTTTCCCCTCTTAGCTGGCAAGCCTTTTTAAACATTTTAACTGAGCATCCTTTAAACATCCAAATCTGTATCCATCTATACAAGATATATATCTATACAAGATATCGCTAAAAATACAGTATTAACTTTGTGACTTCAGGTCAGACAGTGTGTCAGGGCAGTCCTGAGGAGCCGTGCTATAAGATTGCTTACTTCAGGGACGTATCGAGTCGTGTTGCATTCTGGGAGGCTCAGGATGCGTGTGAAATGGATGGCGGTTCGTTGCTGAGCATTGAGAACACAGCAGAGCAGAAGCACATCGAACATCTTCTGCGGGAACTCAGCATCTTCACTTCCACTAGTGCTTCCAGCGGGTCGGGCATCACAGATGGAGACTTCTGGATCGGGTTGACACGTGTGGAGGACGAGACAGCACAGGAACCTGGCAGCTTTGCCTCGTGTCCCAACCTGTACAGGTGGACAGATGGAAGTGTCTCACAGTTTAGGTGAGATGGGATTGATCTGGGGCCTGTTCAAAGCAGAGATTTACATCAGGTTGTGAATTAAAAACAGCCATAAAAATGAGCACTTCTGTTCTACAGAAACTGGTATGCTGATGAACCATCCTGTGGAGGAGAAGCTTGCGTGGTCATGTATCACCAGCCTACAGCTCTCGCTGGGCCTGGTGGGCCATATCTTTACCAGTGGAATGATGACAGGTGCAATATGAAGCACAATTTCATCTGCAAGTATGAACCAGGTAGGTGATTTGCACTGTGAACTTTTTGAGTCAAAAGTGACTTGATTAACCTGAATTCACCCTACTAAAGTGGTTTAGCTTACAATGTTTGTTATGCTGTTCTGAGCAGAAAGTTACCTGGTAAAAGTGCAGAGCGACACGCCTGGAGGGCCTGATGTTGGTAAGCAGCCAGGTGTCAAATCCGTCATCATTTGACTTAGAGTTACAGATGTGTTTACACTAATCTGTTAATGTGCCCTTCAGATCTTTCCTCAGAAGAACAAGAGGAGAGGAGAACATCTCCTGTCGACCAGGATGAGAACCCCCAACTTGTAATGCCAGGGCACTCAAGTAACAGTCGATTTTAAATTCTTAAAGGAATATTCAGAGTTAAGCTCAATCAACAGCATTTGTGCCATAATGTTGATTACCACAAAAAACAATATTGACTTGTTCTCCCTTTACTTTAAAAAAGCAACAATCTGGCTTACTATAAAATGGAAGTGAACCCAATCTGTAAATTTTAAAATACTCACTTTTATCAATAGAAGACTTAAACTATATGCAAGTCAGATGTTAGATTTTAGAAAAATGCTTACTAACCTTTTCTGTGTAAAGTTACATCTGGTTTTAGACATTCATTGCCATGACAACAGAATGCCATAAACACTAAACCCTAAAATAACGGTAAAAATGATTAATTAAATAGCTCTATAGAACAAAAATATTTTTTTAACAGTGCAGTACTGTTCAAAAGTTTGGCGTCAGTAAGATTTTTTTAAATAATTAATATTTATATTTTTTTATTTACATTTTTAAACTATATCAAAATACAAAACAGTAATGTTAAATTGTAATAATATTTCACAATGTTACTATTTTTACTGTATTTTTGATTAAATAAACACTACAATGGTTAGCATAAGAGACTTTCAAAAACAAAATAATTTACAAATTCCAGACTTTTCAATAGTAACTTTTTGCAAGTACTTTTATAAAAGTATAAGCATCATGTTTTCAAATTTCTGTTTTTAAATCCTCTAAAAAATTGCCCCATTCACTTCTATTGCCTCACTGTAACTCTTGATTTTTCAGAAAAAAAGAGGTGAGTGAAAATAGTATTTTTGCAGTAGCCAACACTAAACCACAAATGCTGTCAATTGAGATTCACTTGTATTGAACCCAGAATTCAACTCAAAATAAATGCCTGTATGGGATTGGAAGTCAAAGTGTGTTTTTTTTTTCTTCTCCCAGGTATGTTGCTAGTCTATGTGATTATCCCTACCATCCCTCTCCTCTTGCTGATCCTGGTAGCTTCAGGAACGTGCTGTTTCCAGATGTTGAGCAAGAGGTGAGCCATTAGGATCAAATCACTGTAAATGCTGTCAGACTAATGCTAATGTGCTGTCCTATTATGCACAGTATCATCCAAATACTGCGTCACATCAGGAAGTCAGTGTCTCACTAACAGCCTTTGCGTCTTGATTAATCAGGATTTCGGCTCACTAGCCGAGATCTGACACCATCCTATGTTTTTCTCGCTAACCCAGAAGTTTTACTGTGATTAATTAGATTCAGCTGTTTATAACTGTGCCCGGCAAAACAGCTTAGCCCGTACTAATCACCATCAACACACTTAGTATAGTGTGCATTTAGCATATTTGTAGGGGGGAGGGGTTTGCCTGCCACATTACGTCACACTGCATTGGAGACAGAGTCCAACTTGACTTCTATTCCCATCAATATCCCATTTGGCAGGGAATTGCTGAAGCAAGCTGTTTCCATCCCCTGTTCTCACCCCGAAACAGTTCATCTCAGCCTGTGCTTGGCAAGACATTATATAGTGGCTTATTTGTGTAATTTATTATGCTTATACGGATGATGCTCCCACAGAGTGATGTCTTTTTAACATATTTCCAATCACTGTGGCAGATGAGGGGATCCTGAGACAATACATTTAATCACTGGCAATGACTAAGTGCGCTCTATTCGGTAAAAGGCTTCCTGGAGCGAGTTCAAAGCTTTTGGAAAAACGTCTTTAAGTCCTCAACAGATGATGCTTCTCTGTTTTACGATGTTTGCTTCTGGTTTTCATGATTAAATACTATCATAAGACTAGGAGGAGTCACGTAACAGCTGCTTAGCTTCGGTCTGCTTATTGTGTATGCCTTTAAATGCACTGTCTTCCATGCATTGTGCCATAAAACCTTCCCAGTAAAACTCAACAACAAATTATGTAAATGACAAAGGCGACATGGAGATTCATGTGGGGAAATTGGCCTGTTTCACAATGCACACACAAGCAGTACATATGTCTGTGCCCATATCAATAGATTATAATATAACAGTATAACACATCTACCCATAGAGGGTGCATAATAGGGTGCATATTTTCATTAAAAAAATGAAAATTTTGTCATCAACTCACCATCATATCATTTACTAAATTTATTAAATAAATACATTTATTAAATTATTAATACATTTAAATTTTTTTAACAGTAAACCACGGACCAAAACGAACGTTAACCAATCAGCTCTCTGGATCTCCAAGACGCCAAAGATAGACAGTGGCATGGAAGTTTAAAGAATCATCTCTACGATTCAAACAGCTCCCTTTTTTCTGGCTTTGTCATCTATGTTGCTTGATCGGCAACATTCTTGTCCGGTGGTTAGTTTAGTGTGCGATTTAATATACTAGCTAAAATGTGCAGCACCGGCAGAGCAGTTACACACATATCGCATTTCTGTACATATGTTGTGCTCTCACAAATTACTAAAGTCTATGAGTTTTCCGTTCACTCCCATGACCTTCGTCTCCATTTCATGTTTCTAGTCAGATAGTCTGACCTGAATCTACTGCTGCTTAGGGAGGGTGAATACTAATTGGCACCAAACACAGTGAGCAATTAAATTACTGTAATTAAACCAAGTACACGTGGGAACCACATAAAAAGAGGAATTAAGACATAGGCAGAGCGTGGCCACGGGGACTTGGGGCAAAAATGCCCCTGCACAAACAAATTAAATCTATTACGTCTGTTGCTAACAAAGTGAATATGAATAGACAGTGTCGATTGTGGCATTAAATTAAGATCTGCTCATGTTGCACCGTATTTCATTTTAGGCGTTTTTACAGTTTTTAACCAATTACACACAATTCTGTTGAGCTTAGCAATGCAATGGCCAATCAGAGGCGTTCAGATGAGTCATCGTTGAAACATCAGTTTTGTTGAGTGCGTGATTGTTGAGTTGAGTTCGCTGACTGAATTCCGGACTCTTGCGAATTCTCTCATCATAAACAACAAAGCGCAGATGGACGTACAATGTAAGTAAGAGATTAATTTCACGATAGTTTTGTTTTTTTGAGAGTGCTTAAACTCGCGAAAGATCAATGTTAGTGATAATGTCACTTTCTATATATAATTTACTCGCTGTTTGAATAACCGTGGAAAAAAATTGTTATATAATTATCAATTTCTAACGGTTTTATTAAATTGTAATCACGATAAATATAAATTCAGTCCCATTAAACATTTTTTTAGCCTACATGGCACCCATGTCTGGTCCTTGCCTAAAAAGACGGGTTTATGATGTCTAATACATTTGGCTGCTTTTAGCCTTACCCTGGAGTTGGTTCACCCTCCACCTATGAATTAAGAGTTCCTTCTGACAGCGAATAGGGTCACACAAACTGAAGCTAGTGACACAGTAAAGAAATGAAACACTAAAAGCGCATAAAAAGATGGCCTCAAAAGGTTTTTGGAGAATTAGAGTAATTTGTGTCTCATTCAAGTAATGAGAGGCCTATTTAATCTCAAACATTTCTCATGTATTGCCAATGATGGTTCACGTGCATACAATTGATTATTTAGTAGCATAGGATTTATTTTGAAACATATGCGATCATTCTTTAAATGACCAGAATCATTGGCTAATATAGTGACTGTTCTGCTCTGCAGCTTATGAGGATGTTGCCATAAAAAAAAAAAAGATGAATTTGTGAAAAAAATGTACATATTTTTTGTATGATGTGACTGCGAAGCTGCTTTAAGCTGCCACGATTATATATGCAGTTTTTTGCATGTGAATATTTTATCTCCTTTTATAGTACTGCATATAGAAAATATCAATGCTAAAAAGTATTAAACTGGTTTGCATCATAGTAATATTAATATCAGATACCGAAATTAGTCAGTTAGACGTCTGGTTGTACAGGAAGATGTGTTTCTGTGAGAGTGGGTAATATCGTGTGTTTGAATTTAAAATGTGCTGTTAATACTTTTTTATATTTTTGAGACAGGAATTAGACTTGTACAAATGGATTAAAAATATTTAATTGTGAAGATGTTTTAGTATGTTTTTATGGCTCTATAATCATCCCATTTCTTTGTAGCACCACATAAATGCTTAATCACAAACAAAAACAAGAACTCGAAAGTCTTTTGAGTTACTGGATTTATTTTGAAATCTGTTTTGTGATTCATCACGGACCAAAAAGCTGTACGTAGGTTCTATTCGATAAACAACTCTCAGTGTGATTAGCAGATATTGAATATGAACAGTATTATCTTGTATTCACATACAAAGAATTAACATACTTATCTCTGCTCCTCAAACACTTTTGCAAGAAAACATTTCTTACACACACAGATCAAAGCTAATTTCTACAGATGTCCTACTGGCAATTACACCATTTGTATTTGTTTATGAGAAACACGGTTGTGGCCATGAATTTAAATAGACACGAGATCAGAAAGCTTTCAGGGGGTCCAGCTGGCAGGCAGAGTTGGAGCCAGACATAAGACAAATGAACTGGACTGTATTAACACCGAAAAGATGTGGTACTTTGTATGCGATTTACCCTGGCCTACAATTAGTGACAGCATAGTCTTTAAAGCACACTGCTGATTACGGAGTCAATTAAACTAATCAGTCCTCTGCTTCGACAGGAGAACTCACGTCACACACTCAGGATCTGGTAATTATAGATATGACTGTAATCACTACTCTGGAGGCACAGGGTAGAATTAAAGAAACAAACCCTTTCCCATCTGGAGAGGAGGGTGATTTTAGCCTATTAGAGATACACAACACAAGCATCTCATTCTCCACCCGACCAAGATCCAAACAGCTCTTCATCGCTCTATTAGAACTGGAATATGGTTAGTTAGTGATGGAAATGGGGAGGTTCACCCTCACCCCATCCCGCAAGCTGGAAATCAGCTGTCTTCTAAATGTCAAAGACATCAAATACTAATCAATGGCGTTATGGCAATGATAATCAGTATATATAATTGCACTAAGGTGGGGTTTTAAAATGATGGATGGACTTCATTAATCAATTTAATGTTAAAAAGTGTAAAAATGCTGTGGTAAAACAAACACAAAATGCTTACTATATGTGACCCTGGACCACAAAAGCAGTCTTAAGTCACTGGGGTATATTTGTAGCAATAGCCAAAAATACATTGTATGGGTCAAAATTATCGATTTTTCTTTTATGCCAAAAATCATTAAGATATTAAGTAAAGATCATGTTCCATGAAGATATTTTGTAAATGTCCTACCGTAAATGTATTAAAACTTAATTTTTGATCAGTAATATGCATTGCTAAGAACTTCATTTGGATAACTTTAAAAGCGATTTTCTCAATATTTAGATTTTTTTGCACCCTCAGATTCCAGATTTTCAAATAGTTGTATCTCGGCCAAATATTGTCATATCCTAACAAACCATACATCAATAGAAAGCTTATTTATTCAGCTTTCAGATGATGCATACATCTAAAAAAAATTGAACCCTTATGACTGGTTTTGTGGTCCCGGGTCACATATACTGTGGAAATACAGTGATAAATTAAACCTTGAATTTTGCTGTAAAATACTGTTCAATTTAGTTTTTGGAAG
>NW_015505305.1:1168560-1184388 GCF_001515645.1 Sinocyclocheilus grahami
GTTATATAAAGGATTGTTGCTCCTGACCTGTCTGTTTGCATGACAGTGAGCGGGTTCTGAGTGAGCCACAGTACAGTGCAGTCTTTAAACTCTGTGTGGATTAACTGTTGGATCAGGTCCTCTGATTCTAGGTCCACACAAGGAAGGGCCTCTTCCACAAGCAGGATTCTGACCCTTGCAAGCAGGGCTCTGGCCAAACAGGGCAGCCTCCTCTGGCCAAAGCTTTCACAACACAAAAACAAAAATATTTAACCCATAACAACCACTTGTTTGTTGTGCCAGTACATAAAGGTTGCCATAGAGAAAAATATATTGGTTTCATGAGGCAATAAACCAGAGCCACGGTCCAGATCTGGACTCATGATTGGTTCCAGCCAGAATGTGAATCATTTCACGCTGCAGTTCGTTCTACACACAAATTAAGCAGGCTTTATAACAACTTGTGGGAAACAATGAATTAGCTCAAATATTTGCGTTTGTCCAATCTGCAAAATCCACTTAATAAAACGTTTTAATAAGATTTTTAATAATCAAATGAGAAACATGTAATCTTTGTGATTCTGTTTTTTGAATGTACTAAATGTTTTATTTTATTTGTTTTGATTTGTTTAAAAATAATAAATAAAATATATTTTTTAAATATACTTTTATTTACTTATTTATTAATTGACCAGGATTTAAATCAGATGATTTTGAACAAAATAAGCAGCCTTAATATCAAGTTGTGAGAAACAATGAATCAGCTCAATTTGTCCAGTCTGCAAATTTCAATTAATTGCACTTGATTTTTATAATCAAATAAGTAACTTCTTGTAATCTAACAGTTTTTTTTTCAGTTAGTTGTGATCCTATTTTTTGAACATATTAAATGTTTAATTAAATTTTTATTTAATATATATTTTTATTTATATAAGATAAATAAAATAATATCAAATATTTAATATATTTATTTATTTGTTTGTATGTTTTATTTGAAAACTTTTCATTTATTTTATATGCTAATCGGCCAGGACATGACCCAGGCCAGACCCGACTTTATACAGGAAAAAGCTCCCATCTTGGATACTGGGGCTTTATTATTTCTTACTTTTACAACATATTGTTGTACATATTATGGTACCCAACTTGAAGATTTATATTGCATATTTTTGACATTTTATAGAAAACGTATGTAAATTTGAAAAAAAATAAATAGACAGCTAAGATAGACAAATAGTCCTGAGTTGAATATCTCTGCAATACGCTAATATATTTTCTACATTATCCATTTGTATAACTGTATGAAAATTAACTGTATTCTGGTACGATGTAATACTTTGAATATTATAAAAACATGTAAAATTGGCCCACGGCATCCAAAGATTTGATTCCCACACACCTGAAAGCGAGGGAGGTCCTCTGTACAGGGTGCAGCAGCTGACCAGGCAATAGTCGAACACGCTCCTTTAGATGGCAGAGCTCCAGAGCCAACCACATCTGTGCATCAGTATACTGGGAGAGCGGGTCCAGGTTAGTCCTCAGGGGACCAGAGAACAGTACGGGAACCTGTAACACATGGGACACCATAACTCATTAGTGAATACAATACCTGGATAATGCTTGTTACTGGCGGAGCGTGGGTAAAGTTAGGTTTAGATTACACACAACATTATAGAGCATTCCATCTACCACACCCAGTGAAATAGTTCTGTTAGCTCCAACACTCCTTCACCTCCAGTCTTTGATCGGTTTAGCTATGGCTGGATCAAGCTAGTTCGATATCATTATCTTGTATGCAAATATTGATCAGCTAACCTGAGAAATGATTTGTAGACGACTACGAAGGTCATGTAGACCCATGCGGGCAATGTTTACATCGTCAATCAATACAGCACCTCTCCTGGCCTCCACTGACCGGAACAGACAGCTAACCAAACCATCAGTGCCTGTCTTCTCCCTGCTTATGACCCCAATCTATACACATGCAAACAAACAAAAACCTCCCTGAGATTTACATTTTGTTAGTTAATGTTAACTAATGTAGTGAACTAATGTTAACAAATGGAACCTTATTGTTACCTAGTGTTACCTATTTATTTATTATGAGCACGTAAATCTTAGGTTTGGCAATAAATAAATAACAATGAAATTAAATAGTAATTAATTTATTTATTATCAGTATGGAAATCTAAAAAAATAAACTATTCAAAGTACCTTTTCCCCTTTTAGAATGGTGAGATTAATTCCTCTAAGAGCTAGTGTGCAGTTAGAGGAGGCTTCAGACTCAAAGCTCCTGAACTTCACTTCTCCATGCTGGGACCAGTCATAGGGTGGTCTGTAGGTGACACTCCATGCTGCCTAAGGTAAAAAGGGCCAGATGGCTCAGTCCAATTCCATGGAGAGGAAATTATATCTAGTGACACTCATAGGTGACCATGTAGGGAAAGGTGGGGGTGGGAAGCACAAAGGAAGGAGAATTTAGATGTTACCCTGTACCTCCTTCTCCACTTTGGCAAATCCACAAAGGTTTTGCATGCTCAGCATGTCCATGTTGATATCAGAGGCAGCCTGAGGGTGACGGTGAAGTGCTTCTTTAATCTGTAACAAAATGTTTTCATAATCATTATGAATTAATTAAACAAAACTCAGGTTAGGTATCAGAACAGTTGAACTTACATTGAAGGCACAGATCAATGCCAGAGCCACAAGCCCTGAGTCTGGTTTAGTCTCCAGCAGAATGTACATATGTACAATTATTTTTATTGGCTTGAAAATACAAGAAATCTCAGTCAAAAACAGTTGCAAAAGCTATATTATAATCAGTCAAGCTATATTATAATCAATGGCGCCCCTTAGTGTACTGTACTGTACCTACAGAGCACCTACATATACTGTATATTTGGCGTTTTGTGTTCTACTGTTCTTTCAATCATAAATTATTCTTTGTCAACTGGTGTTGTGCCAGCAGCACTTAAAACTGCTGCTATCACCCCTGTTCTAAAAAAGCAAAATACAGATGTGAACAATTTAAACAATTTTCGTCCAATACCAAATCTTCAATTTTTGGCTAAAATTTTAGAGGGTGTTGTTGTTTCTCAATTACACAATCATTTGACTGTTAACAACCTTTTTGAGCCATACCAGTCTGGGTTTCGGAAACTGTACAGTACTGAGACAGCCTTGGTCAAAGTTACTAATGACTAGTTATTAGCATCTGATCTATCTGTGTCAATCCTTATCCTTTTGGACCTAAGTGCAGCTTTTGATACCATCGACCAAACGGTATTTCTTAGTCGACTTGAATTGGTCTTTGGGGTGACAGAGATTGCTCTGGATTGGTTCAGATCCTATTTAACTGATCGTAGTCATTTTGTTTTTATGGATGGTCACAGATCAGAGGTCAGTCCTGTTAGTACTGGTGTCCCTCAGGGCTCATTACTTGGTTCCCTGGCTTTTCATCATTTATATGTTTCCTCTTGGACAATTGTTAAGATCTCTCAAACTGAACTACCATTTTTATGCTGACGAAAAGCAGATTTGCATCCACTCTAATCTGGGCCAAAATGTGAATATTTCCCATCTCTCACACTGTCTCTCTGAGATTAAGTTGTGGATGTCTGAAAATTTCTTGTGTTTGAATAGTTCCAAAACGGAAGTTATGTTACTCGGCTCTCCCCATAAATTGCGTAATGCTGGATCTTTAGCTTTGTCTGTTGATGGTGTTGCTCTGGAGTTACAAAGTAAATTTAAAAATCTGGGCGTTATTTTTGATCCCAGCTTGTCATTTGAGCCTTTTGTGCTGAACACTGTTAAGACCTCGTACTTTCATCTCAGAAATATTGCACGGCTACGACCTGTGCTGTCTTTCTCTGTTGCTCAAAGGTTAATTAATTTGTTTGTCTTTTCTCGTCTAGACTATTGTAATGCCCTTCTTATTGGAGTCTCAAAATCTTGTATTAACAAACTTCAACATTTACAAAATTCAGCAGCCAGAATTATTTCAGGGGCCAGGGTTGTTGATCAGCTAACAAAAACACAAACTCTCAAATATGAAACTACCAGTTTATATATATAATTATTTAGGTAATAATTAATACAATAAATACATTATTTAAAATATAAAAAAAAAAATTAAATATATTTTTTAAATAAAATAATTTGGTACATACTTTTTGGAATAGATAGTGCACTCTTTTCTCATCAGAATTATTGTGCTTATCTTTACACCTGTAAAAATTAATACATCAAGAATATTTAGACTCTAAGTATACAGTGTATTTAAGGTAAGTCTGCAGTGCATGCATCAGCACAACAAAATCACAGATAGGGTGGAGAAACAAGGTGTAGCTTGTTGATGATGATGCCACAACAAGCTCATTAATGTGAGGTAAAAAGAGAATGTCGGCAGCCCTGTTCAGTCAGGCTCGTGGTTTTCTTTCCCATGAGAATTTATTAGTCTCCACCATTGTGTGACCAGAAATCCCTGCCTGTGATTCTGTCCATATCATCCTTTCTTAACCTGCACTAACCCTCATGACTAAACCACACAAGGCCACTCTGGTACAGAGAACACAGTAAAAGAAAAGCATGATACATTCTCTCAGGGGGATCAGAAAGATATTAATATCAGAAGCACTGCTAATGCTCTTAAATGCACTGATGTTTGTCTTGGATTAAAGCAATTGTAATATATTAATGCTGGATCTGCACTGGACAACGAAGACCGACGGGTCAGGTCACACACTGTGCTTTACCAATGATCTGGACTCTGCCTAATCAAATGGATAACATAATATGTACACAAACATTTGTATTTCTATCATGCTAATACTAATACTAATACATTGTTTTAATACTATTGTAATAGTATTTTCTATCCTCTAAACTGAATATTTGGAGCCAGTAAGTTTTTTTTTTATTAATTAAATAATATTAAGAAATTAATACTTTTATTCAGCAGGGACACATTAAATTGAAAGTGACAAAGACATTTCAATGTTAACAAAGATTTATATTTTAAATAAATGCTCTTTCTTTTGAACTTTCTATTCACAAAAATATTAAGCAGCACTGTTTTCAACATGGATTGTAATTAGAAATGTCAAATCAAAATATTTAAATTATTTCTGAAGGAACATGTAGCACTGAAGACTGGAGTAATGGCTGCTGAAAATTCAGCGTTGCCATCATAGGAATACATTTCATTTTAAAATATATTAAAATGGAAAACAATTATTTTAAATTGTAATAATATTTCATAATATTACTGCTTTACTGCATATTTAAGCAAATAATCGCTGCCTTCTTGAGCATACGAGACTTCTTTTAAACATGAAAAAACTGACAGACCCCAAATGTTTAAATGAGGCTGTTCAATAGAAGAATTACAATAGATTATAAAAGAATGAATAAATACACTATATGGATCTTAATCTTAATTTTAATATATTGTGACTTTACCTTTTGTAGTAACTAACAAATCCTTTGTAAGAAAGAGCTTCTCCAGATGGCAAAGAGACTGCTGTGCCTGCATAAATTATGTTGAGATTAATTAATTGATTTGAACAAATGTATTACAAGTTTCTTAGAATTTTATTAGGATCTTTAAATAAAGTAGGTTTTGATGTTATGCCACATGCATGCTACCTGCTTGAGAGCACAGAGAGCTCCAACAGAGGTGGGCGGAGCAATCTGAAGAAACATAGGAATGTAAAGATCTGAGGCGGTGTGAGAACATTCCCATCATCCACCAGGACAAACACACCAAGACTACAGAAACCAAACCTGCATAGAAAGACAAATAGTATGCGAAATACATGTAAAGGATATTTGCAGTTCATCTGGTCTTTACGAAACACTGGGTCTGAGTCACTGGTGTCAGAGGTCATTACTGATGAAAGAGTAGCATGATGGAAAACTCAGTGTTCTGACCTCAGGTTGTAATCTATGATAGACTTTGGTTTGGGTTTTAATCTCAGAGCTCTGTGGATTTGTTTACTTAGTAAGCCTCTGTGCATCTGGAGAAGAGAGGCAAGGTAATTTGACCTCAAAGTCACAGCTTAAGTAGTTTAGCAGTAGTAAACTAGATTTTTAGCAAGGATGTGAAATATCTAAACACAAACCAGCAAGCCTTCAGATTACACAGCAAGATAACTAGTAGCACTAGAAAAAAACCTGATGGTTTGCCCATCTTGCTGATGAACCTGGTGAAGCGGTGTCAGTCTTTTCTTAAGGGTATTTGTCCTGAATATCAAGCACTCACCAGGAAAGGCATACAGATAGAGTTGAGCATAGAGAACGCTGTCAGATATCCCAGAATTCTTAGCATCTCCAGCTCCCTGGCCCGTGACTCTGTAATTCTTTGATGGAACCAAGACTCCCATGCGAGAAACTTCAGTGCCTACACAAAGACAGATTAAAAGTCAGCATAAAATAAAAATCTGTTTTCTAAACACATCTGCCTCCATCCAGTCAACATTGTGACTTTACCTTTTGTAGTAACTAACAAATCCTTTGTAAGAAAGAGCTTCTCCAGATGGCAAAGAGACTGCTGTGCCTGCATAAATTATGTTGAGATTAATTAATTGATTTGAACAAATGTATTACAAGTTTCTTAGAATTTTATTAGGATCTTTAAATAAAGTAGGTTTTGATGTTATGCCACATGCATGCTACCTGCTTGAGAGCACAGAGAGCTCCAACAGAGGTGGGCGGAGCAATCTGAAGAAACATAGGAATGTAAAGATCTGAGGCGGTGTGAGAACATTCCCATCATCCACCAGGACAAACACACCAAGACTACAGAAACCAAACCTGCATAGAAAGACAAATAGTATGCGAAATACATGTAAAGGATATTTGCAGTTCATCTGGTCTTTACGAAACACTGGGTCTGAGTCACTGGTGTCAGAGGTCATTACTGATGAAAGAGTAGCATGATGGAAAACTCAGTGTTCTGACCTCAGGTTGTAATCTATGATAGACTTTGGTTTGGGTTTTAATCTCAGAGCTCTGTGGATTTGTTTACTTAGTAAGCCTCTGTGCATCTGGAGAAGAGAGGCAAGGTAATTTGACCTCAAAGTCACAGCTTAAGTAGTTTAGCAGTAGTAAACTAGATTTTTAGCAAGGATGTGAAATATCTAAACACAAACCAGCAAGCCTTCAGATTACACAGCAAGATAACTAGTAGCACTAGAAAAAAACCTGATGGTTTGCCCATCTTGCTGATGAACCTGGTGAAGCGGTGTCAGTCTTTTCTTAAGGGTATTTGTCCTGAATATCAAGCACTCACCAGGAAAGGCATACAGATAGAGTTGAGCATAGAGAACGCTGTCAGATATCCCAGAATTCTTAGCATCTCCAGCTCCCTGGCCCGTGACTCTGTAATTCTTTGATGGAACCAAGACTCCCATGCGAGAAACTTCAGTGCCTACACAAAGACAGATTAAAAGTCAGCATAAAATAAAAATCTGTTTTCTAAACACATCTGCCTCCATCCAGTCAACAACTGATCAACTGAACCAAGTCCACCCCCCCAACATTTTTTTTTTTGACAATCTGTTTCACTTGGATGTATGTCACAATACAGGAAAAAAATCTGTCGCTACTAAAATCGCCATGAAACCAAAGTTGCAATCTTTTTTCCCTACTCTGACGTCTTAGTGAAAGGTCTCAAATGAGAAAAAATGTGGAGCGGAACTTGATTTTGTCCATCAGGAATTAACTGGATCGTTGTCATTTGCTAATTGCTGCAATCTCATGTGAGTGACAGGTAGCTAAAGGACAGGAATTGTTGTTCTGCCCTCACAACGATGTACACGTCATCAGAGAGACGTCGTTACAAGGGTAAAGTGAAGTTACATTTTTTTGATTGAAGATTATGAGGGCACATGAATTTAAAAAAAACAATGATTGCAAAAATAAATAATTTATAATAAACACTGCAATATTTCATGAAAAAAAAGGACTGTCAATTTTGATTTAATGGTGGCTTTAAAGATGAGTCATTCAAGCAAGAACTAAGCTTGACTTTTTGTCCTTAAGGCAGGAAATATTCCTCAAATCTAAATCAGCTCATGCTCAGATACATGACTGAGCCACCCTAAGAATAAAATCCTAGAATCACCCCTGATTGGGACTGAAACTAATTCAAGAGTTAGGACTATAAATGACAGGATTATGTGTGAGGATTAGGAACACAAAAGACCTGGTATTTATGCAACATTTCCTTGATGAGCTGTTCGCTCCCTTCCCTGATGATCAGCTGAGTTCTCTGAAACAACAAAGATTCTGAAACATATGAGTATCAAAACATAGACAGAAATGCACTGAGATGCAATGAACACGCTTCATTTTATTTTACGCATGCATACTCCCAAGCAATTCTTGAGCAGCCTGGCCTTACTAACCTGAAGCTGTTTGGCTTTGCACTCCACTGCTGAGTTGACAGGGATGAGGACTAGTAAAACTTCAGTGCCTACACAAAGACAGATTAAAAGTCAGCATAAAATAAAAATCTGTTTTCTAAACACATCTGCCTCCATCCAGTCAACAACTGATCAACTGAACCAAGTCCACACCCCCAACATTTTTTTTTTTTGACAATCTGTTTCACTTGGATGTATGTCACAATACAGGAAAAAAATCTGTCGCTACTAAAATCGCCATGAAACCAAAGTTGCAATCTTTTTTCCCTACTCTGACGTCTTAGTGAAAGGTCTCAAATGAGAAAAAATGTGGAGCGGAACTTGATTTTGTCCATCAGGAATTAACTGGATCGTTGTCATTTGCTAATTGCTGCAATCTCATGTGAGTGACAGGTAGCTAAAGGACAGGAATTGTTGTTCTGCCCTCACAACGATGTACACGTCATCAGAGAGACGTCGTTACAAGGGTAAAGTGAAGTTAAATTTTTTTGATTGAAGATTATGAGGGCACATGAATTAAAAAAAAACAATGATTGCAAAAATAAATAATTTATAATAAACACTGCAATATTTCATGAAAAAAAAGGACTGTCAATTTTGATTTAATGGTGGCTTTACAGATTAGTCATTCAAGCAAGAACTAAGCTTGACTTTTTGTCCTTAAGGCAGGAAATATTCCTCAAATCTAAATCAGCTCATGCTCAGATTCATGACTGAGCCACCCTAAGAATAAAATCCTAGAATCACCCCTGATTGGGACTGAAACTAATTCAAGAGTTAGGACTATAAATGACAGGATTATGTGTGAGGATTAGGAACACAAAAGACCTGGTATTTATGCAACATTTCCTTGATGAGCTGTTCGCTCCCTTCCCTGATGATCAGCTGAGTTCTCTGAAACAACAAAGATTCTGAAACATATGAGTATCAAAACATAGACAGAAATGCACTGAGATGCAATGAACACGCTTCATTTTATTTTACGCATGCATACTCCCAAGCAATTCTTGAGCAGCCTGGCCTTACTAACCTGAAGCTGTTTGGCTTTGCACTCCACTGCTGAGTTGACAGGGATGAGGACTAGTAGCAATGCCACCCCCACCAGAATGTCTGGGCCCAATTCTCCCCACAGTAAGCACAGATAAGTGAGCGACTCTCAGGGGAGCGGACCATAGACAGGCCAGTGTGACCACCTGCTCTGTCACACATTCAACCTCCCCTAATACATCAGTCTCCTGAGTGGTGTTCGATTGCCGCCGAGAACTACAGGAAAGAGAGAATGCCTTAAATGTGCAGGAGGGGGGAAATGAAGGGAACATGAACCATGGAATAGAGAAGAGAAACCTTTTAGTATATAAATAGATATGTACTGCTAACACTTTAAGTGTGACATGACAAAAAGTTTGTGAGAAAAAAAAATGTTGCAGACTGCTTTTTGTTAGGACTGAAAGCATACTGATTGAGATGAGATAGATTATGAGACCTTTACCTTCCTGTAGAGGGCACCAGCCAGAACCGCTTGTGCATTGGCAGTTATTATACTACTATGTTTCTCAAATTGATGCTGAGAAACCGCACAGCAGCAAACTGCTCCAAACACCACTAGAGAATATGTGTATCCTGCCCAGTTGAACACAGCCTGCCTCTCACAGAACAGGATAACCCACCTGTGGTTAAAAAACATACAAAAACAGATCAGAGAATTTTAGCAGCCATTACTCCAGACTTCAGTGTCACATGATCATTCCGAAATCATTCTAACATGCTGACTGGCTGCTTAATTTGATCAATTATCACTGGTGCTTAATTATTAATAATGGTTCTTATTTTGATCAATGCTGAAAAAGGTTTTTGCTGCTTATTATTTTTTGTGAAACATGATATTCTAATAGTAAACAGTTATTTTAATTTGTAATAATACTTCACAATAATACTGTTTTATTGTATTTTTGATCAATGTAACCTTGGTAAGCATAAGAGGCTTGTTTGAAAAACTTAAAAATCCTAATTCCAAACTTGCATGGCTTGAAATAAGAATCATAGTCATACCTGAGTCAGAGGACCTAAAATGCAAAAAAGATCAGATGACAGTCTCAGAAGCACAACTTTGACTAAGGCTGGATGGAATGTCACCCATATAGCATAAAGGAGAATGTAACCAGTATTGGTTTTACTGGGGACCTGCAGTGACTCTCGTCCAGAATCCTCTTCTAGGTCCGACCTCTGTGTATATCAAATATTAACATTAAATCTCATTCAAAGCACACCTTTCACAATGAAAACAAGTACAAAAGAGAAGGTTGTCCCTGGCTCCTGTGTATCTTCACAGTTACCTGGTTGTAATTCTGTTGTTTTTCCCACTCGTGCTCAAACACAGAGCATAGGGTGAGGACAGACTCATTATACAGCTTGCAAAGGTCAGACAACCGCAGCGGTCCCCTGTGGCCCATTACAAACAGCCTGAAAACAGAAAGAAATTGTTCAAGCTTGCTGTGGATGATAACATTATGAATACCTCACCAGTTATATAGGCTTAGACTTACCTATTTATCCAAAAGAGATTCATACTGATAAGGCTCCCTTTTGACTGTGAGCACAAATATCAAACACAAATCTCAGTGCAGAGACAATGGTAAATAAATGCTGTAGTGAATAAATATATATATCAATATAAAAACTATTAAACAGAATATTGTTTTGAAAACACAAAAGAAAAAGTAAATGTGCAATACTGCAGGAAAATGATTTCAAACCCATATTTAATTATGAAATGACAGTCTAAAAATAAGAGACATTCAGTTCATGCAGTGTGGGAAAAAATAAGTTGTACTTACCTCATTTCAGTAACGCTGGCAGCGTCTAAAAACAATATAACATTAATGACTTGCAGCGTGTAAATGACAGCATCTGCCTCTCATACAGCTGGAACAATAGCACCTTACAGGAAAACACATAAAGTAGTTTTTTTTTCATGTCATTACATTGTTTAGAGCATTAAAATAAAAAAAAAATAAAAAAGATATTTAATTCATAAGTTATGCTACGTCCTTGGTAGAGGACATTGGGACTCAAATAAAAAGACACGAATGAACATGCATAGGCAAAAACAATAGATTTTTTAAAATCACCAATACATTTTTAGTTTTCAGGATTTTTTTTTTTTTACCAAACTAGTAGATAATTCTCTCAACTATGTTATAACAGAATGATTTGACATACCATTTTTCTTTATGCAAAATCTGTGTAAAATGGCCATAAACAGGTTTTCTCATTTTATATAATGTATCTTTAAACTAAATCTAATTTGCATATTCATGTGTTTTTGGGGCAATATGTAATGAAAAAAGAAGTGTAATAATGGGAGTAATAATTTACAAGATTTTCATAATAATATATAATATTTCATAGGAATATTGAAATATAATTTCTTTCCCTATTCATTTGTTGTGTCTCCCAAAATGTGTAATAAACATGCTTTTAGTCCTGGTGTCCTCATATGAGGACATGTATGAAATCAACATCCTGTTTTGTAACAGAAAGTCATATTTTGATTTGAAACCCCATAACATTTTCCTGAGATGTTGATTTATGACACACAGCTTAAAAATTAGTCATATTTAAATAATTACAAAATATTATTTTACACATATTTAATACATATTTCCATAAGAGTGTCACTAAATTAATATCAGACATTTCTGAAGACCAAGGAGAGGTAGTGGTCATGGTGAAACATCCAAACATTTAGTATCTCTGAAAAGCCCTAATTGTGCTCTGTACAGGACATCCAGACTTAAAACTGTGGCATGTATAGTCTCAGAGAAATTCACTAAAATATAATGTCCTCATATGAGGATGCAGGTTCTCAGGAGGTTAAAGTCTGTGAGCAGCATTAGTGAAAATGCTGCAATTGTGCATTTTTCTCATTGAATATAAGTTGTTTTCATTATACATTATATTTTCAGCATCATAATTTAAGCAAAAGTTTTTTTCAAAGTCCTTCATTTATTTCAGGTTTAAAATAAATATTCTAGTTCTAGCTTAGTCAGAGTAAAATTTAACTGGACTAATTATTTTATTCATTAATAAATGTTCTATTTTATTAATGATGAACTACCATTCATCATTAATTTAAAATCTGATCATTTTGCAGTTTGAGAATTTATCAGATTTATTTTCTCAGATTTAGAAAAGAAACATTAGAGAAGATTTTAATACAAAATTATATATATTTGTATTGTTTTAAAGATGTTTACATATTACTATAAAGTGAGAGAAAGAGAGAGAGAGATAAAAGGGAAAATTATTAGATTTAGGCCTCACATTCTGTAAATTCAGATTCATTCAGATACATTCTGCATCTGAACAATAAGAAAAACAAAGCATTTGTTCATAGCATGTGTAAACAAAAAGATAATATAATGATGATATATAATAAGGCCTCATCAAAGAAGAATGAGCAAACAAGAAATTGACTTTCAGGTTTAACATGAGCTCAGTTTTGTTGCTTAGCGACATGCCATGCAAAGTTCCATGTTGTGTTGTGTGTGAAAATGGGCGGTAATGGAAAAAGAGAGCATATTTAAATAACCTTAAATATCTCACTGAAACTACATTTCATCAGTCCAACAGAAAACAAAACCGGCTAACCATGTCTATAACTCTGTCTTCTCAGAGTGAGATGTCCCGTAACAGAGTTGAACCTGCAGCAAATGAAGAGAGTGATACAAAAGTCATACTCCAGTCAGGTTTGCCGGGCTTTTTAAAAATTCTTATATATATATATATATATATATATATATATACATATTCAGATAATTTTGATGCCATTGAGACTAACCTCTTATCAGATGGTGATCAATCCAGGAGCTCTGGGTTCTGTGGATATCTCCTTACCTTCTTCTCCTTCCTCGTTGTCTTTCTTACTTTTCCTGTCTCGGTCTGGTTTTGTATGAAGGTAAGATAATAATTATCTAATGTAAAACCATAAAAAAATTTAATTTGTTTTTATTATTATTATTATTATTATTATTATTATTATTATTATCAGAGAGTAAAATCTGACATATACATTAAGATCATCACATTAAGTGAACATTAAGTAATCATCACTTATTATTTCATTATTTTTATTTCTATATCAATCCCTAATCTATATTTCTTTTTGTCAATAGATTGTCCAGGAATATGAAAGAGCAGTTATTTTCCGTTTGGGACGACTACTAGGCGGTGCAAAAGGACCTGGTTAGTAATTACTATTCTTAAAATCATGTATAAATTTGTTAAAAATTGTTTGCTTAGTTCAGTTGTAATTTGCAGTTCTTTTTATTGATTGTTTTTAAAGGTTTGTTCTGGATTATTCCATGTGTGGACACATTTCGGAAGGTTGATTTAAGGACAGTATCTTTTGACATCCCTCCACAAGAGGTGAGTGATTCATTTGAAAATGTTTAAATCTTGTTTTTTTTCTCCAATGAGTAACAAGTTTAATATCATATTGTTTTTCTCCTCAGGTGCTGACCAAAGACTCAGTGACTATCATGGTGGATGCGGTGGTCTACTATCGCATCTTTAACCCCACTGTCTCCATTACCAAAGTGGAGAATGCTAATCATGCCACACAGATGCTTGCACAGACTACATTACGAAACATGCTCGGAACTAAGAGCCTGGCAGACATCTTAAAAGACCGTGAGGAGATGTCTGAACAGATGGAGGTAAGATAACCCTTCCCGAAAACAACTCTAAATCTTTAGTAGTTTAATACTCCTAAAAAGAAAGGTTCTTTATTGGCACGTGGTTCCATTAAGAACCTTTAACATCCATGGAATATTTCCATTCCACAAAAGGTTCTTAGGGGAACCCAAAATTGTTCGTCTATGGCGTTACTGCTGTAGCGGATCAGCTCATGGGGAAATATGAATAATTAACCATAACTAGTTATAATTAACTATTCATATTTTAGATCCACTGTAGATATTTAGCTCACCACTCAGGGTCAACCGTCTTGTCAATTCTAAGAACGTTAATTTCCTGGTTAAAGGAAATAACTTTCTTACTGTACAATTCTATAAGTTTGTAACGTAAATCTGCATGATTATTGACTCCGGTTATGAGTAAACAATGAACACGTCAAGTGTGATACAAGTAAGGTTTTATTAACTACATAAACACTTAAACTAGTCTAACATACTACATAAACACATTAAGCCGGTCTAACATACACATACACACCCACACACACACACACACACACATACAGTTGGTATAGGAAAGGGTTAAAGTTTAACTCAGCCATAGAAAGAGGAATAAAGAATGGATTTTATGGAACACTTTGCATGTATATTCAACAGATCAAAGCCTTCAGGGATACGTCAGATACTGAGTTCAAACACACCTTTGTAAAAAGGTGTAACTGATACTTAATGTATCAATTAATAAGACTAAGTTTGAAACTTAGCGAGTCTCGGCGGTCTGAAAGAGATTCCTGATGCAAATCTTAAAGCTTCCCGTAGACCTTTGCTGAATTCGGGTCGATGAAAAGAACCAGTTTGAGTCAGAGTCACTTGATGAATGAAAAGGACTAGGCCGGAGCCTGGCACGAGCTTTGGTATCATGGAGCGTTTCTCACATCTTCATCTTAGCATCTCACTGAACCACCGAACAGGGGCGGGTCACATGGAGTGTGGCCTTTAAAGCCTGCAGAGATTCACGCCTCTCAAGATGAGTTCGTCCAATGAGGAAGGCTGAAATCCCAAGCAGGAGGTTGGAAATACTGGGGATTTTTATGACTCTCTGTCTGTAAGCATGGTATTTTGCATATGTAATTCGCTGGAGTATTGAGGCACAAATTAGTACCGATTCTTAGAACATCAATATGTTGCAGAAGTATCAGCATGTAATATGCACTCTCAGTTAGATCATCCGAAGACGAATTCATAGATACTAGACATGGTAGAGTTACTTATATGAATGAGTGGTTTATCGTAAGCACGAATAAAAATAGTCTATAATACAACAGATTAAATACAACACAGCAATAATATACACAATGGCCTGAAGAAAATGGGTGTTCATTCAAAGAAGGTTTTCCTATGAATTAATTAGTAGAAAAGTCAGTTTCTCCTGTGCATTTGTGCCTTTCTTATGAGGAAAATGAGGGAGTTTATCCCCTGCATTCCTTTTAGGCCATAAAACCAGTGATATCAGCATTGGTTACCATGGAACCAGAGGCCTGTTCTGCCTTTCTGAGGTGTTAGGTGCATTTCGGGGGAAGGGTCCATAGACCCTCGTAATTGGCCATTTGGTTAGGTGATGGGGAGTTCGATATTATTTGTTAAATATAACAAAAAGTTGTGTGTCTGATTGGTCCAAATGCTACATAATTCCCCCCTTTCGAACGTTGTTGTCCATCCAATAGACA
>NW_015505305.1:1194980-1197630 GCF_001515645.1 Sinocyclocheilus grahami
ATAATAATAATAATAATAATAATAATAAACCATTTTTAAGTAGGTTTTACATTAGGTAATTTTTTTTCTTACCTTCATACAAAACCAGACCGAGACAGGAAAAGTAAGAAAGACAAGGAGGAAGGAGAAGAAGGTAAGGAGGTATCCACAGAACCCAGAGCTTCTGGATTGATCCCCATCTTATTAAACCCAAAATAATTATTATAAAATATATTATAAAAAAAAAAAGAGAAAGAAATAGAAGCCCGGCAAACCTGACTGGAGTATGACTTTTGTGTCACTCTCTTCATTTACTACATGTTCAATTTTGTTCCGGGACATCTCACTCTGAGAAGACAGAGCTAAAGACATGGTTAGGAGTTTTTGTTTTCTGCTGGACTGATGAAATATAGTTTCACTGAGATATTTAAGGTGATTTAAACATGTTCTCTTTTTCCACTACCGCCCATTTTCACACACAACATGGAACTTTGCATGGCATGTCTCTAAGCAACAAAACTGAGCTCATGTTAAACCTGAAAGTCGATTACTTGTTTACTCATTCTTCTTTGAATGAGGCCTTATCATATATCATCATTATATCCTCTTTTTGTTTACTCATTCTATGAACAACTGATTTTTTCTTCATGTTCAGATGCATAATATATTTGAATATACAGAATATGAGGCCTAAATTAAATATTTTTTCCTCTTATATCTTGTATTAATGAATAAAATAATTAGTCCAGTTAATATTCTAAGTTTTCTAAGTTAGAACTAGAACATTTATTTTAAACCTGAAAAAATTTGCCAGATAGATAGATGTGCCCTGAAGAAGCTGCATAATAGATATTTACAGATATTTCCCAAAAATGAAAAATACAAAATGATATACAGTATATATAACCTGTGACCCTGGACCACAAAACCAGTCTTAAGTGTATATAAGTGAAATATATTTGAAAAGCTGAATATATAAGCTTTCCATTGATGTATGGTCTGTTAGGACAGGACAATATTTGGCTGAGATACAACTATTTAAAAATCTGCAATCTGAGGATGCAAAAAAATCTAAATACTGAGAAAATCGCCTTTAAATCTGTCCAAATTAAGTTCTTAGCGATGCATATGACTAATCAAAACTGAAGTTGTGATATATTTATGGTAGGAAATTTACAAAATATCTTCATGGAACATGATCTTTACTTAATATTCTAATGATTTTTGGCATAAAAGAAAAATCGATAATTTTGACCCATACAATGTATTTTTGGCTATTGCTACAAATATACCCGTGTGACTCATGACTGGTTTTGTGGTCCAGGGTCACAGGTTATATATACTGTATATCATTTTGTATTTTTCATTTTTGGGAAATATCTGTAAATATCTATTATGCAGCTTCTTCAGGGCACATCTATCTATCTGGCAAATTTTTTCAGGTTTAAAATAAATGTTCTAGTTCTAACTTAGAAAACTTAGAATATTAACTGGACTAATTATTTTATTCATTAATACAAGATATAAGAGGAAAAAATATTTAATTTAGGCCTCATATTCTGTATATTCAAATATATTATGCATCTGAACATGAAGAAAAAATCAGTTGTTCATAGAATGAGTAAACAAAAAGAGGATATAATGATGATATATGATAAGGCCTCATTCAAAGAAGAATGAGTAAACAAGTAATCGACTTTCAGGTTTAACATGAGCTCAGTTTTGTTGCTTAGAGACATGCCATGCAAAGTTCCATGTTGTGTTGTGTGTGAAAATGGGCGGTAATGGAAAAAGAGAGCATATTTAAATAACCTTAAATATCTCACTGAAACTACATTTCATCAGTCCAACAGAAAACAAAACCGGCTAACCATGTCTATAACTCTGTCTTCTCAGAGTGAGATGTCCCGTAACAGAGTTGAACCTGCAGCAAATGAAGAGAGTGATACAAAAGTCATACTCCAGTCAGGTTTGCCGGGCTTTTTAAAAATTCTTATATATATATATATATATATATATATATATACATATTCAGATAATTTTGATGCCATTGAGACTAACCTCTTATCAGATGGTGATCAATCCAGGAGCTCTGGGTTCTGTGGATATCTCCTTACCTTCTTCTCCTTCCTCGTTGTCTTTCTTACTTTTCCTGTCTCGGTCTGGTTTTGTATGAAGGTAAGATAATAATTATCTAATGTAAAACCATAAAATTATTATTATTATTATTATTATTATTATTATTATTATTATCAGAGAGTAAAATCTGACATATACATTAAGATCATCACATTAAGTGAACATTAAGTAATCATCACTTATTATTTCATTATTTTTATTTCTATATCAATCCCTAATCTATATTTCTTTTTGTCAATAGATTGTCCAGGAATATGAAAGAGCAGTTATTTTCCGTTTGGGACGACTACTAGGCGGTGCAAAAGGACCTGGTTAGTAATTACTATTCTTAAAATCATGTATAAATTTGTTAAAAATTGTTTGCTTAGTTCAGTTGTAATTTGCAGTTCTTTTTATTGATTGTTTTTAAAGGTTTGTTCTGGATTATTCCATGTGTGGACACATTTCGGAAGGTTGATTTAAGGACAGTATCTTTTGACATCCCTCCACAAGAGGTGAGTGATTCATTTGAAAATGTTTAAATCTTGTTTTT
>NW_015505305.1:1197640-1254355 GCF_001515645.1 Sinocyclocheilus grahami
ACAAAATATATATTGTGTGTTGGAGTGGTCCAGACGCTACACTGCAGACCTTATTTTAAATCTTAAACCTTATTTTTGGAATCTTTATTTTTAAGAGTATGGATTGGAGCATATAAATACCTTCAATATAAATTGTTCATTGTTTTATCCTTTGCCTGACAGGCTGTGCTGTATGCTGCATCCAAGAACTGGGGTATCAAAGTGGAACGGGTCGAGCTTAAAGATGTCAAACTGCCCACCACTTTGCAGAGAGCCATGGCAGCTGAGGCAGAGGCCACCAGAGATGCCAGAGCCAAGGTGGGTGTCTGAGCACTGAAAGATTGTCACATGCTTCACAGTCACACACACACACACACACACACACACACTCACACACTGTCTGCAGAGCCTGCCAAGTTTAGTCTTATCAGCTTGGCAGCTTTGTGCTCAGTCAGTCTGGGGAGACATGTGTTCTGATTGGTGGTTTAACACCTGCAGCCCCTCACATACGGTCAGGGGTGTAAATTAACTGTAACCCCCCTTAAGCCAATCAGTTTCAAAAACAAGACCTGCAGATAAGTAAAGCACCTGCAGGTCAAGACATTAGCTTTATGTTATTGCTATTTATGACTGACCACTCACAATATAGTTAGATACCTCTTACAGATTCTGCAATATATTTTGTGACTGTAAATTTAGTTATTTCATCTTTGTGGATCTCTCTCTCTCTCTCTCTGTGGGTATGCTCACTGTGTGTATATATAGTTACATTTAATTAATTTAATTATACTTATATACAGTGGTGTAAAGTACCTGAAAGCCATACTCTTGTAAAAGTACAGATATCTTACCAGAAAATTACTTTGGTAGAAGTTGAATTCACCGTTTAGAATATTACTTGAGGAAAAGTCAAATATGTGATATTTATTGTACTTCAGTACAAAAAGTATTTTTTTAATCTTAAACGTACTTAAGTATTGAAAGTAAAAAACATAAACCTTGAATTCTGATATTTGATATATGAAACATGAAAAAATTGTAGAAATGTGAAATTAAAACCACCAGTAGGTGGCAGCAAGTGACTGTTAATGAGTTGAGATTCAACCGATTCATTCAAACGACTGATTCATTCAGGAACAAAGCATTTGACTGTGTTAATGAGTGAATCACTGAATCATTCATTCAACCGATTCGTTCAAAAAGCTGATTCATTCAATAAGTAAACACCGTCCATTGCTCAGAGACGCAAAATAGTGCTGTGATCTTTGGAATTATTTTCGTTGGCAAAATTTAGCAAAAACAAGAAATATTATTTCTAAAATGTAAGTTACTTATTGCTTTACTGAACTTGTATAAAATGATTATTAAATGTGTTCATGCTAATATCTGCAGAAAAACTGTACTCTTTGCGTGATATAGATTGTTAACTATAATAAATTATATGAATATAAAAAGCATAGGAGTTTTGAGTTTTAATAGACTAATAAATCAATGTGCTTGCACTCTGTGTGATTTGGTGATAGGTATAGCCTACCTGACAATGTCAGATCGCACATCATTACAACAACACTTACCATATTATCGCAGATATACTGTATATCGCACGCCCCAGACTCGACTTGAGTGGAAAATGAATCATCCGCAGTTGTGCGCGCACTTGTTTGCACATGAGCAAAGGTGTTTTTAGGAGTTAAACGCCAGACCACTGATTCGTCAAACCTGCTTTCCTGCAGTCCGTGGCCTTTTTCTGACTTCTGACTATTTTGTAGTAAGTAACGAATATGCTTCGGGGAAATGTATTGGAGTAAAGGTATACATTTTAATTGGGAAATGTAGTGGAGTAAAAGTAAAAGTTGGCTGAAATATAAAAACTCAAGTAAAGTACAGATACTCCCAAAAAAATACTTAAGTACTGTAACAAAGTATTATTACTTCGTTACATTACACTACTGCTTATATATAATTATAACATAAATAAAAATTTCTATAGTTACATTATTGACATTATGTATATGAATTCATTAATGAGGTAATTAATTTAAACAAATGAATTTATATGTTATTAATAATTATATAATAATTAAATGTTTTTCTTTCTAGGGAAATAAATCTATTAAGCAGGGCACTAAAACTTTTATAATCTTTTTTTTCATTATCTCTTATTTTTCATTATCTCTTGAGATGTAAACGTATGACCTTAATTGTATTTTCTTTCAGTGTTTTAAATTGACAAATCAATCTACATGAAAGAAAACTGTCATAGATTTAGTTTATTCATCTGCCATTCATCTATTGTTTAAATTAATTTAACCATCCATCCATACAATAGTTCAGAGATGCTAACCTGACCTCCCCTTAAACTACAGTAGGAGCTCTCTCAATGAACACTATAATAATGTGAGTCATATTGTTGACTGGAAACCTGAGTCTTTATGTCCTCACACTATGGCACAATGAGCAGGAAAAACAAACTGGCTTTGCTCAATGGAAATTTCCAAGTAATTAAAGGTGTGTGCCAGAGGCCACACTGTGAATTGGGATTATGTTTATATGATGAATGAATTCATGGTAAAGTGGTTGACCACTGAAGTGTAGCCTTTGTAAAATGAACATATTTAAGTGTGTTCTAATCTATCGTGAACAGGTGATCGCAGCGGAGGGAGAAATGAAAGCCTCGCGTGCTCTGAAGGAGGCGGCAAATGTGATGTCAGAGTCTCCGTCTGCTCTTCAGCTGCGCTATATGCAGACACTGACTGAGATTGCTTCAGAAAGGAACTCAACTATTGTCTTTCCTCTTCCTATTGACCTCATTTCTAATTTCATGAAAAGGTGACCTTATATAGGAATAATCTATTAATGTTCAACTATCACTGTACAGACATTGCAGCCTTTTCTTTTAAAATCCTCTATGTTTTAACTATAAGCAAAACATATTCTGTTCATATTAGATATTTTGCATCATGTGTCTTACATATTTAAAAATGAAATTGTTCAAAATATTCTTTTGCATTACATGATTAAATCTATCAAATAACGTGGCTAAGGTATATTCTACTCTGATCTGATTGGATTATTTTATATGCATTTAACTAATCTTTCATGTATAAGAATAAAACTGATTTAAATCTCATTGTGTATGCCTATAGCCTTTTAACAACAAGTACACATATACACAGAGAATCTGATTATATGTAGATACATGACAGAATGACTGTTTAACGCCGTCATGAGAAAAGACTAACGGTTATTCTGTTGGCCTGATGCAGAAAAAAATGGGTACAATGAGCCCTGATCAGTGAGTCCCATAATAGGATTGACTACATCAGATGCAGGAATGGGTGGACAGTTTAGAAGAGTTACTGTAATCTGCCATCTAATCTGTTTCAACCTCACATAGACGAAAACAGCTTCTGTTCTGACCCTGAACCCCAAAGACACACTGTCATAATGCTCTCATTTCTGCTGTCTCCAATATACATGCAGATGTATTTACATACTGAGAAAGAATTTCAAAGAAACTTACCTCTGTACTGCAGTAATTTCTGTTGCTACACTCACATAAACAGGACCTGCAGGGAATGCAAAGATGCTGTAAAGCTTGTTGGTGAGACCACAAGATATAGGTTTATTGCTAATTTCACACATAACATCATTTTAGAGGAAACAAGATTTTAAGGCACTCAGCAGGGAAGCAAAGTAATTGTACCCTGGGTCATTTCCTCTCTCTGGAGACTAAATATGCTCTTAGCCTACAGTGATGCTCTACTATATGGGTGCAATATGAAAATTACATGTGTGTATTTGCTGACAGGATATGTACTGAATATCTGTGCTGATGTGGCTCTTTTGGGTTTGGAAGGAGAACCACTTCACTGTGACCTTGTGCCCTTTAATACGAAACAAAACAACTGAATACCCCCGACATTGGAAGAAGCAGAAACAAACTGGAAGTGTCCAAAACACATTCAAGGAACTGATCACCCAAAAATGAAAGTTTTGTCATTTGTCCACATTTATTTGCCCTGATGTAATTTTAAACCTGTATGACTTCCTTCTGCAGAACACAAAAGAAAATATTTTGAAGAATGTTAAGGTTCAAACATTGGACCTCACTGACTTTCAATAAATGGACAAAAAAAAACTCTTCAGACATTCTTCAAAATATCTTGTATATTCTAACAAGGAAAGAAAGTTATACAGGTTTGGAACAAAATGGGGGTGAGCAAATGATGACAGAATTTCAATTTCTAAAGTCGTTTACCAAATGCTTCTTTTCATGATTTTCTGTACTCTTCTGGAAGTCCTAAGCTGGCCTGCTGACTTATCACACTGTCCACTGACCACACAGTGAGCATGTGTGATCTCGTTCAATCTCCTTCGCTCCACCCACAACCCATCCTCCATGGGCTCTTTCCTTTACTACAGACACTCCAATGTTGTTTCTTAGTTTTCTTGCTATTCCTTGTGTCTACCCCTGTCAGACATGTCCCTGTGGCATTTCCTGATTTTGCTGAGCATCTTTATGCTTTGTAAAGGTAAGAGACAGGACTCTATCCAGTAGATTACACTGATTTAATTTGGCTAACATTTTGAATCACTGACACTTATCATCTGGGGTTTCTGGGAAATTTCTCTTTTTTGAGAAGGATTCACAATTTTTTTTTGCAAAAAATTTTTTTGCCTTGACTATATGGACATATTTAACCTGGGAAGTTTTTCATTTCTGATTCAACATTCTGTACTTATTCTGTTCAGCTGTGTTACAGTATGAGCTGCAACAACATTAACCTTTATGTTGTGTTTGGGGTCTGAAAGACCCAATGGCCTATTGAATAGCTCCAAAATTTCAACTATTTTAATACACTTCAAGTGTCTCCCATGAAAAATGTTACATTGTTACTAGAATGGATACCTCTCACGTTTCCAAAAAGTGCATGTTCATATTGTTGTGAAGTAGAAGCATAACTGGGTTTTGATTAGGTCAGAAGAATAATCTGAGGAAAATAAGAGGTTAACTTTGATTATTTCTTTCTGGTATCTAGGACAGTGAATGATCGAGGACTTGAGGATTAATTTGTAGCCTGTTTTTACCAATGTTATTTCAGTGACGTATGTAATGAGTAATGCTTGCAGATGGCAGACGTAACAGATCAGCGTGAAAGAGGGTTAAATACAGCAGCTCATGTGACTGACACCTGTAATCATCTCAGATATTTCTACTGGGGGAAGAGGAGGGGGCAGGGGAACATGTATAGGGCAAGAATAGAGATGACGTTAACCTTTGTGAGGTTTTCCAAAATGTACAGAACAAAATGAATTATCACCAGTTTCCAGAAAAGCTGAACTGGGAATATTTTTTAAATGATCAACTAGGCATTACATTGAAACTACAGGGAGCAAAACACAGAACACGTGTATGAATTTCATTGCATGCTAGATGCTAGAACTATTCTCACACTTTTCTGAGCCATTTTTACTTCTTCACATTTTTAAAAACCTTCTTGATGTCTGATTACAAATAGCATGTTATGTTGAAATTGTTCTAATCAAAAGATCCAACTAGCACCATGCTAAACTAGCAGGCTAAGCTGTTAGCTTGCTAACCGAAGGCTAAATGAGGAACACAAAGATATGAAAATGTTTAATTTGAAAATGTTGGTTCTGGTAATATTTTGTGATATGTAGACATCACTTAACATTTTCATGATTAAAATAAAAAATAAAAAATAATTTCTAGTCAGGCACTGAATAGCCTACCCATTAAAAGCCAAATGAACTCACAACCAGAAAGTGTCCAAGCACTTTTATTTGTGTCTTTAGTTTGAACAAAATGAATGTATTGTTGTAAACATCAGCTTCTTTTTGTGTAAATTTTTCCTTAAAATGTGTTTTTACATAAAAAATGTAATAATGCCACAGTGTTATTTTAGTATTTTTTAATATTTACCATTTAGTATTTTTTTATATTTAATAGTTAGTTGCCACAGCAACATTTCAAATTTTCATTTAAGTTATTTAAGTGTAACAAAAAAGTATAACAAGCCATTACAATTATTTGGTTCAGTAGTTTACAACTTCATCTCGTTCACATAAACACAGAGAGCAAAATACAGACCAGTAAGCCTGCGTCTTCTGTTGTTAGGTGAAGACAGTGAGTGCGACAACTTCACCGATCTGGATTTCCATGAGTCTTTCATGGGGACCTATCTGTACGTGCGTCTGCTGCTCTACACCAGTGCAAACCTCGAATGCGGTCAGGAGCTCCCCCACCACAAATTCACTCAAGAACCCCTATTTAATGTAACAAGACCCACTACCTTTGTCATACACGGGTACCGGCCCACGGGGGCACCGCCTATCTGGATCAACCACATTGTACACTTGTTAGCAGCACAGAAGGACATGAACATCCTGGTAGTAGATTGGAACAGAGGGGCAGCCAATCTCAATTACTTCACAGCTGTGGCCAACACACGGGGTACGGCTATGAACATCACCGGCTTCATAGAGAGTATGGAGGTAGGGTCAGTGGTCTTTCATTAGCGTTTCAGCTCTGAAATAGCTTTGGTCAGTAATGTCTGCCAATTTAACCGATATTGTGTTACTTTCAGAAAGAGGGAGCATCTCTTGACTCCATCCATCTGATTGGAGTCAGCCTGGGCGCACATGTGGCCGGGTTCATTGGTGCAATGCTGGGAGGACGGGTGGGCAGAATCACAGGTGAGATTCAGGAAAGCCAATGAAACAAAACCAGTCGTAACATCTTCAGTTAGTTAATCTTATCCAATAAATATTGTTTACTAGAAGTTTCACCTGGTTTACTCTACTGTAGGTCTGGACCCAGCAGGGCCAATGTTTGCCAGTGCTCCCCCTGAGGAACGCCTTGATCCAACTGATGCCCAGTTTGTAGATGTGCTGCACACAGATATGAATAGTAAGTATCATACATTTGAAGACACACTACTGAAATCACAGAATAAGTGTGGAAGGTCATCCAAATATTCCATGCATACAGTATGTTCTACAAAAATAATACTAAAATAGTAGTGTGCCAAACATAGCCTAACAATTCCACGTTCAAACACTGTTTCCTGTGGCAGCCTTTGGCCTTAGAGGAACCCATGGTCATATTGATTTCTATGCCAATGGAGGATTAGATCAGCCTGGATGTCCCAAGACCATCTTCTCAGGTCAGTAAGTTAAGATAAAACATTTGGGAAAGGTCAGAATTGAGATACAGAATGCTCTCCAAATAAACCCAAAATGCAAAAAGCTGGCTGTGTAATTTAGATTCTGTCATAATTAAATTATGCAATTCTCACAGTGGGATTGAGTTGATTACAAGGTTGTGTTAACAGGGCTAACATGTAATCTCATTCCTTCTCTTCTCCACAGGGAAATCTTATTTTGTGTGTGATCATCAGAGGTCTGTTTTCCTGTACCTGTGCGCTCTGAATCACACCTGTAAACTTACGGCATATCCGTGTCCCTCATACAGCGACTTCCTTAGTGGCCAGTGTTTGCAGTGTGAGACCTTCAAGCCTGCTTCCTGTCCTGTTCTGGGTAAAAGCAATACATCTAGTAATCAACCACAATAAATGCAAATATGAATACTGATTAAAGATTGCAAGTGTGATTTTGCTTTTAAACAACAATTCAGTAAATGAATATGCAGGGTAAGTAACTTACATTTTAGACACAATATTGCCAGTTATTGCTGCTCTGCTGATGAAAACATTTTTGACTTGTAAATGTCACAATTAATTACAGAAAAGGCAAGTAGCACACTGAATTAAACATTAAGTTTTTAAGTAGAAAAACTGAAGTAGTACTTTCTTGTAAAAGTAAGCTGCTTGTCAGCTCTGCTGTAATCACAGTTTAATAAAAAAAGAAAAAAAGAAATTAATACTTTTATGAAATACACATTATTTGATCAAAAGAGTACTTTTATTTAGAATAAAAACTGTTCTTTTGAAACCTATTAATTTTCACAAAAATATTAAGCAGCACAACTGTTTTCAACACTGACAATAAGAAATGCTTTTTGGGCTTCATTCAGAACTTCTGAAGGATCACGTGACACTACAAAAAGATTTATTACTTTGAACCTGCAAAACAGATTTAACCAAACACAGCAAAGCAAGCAGAGTGATACAAACAGAAAAGCTGTTTATAATGTAAAATTACCTTCATCTTTTCAGGTTATGACATGAGCCAGTGGAGGGATATACTCTTGAGGTTGGGCCAAACAAGAGCACATTTCTCAACTACAGCAGAGCTCCCCTACAGCAGTGAGTTAGCAGCACTATAACGACTCATTGCAGAAGTTGTTTTCTCAAAGGTATTATTTTGTGCAATATTCTGATTTCTCCTTTTAACAGACAAGCTACAGAGTGGACCTTGTTACCTGGAACCAGTTTCTGCGCTGGGGGGTGGTCATACTCCGACTGCACAATGGCAAAAATGTAAAAGAGTCCCAGATAGATAAGTATGTAAACTGCAATAATGAGTTTATATAAAACAATATATTATAGATCCATTCATCTTGACTTGTCATCATGTAATGATAGTTCTGTATGTTTCTGCTTAGTAAGCTGTTGAGGTTTGAGCAGTATACCTCCACTCGACTCCTGGCGCAGTTCGATGAGGATCTATATCCAATTCAGAAAATCTCTTTACGGATTGTCACTGGGAATGTGATTGGACCTCGATACAAGATAAGGCTGCTTCGTATTCGAATAACACCACTGGAAAATCAAAACAGGTGAGTAACTACACAACACATTGCTTTTCTGAGTTACAGGCATCTAAACTAATGAATTACACATACACTGCTGTTCAAAAGTATAGGGTCCATAATGTTTTTGAAAGAAGTCTTTTACATTCAACAAGGCTGCATTTATATGATCATAAATACTGTAAAATACAGTGAAACATTATTACAAAATACTAATTTTTAAAATATTTTATAAATGATTCCCATGCTGGCAAAGTTGAATTTCACTTCTTTCAAAAAAAAACAAAAAAAAACAACTTTCTGAATCTTTTGAATGGTAGTGTAACTGTCATGCATGCTAAACAAAAACAGTCAATTAATTATGGTGCTTTCTGCTCCTTTTCCCAACAGGCCACTAATGTGTCGATATGACATTATTTTGGAGGAGAATGCTGAGGTCTCTTTCAAACTGTTGCCCTGTGATTAATCTCATCTGTAGGAAATCAAATTGAAATGCCCATCTGAACTATAACAGACATTTTAAGGAGGTCTAAACAGTTAAAAACATTTAGTGCCTTTTCTGTGAGATTACTACTGTGATTGCACTAGTATAAAATTGTTATACCAGGCACAGAATTAAAGTGCTGTTTTACTATATAAAATTCTGACTCGTAACTGTTGGAACAATCTATATCGTTCCTGTATAGTCGGTCTTAATCATCACCAGTATAAACCAAATATTCTACTGTAAAGATGTTTTACACGTACAGCTTTTGCATTCTTGTTTTGTAAAATAAATGACATGGTCTGAAAACACCAGAAGCTTCATTTGAAAACATTTTGGCACAAATAGATTTTATTTACAGAACAATTTCTACTTTTAGTTTACACAGAAGGATACAGCAAATATGATTTTTTTGTCATATACATAGGTACGACAAAACGTCTATTTTAGTATAAAAGCAAAACTAACCATGTGTTGTAATACTGCTATGAAATTGCAATTTAAATACATCATTTAATTTGCAATTAAATTCACATATAGTATGAATTGTAATTTGTGCCTTGTAAATATTGTGGATTATCAAATCAAAAACTAAACTGTAGTTACTTCACTGACAATAAAGAATAGCAATTTTTCAGGATGAGAGCAGGGCAAGGTGATGCTTAATCTTTATCACTTTAACTTGCCCAATGAGGTGTCCTATTTTATGTTTCCATCTTCAAATAATAATAAAAAAGCTGTTTCCTTAAATCAAGCTAATGGTAGTGGGTGAATCAAAAATGGATGAAAATGATTCACCAAAGTGGAGAAGCAGTGGACCTTGAATCAAGGTCTTGGTGGTTCTAATATCAAAACAGAAACAACAAAAACACTGTTGTTGACAAGTGACCTCAGATTTGAATGGTTGACTTTCTCCTCATGCACTGCCACCTGCAGATAAAAATACAAAATGAAGAGGACAAAAAATAAAGGACCAATGTACACTACATCAAAAACTTCTGTATGAAAGTCAGAGAAAAAAAAGTATAATAATGTATATTGATCAGTCAAAAAAAAGAAGATATATATGAACACATATACAGTGGGGAAAAAAGTATTTAGTCAGCCACCAATTGTGCAAGTTCTCCCACTTAAAAAGATGAGAGAGGCCTGTAATTTTCATCATAGGTATACCTCAACTATGAGAGACAAAATGAGAAAAAAAAAATCCAGAAAATCACATTGTAGGATTTTTAAAGAATTTATTTGCAAATTATAGTAAATACATTTACTACTATTACATACTATTTCAAGTCCTCTGTCCCAGTGGTCTGCTATTGCGATTGAAATTCCCCCTCTGACTGAAGTTCTGTCTGTTAGGTACTGGCATTCTTTGACGGGGACCATCCTGAAGGATCAAAAAGAGTCATCGTATGAACAATCAAACTTTCTTAAAAATAGAAATGTTTCACATCAACAAGAACTCACCCACTGCCTTTGACGCTCACGGTCTTGTTCCAACCACCTAAAGTTCTCATCCATTTCTTCAGCATCTTCACTCATATAGGGAGGTTCACTCTCTTGACTTTGGAAAGACAACAGTAATTCCCACCATTATAGAGATGCAGGTGCCAAAACAGAGTTTTGAAAATATTGATATATTAGCGCAGCATCTGAATGCATAGCAATAACATTAAAAGCTGGTCTGAAGACATGGCCAACAAAAACACTTTTCAGTCCATACCCCTCAGGAGCCATTGGAGCAAAGTTTCCCCCAGCAATGGTGATCTTCACACCCTCCAGTCGCTGTTGTCTTCTTCGCTCCAGGTCATACCTGAGGTCACCAGGGTCAGGGACAAGCTGTCGTCTCTGAAGCTAGGGGAAAAAAAAATCCCAATTTGAACCAACATACTTAAAATGATTTGATACTGATGGAGCTGAAAAAGATCAACTTACTGGATCCGGCCCGATCTTGCAGAAGATCTGAGTTTCTGATGAAGGCATTCCGTGTTGCCTATAATAAAAGACCAAGAATCTTCATGATTCGCATACGGTTTGGAGAAGGATTTAAATGTAGGATTAGGGGGTAATCAAATCTTTAATCCTAAATAAAAAATATTAACCCTAAATAAAAAATAATAGCGATGCTAATCATTGCAAGCGTCACTAATGATTAAAAACAAAATAATTGGCATGTGTACCTATTCATGACTGGTCTCACGTTTCCCATTTCCTCCTCTTCTTCTTCCTCCTTAAACTCATCTTGGAGTGAATAATACTGTTCAATTGCAAATCGTTCATTAAGTGTGATGCCTTGGCCCCTAAAATAATTTTCTGCAAACCAAATAAGCAAACGGTTAACCAAAATCAACTCTTTGCCATGTAAAATAAGCTCTTTCTAAGATACACAATATGTTACCAAGGTAATCCATTGGTACCTTTAACTTGATGCACAAGGGTGATGATCTCCTGGGCAAATGTCCCAGAATGCACTGCTGATTCCCTGTAAGTCCCAGAATGCTCCAGCATGGGAAGGAAATCAAGGCGTTGTCGACCCACATTGACTAAGTCCAGTGATAACTGCCTATCTGAAGAATATCCTAAATGACTAAACAAGAGGTCACATGATATAGAGATATAAGGTCCCATTACAGCTTTCCTTTTCCTTTCAAATTTTACATTAACCAGATGAACACTCATGAATAAATATAAATTGGAATAAAATCAGGTACAAAGCTCAGGTACAAAACTTCCATAGAAAAGTTTCATATTAACCATAAACACTGCAATGTTTATTTTAATGCAAAACAATTGGCCTTTTACCTGTCATATAGTCCCTTTTATCTACAAATTTACCAGCACTACTTATATTAATCTAAGATGTCTCTTCCAGTGAAATTAAAAGTGGTCTCCTTTTTTGGAAAACGACTTTAACAACTGGAACGATTCACTGTGATCCAGTAAATTAAAAGCAAGCACACACTATTCGGATTGTTGTTATAACAAATCGTAATTTCAGTTCAATTTGAGCGGTGTGCTAAAAACAACACATTTTGGTCAGCTCAACCTTCATTTAAATACTCTATCACTAAATAAATAATTTAACAATGCATAACAAATATATCAGGTCATAATAATTATGGCAAGTTCATGCCTCTCCTCTCACTGTCATTGCGTGTTTCCATTCATCAGAAGATCCTTCAGTAAACTAATTTGCTCCAGAGTGCCAACACATGGTGACGAACAGAGATCAGTCAAAACATCTCAATGTGTTTTTTCTTGGAGTGCAAAATCTTGATCGGTGAGCTTAGTTGAGCAATCTTAGATGAGCATTAGATGCATTGAACTTCATAATAAACTCAATTATGGTAGCGATGGTATCAACTTTAGGTAACTGCTGGAAGAGTTTTGAAGATCTCCAGTGGGTTGTGGTCTTCACAGATCCCTTCTCGCAGAATAAAACGATACACCCTCCAATTTCAGCGATGATCTCAGACTTTTCCTTGGTAATCATTGCTATGTAAATTTCATATGCCAAATCTTGCTGCTATACTGTCTTGCGGATGAAATCAAAAGTCTGTGGGAAGTTGCTTCAAACAAATTCATGTGTGAACAGGTATTATTGTCGAATTTGCAGTTGCCTCTTTGGGTCTTCCATTTCTTTCATTGCCATATCCTTAAAAAATACTTTAAAGTAACAGATGCACATTTAGGAAACTTGCAAACTTGAATCTTGCAAATTACTTTCACATGACACAGCCATGTCTACGGAGTTCTCATTGTTTATTGATACAACGTGATGAATTTCTAACCCAAAGTCCAAATATGTAAACAAAATGCAGTTCCTGTAGGTCATCTGGTAATGTATGGTGCTAGCAACACCAAGGTCATTGGTTTGTTTGGCAAGGATCACAAATTGTAGATATTGAAGGCACTGTACAGATAAATCACTCGGGATAGAAGTGTCTGCCAAATGAGTAGATACAAAAAGGCTCCAAAACATTCCTGTTGCTATGTCCATTTGAGTAAAATAGTTTGATTATGCTTCTTTGGTTTCTCACTTCATTGTGAATTGATAGCTGTTGGTTCTGTACAATGGAAACATCACAACGGTGTGTCTTCTTCAGCCCAAGTCTCTTTGCTCCATCCACATGTTCTAGTAGTCACTCAATGCAGAATGGATGATTGCTGAATGAGGTTGTCATCATCAAATGCAGGTTAGTGATAGTCAGATCTGTGTCTGTGGAAATCTGCCTCAGATTATCCTGTATATGCAGTTTCTTCCAATCAACAAATACACATTATATAGGACAGTACAAACAAATAATCAGCTTGGCGAACGTCAAACACATGTGAGACATTTCTTGAAGACAGAAAGTTGTGTGAAGTATTTTGCTTCAGTGCCAGATTAAATGATTCAATTTGTCCTTTCAGCCTCATCTTAATCCCTTCAAACAAGGCCATACGTCTTCTCCCACAAGGAAAAAAATCTGCAGCGGGTGACAGTCTGAATGCTGTGGACATCTGGAAAACTTATGCATACCTACTCGACTTTGATTTGATTGTATGGTTGCTGACTTACCTGCAGCCAATACAGCTCTAAAAGCAGAAGTGCTCAAACCCTGTGGGGCACTGGTATTTTGGTGGAGACATCATCTTGAAGAGCTGAAAAGTGGATGTAAAAATGGACTGATTTTCTTTTGCCTGTGTTAACTGGTGGAGAACATTATCCTCAGGTCCTTAACCAAATTAAGCTGAGATCCATGTAATTCCAGTCTAGTGTTTCAGACATCTGATGAGCCACTGATATGAAGGAATTAGTGGCAGAGAAATGTGTTTTTAACAGGACTTACTCACAAACTGGTAATTCTGTCCCTCCATTTAAAGAAGGAATGAAGATGAAAGGCAATCCAAAAATCACATTTTCTCCATAGGACAAACTTCCACATGTAAGACACTCGAGCATTTTGGCATTGATGTCAAGAAATGGCACACTGCATCTTGCATGTTGAACTTTTTCTGCAATCTGAGATTTGTACATTTCGAATTTCTTCACATACCTTCTGAAACTCTTTTCTTGTTAATGATCACCAGCAGTGTAACTTCGACAGGCCTTGGTGCCATTTTAGGATACATTACCCACATCAGGGCCTTGAAGTGGTCCATGTTCCTGATTACTGAACGATTGGTAGCTTTCACATCCAAACATTTGCTTGAATGAGACATGTACATTTGTGTGCCAACACAACAGCACAAGATGAATACTTCAGAAATGTTAGCTCAATCCTTAATTCATCCCATTACTCCCTGGTTTGAATAGGATGGATTAATCACAAGAGATAACTTCAGTGACACTTCCAAGTATCCTTACAAATCATTTCCCTTTTAAAGCTCTTCAGAGGGCCGTCCGGGATATCCTGGCAACCTTGAATGAAGATTATAAAACTTTATGGTTGTATAATTTGCCCATCCTTGCAGTAATCTTATTTTGGTTTGATCTTCAATACCCATGTACACGATAATAAGACACAAAATGGCCCATTCATCGGTTTTCTGGATGCAACCCCACACTTTCCATTGAATCTTCTTGATGTTCACAATCTGTAGACCGTTGTTCTTCAGGTCTTCATGGTGTAAGGACAGTGGACACAGAAAAGAGGCATGAACTTTTGACCCTAACCAAAAGTGGTACGACAAAGATACTATACCTGCTTTGCCTGACGGGTCGACTCATGTCCACCTTGATCTTGAGGGTCTCCTGTTCACTGAAATCCATTCTAGGCGCAGAACCAACATTAGTGTTTGGCTTCCTGTGATACTGAGCTCTTTGGCGAACCACCCCTTGTCCCATCATTTTCCCATGATTCCTTTGTGATCTCTCTTCCTCCCAATCATGGATAGATTCTCTATTTCTGTTCCTCAAGTCAACATTGTTCACATCCCTCAAATCCATTTCCCTCCGTGCTTCTGAGTCTCTTGAATGTGACTCCATTCTAGACTGATCCATGTGTCTTGAGCGCTCTCTTCCTTGAGTTTCTCTTCCATAAGAAGAGTAGTTCTTTCTTGATTCCTCTTGGGGGTTACTATTTAGTCGCCCACCATGTCTATCTTGTAAAGTATGCGTATGATAGCCTTGGTCTCTTCTATCTTGATCACGATTCCTCTGGGTTTCACTTGTTCTAGGTGGATCTCTGCTCCTTAGATTGCCACTCATTTTTGGGGGATCGCGGCTCCTTGAATCTTTCTTTGCGATTCCATGATCGTGTTCCACAATGACAGGTGCACGACGTGGGCTGAGGCCCCTGTGATGCTCAACAAACTCATCCTGCAGACCAAATTCTGTCTTTCCTTCAGAAGGAGGGTGATGCTCCCTATAATTTGACTTTGATGACCTGTATTAAGAAAGCAAGTAACATGTGTCCAAGATTAGAACGAAATTACAATAATAGCTAGCAAGATTTTAGCGTACAATTAGCTGGATCTACATATTACAATTGCTGATGATGACAGTTAACGGAGACTAATCTCATAGAACAAAAGGGGTTACAATAAAGATTTAATTTATTAAATACATTACTAACTAAAATGTAAAATTAAAGAGATAAAATGTAACAGATGCAATTAGAAAAACATTTATCCATCAAAGAAAGTGACTGAATCCTTTCTTCTTTTCTTCGTTCCTCTCCATCCACGTCAGACGTATGAAGCGGGGAAAGAAATGCCTTCTTGTACCTCTCTGCAAAGGAGCCCCTTTTTTTATATTGATCGCCATATTCTTCATTATGATATCCATAATCCATCCTGTCGTGTCTTCTTCCTTCTGGATGTCTTGGATAAGACCTGTCCCTCAATTCTCTGTGGTTGTGTTGTGAATTGAGCTCCTTATCAACGCCTTCATTCCTGTTCCAGCCTGGTGTTGGCATCCTGTAACGCTCTTCAACACCAAAATGTGTGTGATCAGGGGAAGGTAGCCTTTCTCTAGGAAGTCTCCTTGGAGAATGGGGCGGCCTTTCTTCATCTCCCTGCATGTGGTATCTGGTCATAGGTGAAGCCCCTCTTTTTTGAGCATGCTCTATTGCATCAATAAAATTGGCCCAGTGGTCGACATGTTGTTCTCCTTGATAGGAATCTTTGTTCCAGTGTGTGCTATTTTCTACTTTGTTGACATATTCAGGGTTTCTCCACGCATCAGACTGTACCGATGAATGTATCTGGTTATCAAATAATCCTTCCGCTCTCCTCCCATGAAGAGTTGGGATTCTGTTGATATTCGAGAGGTTCAAGAAGCTGTTAATAACCAGCAATGCAACAACAAAATAATGATTTTTGTAACACCGACTTTACTTTAGATGAAATACCTTGAATACAAGGGAGATCTCGAACGCGGACGTGACATTGTTTCCTTGAAAAACAAGAAACTGTTAGCCATGAGACCAGATTTATGCAACCGAGGTCTTCATTCTCAAAATTGACCAACGTTTTAACATAGTAATTTTTCATCAAAGTACCACAGCACAAAATGGCATATTACATATACCCAGGCACTTTTTAAAAACCCTAATTTTCCTGTTAAATATAAAACCAAAGTTTATATGAATTATAAACCTGAAATAGGCACTGGATGTGGTCATCATATGTTTTAACAAACGTATCTGTAAAGTATTTTGACGTTTCCACACATTTTGACCAGTGAATCTGCATGATTTTCTATTTCTTCTCTGATCGCTCATGATTGCTTTTATGATTTTGATTTATTATCATTATTATAAATATTTATGAGGCAATTGTCCATTTTTATGTACAGTTGTGAAATTAATACATTTAAACTATTACACTTATTAGTGTCTATCTAAATCATGGTTTTAATAAAACAAAAGCCTGGAAATCGAGTTTTAAAAAATTATAATATTCCCAGATTTCAATGACAGGAAAAATAAATGTTATCAATCCTTCAACGAGGTATGACACTTGATGCTCATTTACAAAGAAATAAGATTTTAAATGTACTCCAAATGAAACAGTAACTCATTACACTAACTACATTATTAATTATTATTCCTCGACATTTCTCAAATGGTCCATTTAAAAGGCCTGCGCACCACAAAATGACCTGAGATCGATGAAGATGCTAGAGTATGGCATAATAAAAGAGAAACACATCTGAACATAAACAATTTATAGAATAAAATAATAGTGAATAATGTTATAATAGCGTTAGTAAGTATTAGCCTCACATACCCCGAGAAATGGCTTCCACACACAGCTAGACGATGCGTCCACCAAAATACCAGTTTCGCAAAAGAAAGGAAGGAACAAACTGTCGCACAATGAATTACACCACAGATTAAAAAGCTATAGTACGATGAATCAAATATTGGTGGATTGTTGATATATGTATTTTAACACACGACCAACTTGACCCAGTGATCCATCCACAAGACTGACCCGGAAGAGTATCATCGAATGACTCGTGCAGTGTTGCCAGATTGGATGGACGATTTCCAGCCCAAAAGCTCACAAAAACCCGCCCAAAACTTTAATTGTCAAAATAATGTGATGGAATATGTCAATCAAGGTTGATAAGGGCCATTTTAACTATTTAAAACAAAATAATAATGACAAAATAATATAAATATAACGTATCGAATCGGGGCAAATAGCCTACATTAAAGAGAATTAGGCTACCGAACATGAATAAAATATGCAAGCAAACACTGTCAAAACGGCAATCAAGAAATGCATCATTTTCAATGTCAGCAGTAAGAATAATCCAATTTAAATGCAAAAAGTGCCCAATATAAGTGATTGGAAAAAGCAACGTAATTAGCAGGTATTTCACACTCGTTCATGCACACACCACGACAGTCAAAACTGTCATTCATTGATACATAGGCCTACTGAATTATAATACAATTTAAAAAACAACAACAACAATAATGCGCTTACCTTCGTGTCGCTCTATAATTTTACACAGAACTAGAGGAAGCCTCTTGTTAAGTTCATATTGTAGAACATAATACAGAGCTCTGCACAGTCAAAACTAATCAAGTCTAGCAGTTTTCAAGGATTTATCAATCTGGACCATTTATAAGATAAAAGACAGGACCGTATAAACCGACATATTTAGTTTCGGTTTTGATTAAGTAATTCAAATGTGCTCTGATTTCGGAGTTGCAGTGATGGAGCCTTCGTGTCATCTCACTCTCCCACTCTTTAACTTATATTTAGGCATTGTGATTAACTTGAATATACAGTCATACTACATTCAAAATCAGATACGTTATAACTTATCACGCTAAAAACCTGTCACTCACGAATCAACGTCTGTCTGTGTGGTATACTGAATCATTCTCATAATTATAATTATTATCAGTTTATTCTTCCTATATGTATATATTTCTTGTGATGTTTCATAATTATCACTATCCATTTTCTTATGTATTTCTCTTATTTACATGTGTTTCTCCTTTAAGGGATTATTTAGATTTATATTCGATTTCCATAATTATTATAATTACTGTGTTAATCAAAATATATGTTACAACTATTTGGGGATTTAACATAAGAGTTATTGCTTCAAATTAATATGTTATATTATCATAGCATGGAGATGGATGTGTGTGATTGGTTGAACGAAAATGTGCGCGCCATTGCGTGCATTTGTAGAGGGAGTTCCGCGATAGCTTCATTCATGGTAAAGCATCAATGAAGAGAAGAAGCATCGCTTGCACGCTTTTTCATTTCATATCATCCTTTACAGGAGTACTACATCTGCTGAGCCCTCGTGATAAGCGCGGCTGTCGACGTTTACATTCAGCACCAGCGCCTCTGCAGTGTGTGTGTGTGTGTGTGTGTGTAGTACGCTGTGATGACTGATTGGATGCAGAGTACATGCATATGTGGGCTTGTTTTTTTAAACAATTAGCCTATGCAATTTATATGTTTGAAAACCGCCAAACTGACCCCAAACCAGCCCAAATTTTGTCCACCCGGCCAAGCCAATTTTTACCCGCACAATCAAATTCAAAACCCGTCCAATCTGGCAACACTGCGTCGTTTTCATCAGCACCTCACAATGAGCGAATGTGAGCGACACTGACCCCTACAGACACCTCTGTAGATTGCCACCCACGTTTTAAAACATATTTTTTTTACTTTTACAGAAATATCCCCCTAATCAAATATTTCTAATATCATTATATAATTGTAATTGGTTTTACAAGTTGGCACGTTTTTTAAATGTTAACGTGTTTAATTTTATGCTCTATCTATCTATCTATCTATCTATCTATCTATCTATCTATCTATCTATCTATCTATCTATCTATCGCGAAACAAAACGATTCATGAAACAGAAAATGTAAAAGGCAATGCACAAAATATCAAACCATTGTTTTACAATACCACTGTGACAACATGTCCCACTTTTGGTAAACAAACTTTTAATCTATCCATATATCCCATTTATATATTTATGTTCACACACACACACACACACACACACACAGGTTTGTTTTTGTGAAAAGTGGGGACATCCCATAGGCGTAATGGTTTTTATACTGTACAGACCGTATATTCTATTGCCCTACACCAACTCTACCCCTAAACCTACCCCTCACATGAAACTTTCTGCTATTTCAGATTTTCAATACACTCCATTATGTGTGATTTATAAGCGTTTTGAAAAGTGGGGACATGGGGTAATGTCCTGAAAAGTCACCTTCTCCTTGTAATACCTATGTAATACCTTTGTCATTATACAAATGTATGTCCTCATTTGTCACAGAAACGCGCGCACACACACACACACACACACACATTTACTTAGCTATCTAAATGGGGACATTACAACTTCTACTGTTTTATATACACATAGTTATACACTTTTTAACCTAATCCCATCCCTAACCCTCACAGAAAACTTTCTGCATTTTTACAATTGCAAAAAACTTTTGTTTACTTTATTTTTATACCAATTTTACAAATGAGGACGTCCCCAAATGGAGTTTTTTTGGCGATTTTGTCAGGTTTTCCTCACTTTTGGGTACACATTTGTCCCCAAAATATGGTTAAGTAGGTACACACACACACATTGCTGCATGTGCTGTATGTCTCAATATAATAATGTTTTTTTTTTAATATCCCTTTAAGGCAAGACACTACAAGCAAAAACATTAGGTCAGTTTTGAGATTTTGGGCCATTTGGCTTTTCATTACATGTATTCTGAAGGTTTTTACAGAGGGGGTTGTTCATATATCAATTGCCTGATTTTATAAAACATTTTTCCTACAAATATGGCAGAAATTCTGGCTGTTATCAGAATTATCTGATTCATGGAAGGATAAAAAGAAGTCCAAAATCCTCTAAGTACAAACATTTGACTTAGCAATCACCTTTGCATTAGATGTTGAGCTTGTCTGAGGTGGGTCTAAGATGCTGGAAAAGTGATGAGTCAATAGCAGTGCTACTGCAATCCTGGATCAGATTCTTGTTGCAGTCACCAAAAGCTGGAGCAGCAGACATTTTGGGATGCGAGACCTGCCCGGTCAGAACATGGATATCGCCCAAAGCCACAGAAGTCATGCTGTTGTTCCAATCTGGCAACACTGCGTCGTTTTCATCAGCACCTCACAATGAGCGAATGTGAGCGACACTGACCCCTACAGACACCTCTGTAGATTGCCACCCACGTTTTAAAACATATTTTTTTTACTTTTACAGAAATATCCCCCTAATCAAATATTTCTAATATCATTATATAATTGTAATTGGTTTTACAAGTTGGCACGTTTTTTAAATGTTAACGTGTTTAATTTTATGCTCTATCTATCTATCTATCTATCTATCTATCTATCTATCTATCTATCTATCTATCTATCTATCTATCGCGAAACAAAACGATTCATGAAACAGAAAATGTAAAAGGCAATGCACAAAATATCAAACCATTGTTTTACAATACCACTGTGACAACATGTCCCACTTTTGGTAAACAAACTTTTAATCTATCCATATATCCCATTTATATATTTATGTTCACACACACACACACACACACACACACACAGACACACACACACAGGTTTGTTTTTGTGAAAAGGGGGGACATCCCATAGGCGTAATGGCTTTTATACTGTACAGACCGTATATTCTATTGCCCTACACCAACTCTACCCCTAAACCTACCCCTCACATGAAACTTTCTGCTATTTCAGATTTTCAATACACTCCATTATGTGTGATTTATAAGCGTTTTGAAAAGTGGGGACATGGGGTAATGTCCTGAAAAGTCACCTTCTCCTTGTAATACCTATGTAATACCTTTGTCATTATACAAATGTATGTCCTCATTTGTCACAGAAACGCGCGCACACACACACACACACACACACATTTACTTAGCTATCTAAATGGGGACATTACAACTTCTACTGTTTTATATACACATAGTTATACACTTTTTAACCTAATCCCATCCCTAACCCTCACAGAAAACTTTCTGCATTTTTACAATTGCAAAAAACTTTTGTTTACTTTATTTTTATACCAATTTTACAAATGAGGACGTCCCCAAATGGAGTTTTTTTGGCGATTTTGTCAGGTTTTCCTCACTTTTGGGTACACATTTGTCCCCAAAATATGGTTAAGTAGGCACACACACACATGATTCCACCCAATCAGCTTATCTTTGTAAAATGGAACAGCTTCTTAATATATCCCTTTAAGGCAAGAAAACAAAAACATTAGGTCAGTTTTGAGATTTTGGGCCATTTGGCTTTTCATTACATGTATTCTGAAGGTTTTTACAGAGGGGGTTGTTCATATATCAATTGCCTGATTTTATAAAACATTTTATTCCTACAAATATGGCAGAAATTCTGGCTGTTATCAGAATTATCTGATTCATGGAAGGATAAAAAGAAGTCCAAAATCCTCTCAGTACAAACATTTGACTTAGCAATCACCTTTGCATTAGATGTTGAGCTTGTCTGAGGTGGGTCTAAGACGCTGGAAAAGTGATGAGTCAATAGCAGCGCTACTGCAATCCTGGATCAGATTCTTGTTGCAGTCACCAAAAGCTGGAGCAGCAGTCATTTTGGGATGCGAGACCTGCCCGGTCAGAACATGGATATCGCCCAAAGCCACAGAAGTCATGCTGTTGTGTGAGATCTCACTGACGGGGGAATATTCTGGAACAAGCTCGTCTCTGGACACTGGGCTGCAATGACATGAGGGTGAGTAAATGATGACAGAACTTCCATTTTTGGGTGAAATATCCCTTTAAGGCAAGACACTACAAGCAAAAACATTAGGTCAGTTTTGAGATTTTGGGCCATTTGGCTTTTCATTACATGTATTCTGAAGGTTTTTACAGAGGGGGTTGTTCATATATCAATTGCCTGATTTTATAAAACATTTTTCCTACAAATATGGCAGAAATTCTGGCTGTTATCAGAATTATCTGATTCATGGAAGGATAAAAAGAAGTCCAAAATCCTCTAAGTACAAACATTTGACTTAGCAATCACCTTTGCATTAGATGTTGAGCTTGTCTGAGGTGGGTCTAAGATGCTGGAAAAGTGATGAGTCAATAGCAGTGCTACTGCAATCCTGGATCAGATTCTTGTTGCAGTCACCAAAAGCTGGAGCAGCAGACATTTTGGGATGCGAGACCTGCCCGGTCAGAACATGGATATCGCCCAAAGCCACAGAAGTCATGCTGTTGTGTGAGATCTCACTGACGGGGGAATATTCTGGAACAAGCTCGTCTCTGGACACTGGGCTGCAATGACAAATATTTTAGTTTATTACAGGGACTGACAATATTTTATCAATGTCGTTAGCATGCTATAATCAGACCTACTTTTTCTGAAATAACGTGGCATGATTTTGTTGGAGGCTAACCTGACATCCATGGACTGGACACCATCCGAGAGATCATCTGCCCCACAGCTCTTTGTCTCCAGTGGCACAAGGCATATGATTGGAGACTCAGATGTTGCCTTTGGTGGACTGATAATCGCTGTGTTACCTGTTGCGCAAGATTAATGTAGTTTAATCCAAAAATATATATATATATTTTTATATACAAATTTAAAATTTAAATAAAAATATTTAATATTTTACCGGATTATCAACATTCTATTTTTGTGGAAGAGACAGAAAAAACGAATTTCAGTTCTTAATTACACCACTTGATGGCGCTCTTTCGTTTTTTTTCTACAGTATAGACCAAATAGATTTTCCACATGCTGAGTCACTCAGCAAGAGACTAATAATAAACAGCCTGCATGTGTTTAAGTGAATTTACACAGTGAAAGGGAGGGTTAAATGTTACTACATGCCCACTGTAGAACTGTATAGTGATACGGGTCATATCAGTACCTTCAGTTTCCAAGGGAGACGGTGAGATGGACTGGGAAACAGATATGGGGGATGGGACTTCCATCTGCACCTCTTCTTTCTATTCAAAAACATGACAAGCAATATTATTTGCTGCAATTAGTAAATCTTTGTCATCTGATAATTTATTTACCTTTTCTCCATCAGGTTTTCTTGTTCTTTTCATAATCTCCTCAATACGCTGCCAAAATCACATGCAAACATCATACATCATTAACATCATAAACTTTAATTAAAACATGACCTGAAAACAAGTTTCTTTTTTTTCTTAGTATCAGACAAAGTGACAAATAAAGTCTTTTCTGATTTTATGTTTTGATTCTTTTTTTTCAACCCCTCCCAAAAACCAGATGGTGTGTAAAATACCCAATCAATTCCTGGATAAATGGATAGAATCACACTTTGTTTCTATTTAAATACATCTTGAATATTGAAAACTCAAATATGTTGCAAACAGTTTCTTGTTGACTCCGCACACTCTTCAATGTTTGAATTAAGTTTTAATTAAGTAATAAATCTGTGCATAGAAAAGTAGACCTTAGAGATCACGCCTTTACAATTACTAAACTACTTTCCTTATAATGCACTTAACATTGCACAATCATTTTAATAGTGTCAATATTAATACATTTCCATGTATTGCTTGCTTCTATACGTAAACAGAGAGAAAAGAAGAACCTTCTTCCTTTGAAGTCTCTCCTGCTCCTCTTGAATTTTCAGAAGCTCTCGCTCCTGTCTCTTCCGTTCAGCCTCTCTATGAACGCGCTGCACTGCTTCCTCCCTCTGCCAAACATCATGACACATCACATCTCCAACTATATCACATTCATCCCTACAGATATTCACAGCTACAGAAGACAGATTGGTGCTGCACGTGTCTGGATGGATGAGTATGTTTGTCTTGATGAGTCAGTTTTATCACTGCCGTTTCACTGTCTTTTTTGTATTTATGTAATGATTATTTAGATTTTTTTGGTTTGTTTAAACAGTGAGGTCCAGACATCTGAGACCACTGCTGAAATGTAATAGTTCTTTTTTATTTGTATTTTATTTTTTTCAAAATCTAATCTAATCTAATATAATATAAATTACATTTCTAATGAAAATGTATTAAATAAAAGTCTATAAAATTTTCAGCAGTCTCAGACTTTTAGTTCCCACTGTTTTAACAATTAATATAATTAATTGTTTTTAATGTAATGTAATATAATATCCCTCTGACCTGTCTGACCACTTCATCCTGGAGCTCCTTCCAACGTTGTTCCTTTTGGTGCCTGTCCTCCAGCTCTCTTTGACAGACCTCCTCCTCCTGCCTCTGTCTTTTCTCCTCTGCCTCTCGAGCTGCCTGTTCCTGCCGCTGTCTCTCCTCTTCCTGCTGCCTCTGGAGCTCCTCAGCCCTGAGCCTGAGATTCATGGAGAAGATGATATATAATATGGCAGCAAACACATAAATGTGACACACAGACCCTAGAGACACAATATCTCTACCTTTCCTCTTCTAACCGTTGCTTTTCTTCCTGCTCCTTCTGTACTCTGGCCAGGCGCCGTCTCTCCGTCAGCAGCCTGGAGGCCTCCTCGGCATCAGTGGTACCTGCCTTCCCAGTGGGAGTTACTGGAGACTCTGAAACACAAGACAGGAGGCACTTAGTCCACGTCACATGATTGAGATGAGATCCCATTGGCACAGCTTTTAAATCAGAAAAAAGTCAGTCATTTTAAATGATGAAAGAATGAGTATTGTTATTGTTAACTGAAATTAAACTAAAACTATTAAAACTGTATAACTGAAATAAAATAAAATAAATAAAAATGTGAAAACTTACACTTACAAAATGAAAATTAGAAATGTTGCCTTGACAAATGAAAAAATATAAGATTAAGTTGAAGTACTAAAATTACTCAAATAAAAGTAAACATATATAATATAAATAAATATATAATATATAAAAATAAAAAAACGATTTAAATATTAAATAAAATCTAAAACTAATAAAAATGACAAAATTATTAAACTTGACCTAAAATTAAACCTGAAAATATAAAAATAAAAGCAAGTTCAAAATAATAATAAATGCTATAATAGTATATAAATAAAACTAAAATAAAACTAGACAGAATATAATTTTTTTGGACTAAATTAACTACTCCTTTAAAAAGACAACACCTGCATTATGTCCAAATTCCTTGCTTGTAGATTTTGTGATTTTCTCTGTTCTGGAGGTCTTTCTCTCTAGAGTGCTGTAGCCTTTACTCTCCATGGACCCTTTCTCCTCTCCTTCCCACCTCTTGTTCTCTAAACATGGCGTTGTGGCTCTGTGTCTCATCGGGGAAGTGGGATATTGACCCGTGGCTGGGGACAGAATGTGGCTCTTACAGGACTTTGATCTAATTGCAAATGAAAAAAACAAAAAACAAAGTAAACTAAAGTCTTTAAATAGTCTTTAAATAAATAATGACAACATGTAAAAAATTTGATAAAATACAAAACCTTTTCGGTGTGCTGGGGTTCTTGTGGGTAAAAGAACTTTGAGTGGGTGTTGTTGGAGACTCAAGCTTTTTCATAGATGAGTCAGATAAGGTTTGGGCGATGCTCTTTTCGGGTTTCTCAGTCTAAACACCCAAAACAGACAGCAGAATTATGTATTTGTCCAATTCACTGTTCTAACAAAGCCACAAAGCTACAAAAACCTGAACAATAGTCTCTCAGCCAAACATAAAAAAAAATTTAATATAAAAAATAGTTTTTTCAGTAACACTTTACAATAAGAATCAATTTCATAAAATTTGGTGTTCTGTCTATTAACAACAATTTGCAGCATTTATTAATCTATGTTAATGTTAATTTATATTTATTGTTCATGGTTGAATCCTGTGTGTTCATAATACATTAGCTAATTTATACTTGAAATAACTTTACATTTTATGCATTAGGATATGTATATGTAAATTAACTTTAATAAATGCAGCAGAAGTATTGTTCATTCATGAAAACTAATGCATTAAGTTATAGTATATCCCAAAATTTTAATTCTCTATTCATTTATTAATTTGCTCCAGTGTTATTTTAGTATCACTGCGATACTATTATAGTTTTTGTTATTTTGAATTAGATTTTATTTTTGTATTTTCTGCTTTCAAGTTAATTTTAGTTAGTGTTTTAGTCATTTTTGTAATTGTTATTGTTTTTTTTGTTTTAGATATGTCTGTATAGTTTTTATTAATTTAATTTAATTAAAATTAAAATTAAATAAATGTAAATTTTTGCATGTTGCATTGTATTTCAGTTAATATTTAGTTTTTTTCATGTAACAACATTTTTTAAATGGTTTAAGATTACATTTTTAAACTATAATAACCCTGATTTGCTCATGTCTTTTGACTTTCTTCTAAAAAAGAGGATATTTTGATATCTATCAATAGTTTTTTTGTTTCACAGAACAAAGAAAGTCATACAGGTTTGGAATAAGATGAAGGATGGTAAATCATGACAGGATTTTAATTTTTTGATTGAATTATCCCTTCACACAATGTTAAGATTGAATTTTCATCAATATCAACATTTTACCTTCTAGAATGTTTAAGATATTTAAATGTACACATTTTAGAAATACATTCTGAATATACAAATAAAAATATAATATATATATGTATCACATATCTGTCAAAAGACCCCCTGCAGGACATTCACACCCCCGGTTCAAAAATCTACAGCTATAAATCCATGACTGAAACTGGACATGTACAGATCTGTGCAATGCAGTTGCTAGGAGACCAGCTCCTCTGTGGGTTGTGTCCCATTGTGCTTTGCACCACATATTTGTAAATAAGGAAAGATCAAGGTGTGATGTTTTATTTTTTATGTCAATATCTCATGGTTCAGCAACTTCAAAGTGATTCATGCACCTTTTCTCAAATGTCTTTTGAAGTGCTGAATTTCAGTATTAACCCATCATTCTCCGTATAATCAAAAACGTAATCAACATCCCAAGTTTTTGTGATGCTAGATAGATCAATAGATAGAAACTTACATCTTTCAAGAAATTTGTTTATTGGTCCTGAAGCAATCCAGTGCATCTGAAGTTTTCCACAACAGCATCATGATATCACCACCAAACAGCAAAAGAACTGAGCTCACATGCAAAGCTCACTAACACCCTGAGTATACAAGATGGTAAACAGAGTATTTTAAGCAACATACTCAGGAAGTACAGATCTTTTGAGTCACTACTGTACAGTTGTAAGAATGCTGAATTACCTTGATTTGTGTTGTTCTTTATGGTTGCTTGGTTTTCTTGATCTGCATAGAGCTGTGTGCAATGATGTCATATAACAAAACAATACAGAAAAAGTCCATGAAGAATTAAAAGCACTATGCTATTCAACACAATGAAATTGTGCACTTTTAATTCCCTTTTTAAACTTTTACACAATAAATTATATTAGAAGTACACTTTTTTTCTGTATAGGTACCCATATCGTCTAACTGCTGTTGACTAATAACACATTAATGCCAGAATAACAGCGTTATGGTGGAATAATATCACACTTTACATCTATTCATACCCACTTTCAGACTACAAAGCTTGGATTGCTGAGACAATGCGGAGAAGTCATGGATTTACACAATATACAGTTTGCAAACGCCAGCCATACAATACAGCACAATTAGCAGACTCAGCACATAATTGCTCGGTTTGCTGGTCATTTATGCCACCCAAAATAAAACAAATTACACAATGGAGCTGCTACAATTGTTACGGTGCATCACTTATCAGTGCTACAGGTGTATAACAAGAAGAAGAAGACCACTAGGACTGCGCTAATACAGTTGCTTTGTTTGTTGATACTAAGCTGAAATGGTGTGAAATATAATATCTATGAGGATCAGGCAAAACTTTATTTTATGTGTGGGGGAATCAGCTGTCAGGTTGTCCCTTCTTTGCTGTTAACACATGGTTTGACATTCAGTCCTTGTTCTTCTGTTGAGAGGATATTCAGGAAGTTGCTGAGGCACAAAGGGCTGGTCTTATCTTTCAGCTCAACTCCAACTCCATCAGTTCAGTCCAGCCCCATGCTTCAATAGTGTCTAAAACAGAAAAGACAACAAATATGTGATGGTTAAAGGGATAGTTTACCCCAAAAATTAATAATCCGTCCTCACTTACTCACTCTCATTTTGGTTCAAACCTGTATGAGTTTCTTTGAACAATGAAAATGGCCAATTAGTGAACGAGTTGTTCTTTTGAGTCATGAATGAATAAGTCGCTCAGGTTCACCAAACTAGTCTGAATGATTCATACATTAATCAGACTTCGCTACTGACCTCATGAACATGTCGTTTTGTGTTCCACAGAAGAATGAAAAAGTCATACAGGTTTGGAATGACATGAGGGTGAGTAAATGATGACAGAACTTCCATTTTTGGGTGAAATATCCCTTTAAGGCAAGACACTACAAGCAAAAACATTAGGAAATACATTCTGAAGTATACAAATAAAAATATAATATATATATGTATCACATATCTGTCAAAAGACCCCCTGCAGGACATTCACACCCCCGGTTCAAAAATCTACAGCTATAAATCCATGACTGAAACTGGACATGTACAGATCTGTGCAATGCAGTTGCTAGGAGACCAGCTCCTCTGTGGGTTGTGTCCCATTGTGCTTTGCACCACATATAAATATCTGAGCTTTCTGACAAAATGTTAATCACATCTATGCAGATCAGACCTGAGGGCTTTCCGTGGTTGTGGCTGCTCTGGGGTCATCCAGCTGTCCGTAGAATGATGTGCTAACCTTCTTTCGTTCGGCTCTAGTGGGTGAAGCCCTGTAAGGAGACCTGTGAGGGCTGGAGGAGGCTATTCGGGAACAAAGACAAGACACTGAGGGGCCAGAGGTCACAGGAAGACAAAGGAGCAAATAGGGGCGGGGCAGAAATTGAAATCAATTAAATAGTGAAGGTTAATGCAAAAACACTTGCCTTTCTCTGTCACATTGGGCAAAGTAGAGGAGGAGGAGGAGAGATGCCTGCTCAAGACAGAGTCTGGGGACTCGGGCGAAATCGTAAAATCTTGAACTGTAGTGAAACGTATTACGAAAGGTTCCAGGAAGAAAGAAAACACAGGCACAGGCGATCATACACTTATCATAATGATGTTAATTCCCCCAGAGACTTACAGATGAAAAGTTAATTTTGAAGGTAAATGCCAGAGGCTTTCTTTCTGATTAATAATTAGTGGCCATTTAGGTATGAATATTTACACTGATCAAAGACTTTCATGAGCAGCAGGCTCATTTTCATATGAGGTAGATTTCTGAGTTTATGTAGCTCATTTGTGATGTTGCTCGTAGGATTTGCAGGGGAGTTTGCTAAGCTGGCCTGCATTTACAATGAGCTGACAGATGAGAACCCCTCTGCATTCTTTAAGGGGTGCAATGCAGCTGTAGGCGGATCCGGATTACACTTCCTTTCTTGTGCATCCGGATCCCTTACTAGGTGAGGAACAATATGGCAGACTCCATAGCTGATGCATCTAAACTCTATGTCCTGTTATGGGACCTATGATTGGTTTTAAGTCCAGACAGTTCAATTTCCTCATTAATACAATGTTTACATTCACCTTAAAGAAAAAGACACTCAAAAAAACAAAAAAAGAAAGGAGGTGCTTGCCCATGCAAAACCTGATAATAGGGTGTTGTCAGGGTGCTGCAGCATAAATACAGGCTACAGTTGCTGACAAACATACACTCCAAAGAATATAATGATGATTACAACTAGACTTGTACATTTTGTGAAGAAAATGTGAGTGGTGCTTGACTTTGCAAAATCAAATACCATAATTTTTTTGATGTTGTGTTTGGTTTCCAGGGTGCTGCTATGTAGTTGCTAAGATGTTCTGAGAGGTTTTTAATGCAGAGCATTTAAAATTGGTCTTTGGGGGTCCGTGGAAAAATCGAGAGACCATTTGTTTTCTGTGGATAACACTATAACCGCGTATTTGTTTGAAAATGTGTCTATCCTGGTTGTCTTTTTATATTACAATAATATTTTTCATATGATATTTATATAATTTTATTTGACTTCAGTACAATAAAAATGTATACAATATATCATAGAAAACAATATAAATGCCAATTATTTATAAGTTAATAAATATTTGCTATATTGCTGTTTGGTTGCTATGGTGTTTTAAATGATTCTAACTGATTCTAGGGTGTTCTCATGATTCTGGTCCCTAGATACATTCACGTCCCTCATTCAAAGATTTGTTTTATCATCTGTCAGGCACAAATTTTAAGTCAGTTCACTTAGAAATGATGTGAAATAAGTGGAAAATTAATATATGAACAATAACATTAGTGATGCCTTAGCAAGCACCATTAAAAATAAAACTCACCACTGAAATAAACAAGAACATGGATAAGGCCAATACACTTCCGTTCAAAAGTTTGGGGTCAGTAAGATTTATTTTATTTTAAGTGATAGTAAAGGATAAAAAGATTTCTATTTCAAATAAATGCTGTTCTTTTAACCTTTTTATTCATCAAAGAATCCTAAAAAAAATGTATCATGGTTTCCAAAAATATATTAAGCAGCCCAACTCTTTTCAACACTGATAACAATAAGAAATGTCTCTTGATCACCAGGTCAGCATATTAGAATGATTTCTGAAGGATCATGTGACATATTTCACAATATTACAGATTTTACTGTATTCATGATCAAATAAATGAAGCCTTGGGGAGCATAAGACTTTTTTTTAAATCTTACCGACCATAAACTTTTGAACATTAGTGTAGATCTTAGGACACATATAACTTACCACACTTATGTAAAATCTCATGCAACCACAACATCTGAATCACTGTGACTGAATCTTAAGGGAAGTGAACGGGGATGACACATAAAGCAGCAGGAAGTCAGTACCGTTCCTGGATTTGCTGGCAGGAGGGTGAGCAGCGGGGTCATTGGCTAAGGAGGCTGAAGCAGCAGGAGAGGGCGGGGCAATCTTAGGATCACCTGTGCGGCAGGTGATGCAAAGCAGAGAAAGTACAGGTGCATGAGCACGAACGAGTATTTCACAAGATCACAGTGAATATTATGAAAAGTCTTAACAGTGTGTTCCAGTGAAATACTGGTATACGCCGTCAGCAGTTTTTTCCTCTGAAGGGAAGCTGCATAATTTCCAGCAGAGCATTTTTCTTTGTATAAAAAAAGTAATTTTGCTAATAAACCAGCATGGTAATATGCTGCAAGATGAAATAACCCACAGCACAGCATGCAGCTGATGCGATGATATCAGGTTATCAGAGAGCCTAATGTTTTCCAAGGGCGACCATAAACTTATTCTCAATCCTTGTCCACAAAGCAAAACAGACGCTACATGCATGTCGTCTACATATATTCTTAGACTGACTCAGGATCAAGCTTAAGGCTCTGCTCTTGGACAGTGTAAATAATTGATGTAGGTATGAATGCACCACAGATTCAGGGTGGTGCTTTCACATCTGTCTTGAAAGCAGCATTATTTTCTTAATTTGATTTACCTGAGCCTCAGGTCTACTGAGGAGTTATACACTGAAAAAAAAAAATTGTGTAAAAACAATTTAAATTCAGAAATCACTAGTAAATTTCACCATATCAAAGAAACTGCAAGTAACCCATATAACTGAACATGAGACTTTGAAAGTAGAAAGACTGAAATAGCCTTTTCTTGAAAAACATTCTCCAATAAACTGTTTCAGTGTAGGCTTGTGTAATTGAAATGTTCAGGGAAAAAAGGCATTATTTAAAGTCAGAACAAAGCAGTGACAGAGCAAAAAGCCTTTGGCTGCGCAGTCTAATATACCCTGTGCAGTCATAGTGACAGCACAGTTTAGTGTGTTTGTTCTCTAGCTAAAACAGCTCAAATTGCCTCTTGCCCCAGGCAGCTATTGCACAGATGATTTACAAAGCCTACGAGTCTGTCATCGATCATTGACAGTGCTAACCTTGAGACAGAGTGTTTTTATGCGACTGAGGTGACTCCTTGAGATCAGCAACAGCTCGATGTCTGTGTGTCACTGCAGCTCCCTCATAAAACAGCTGCATTTTCATCCCACAGCTGCTGTATCAGTCAATATCCCATTCGGTTTTAAAACAAAAGGGCTGCAGTGCAGTTCCCACACCCTGTTTTCCTATCTCTCCATTCATTCCCGCTCCCCACGGCCCTGAGAGTAGTACACACAAGGGACCCTCCACGCCCTCGCAAGCGCACACACACTCACCCTCGCAGACTCCTGGAGGTCCGCCCCAGGTCCAGCGTTTGGGCCTCTGGTCTGCCAGCAGGTTCCGCCCCATGGAACGTCGCATCAGGGCCTCCAGTCGCTCCTGCTCGTTGCGTTCCAAAACAGGAAAGAAAAGAGACTCTCTGACCGAGCTTTCGCTACGCCGATGAGTGGACGGGGATGAGGCTGGCTGCTCCATGGCGACCACCTCTCCTATCCGTCTCTGACTCTCCCTCTCTCCCTGTTCTTCCTCCTCGTATGTGTGTGAGCAAAATGACGAGGGCCTTGCCTTCTGTTACTGCATCTCTCTCCCTCACTCTCAGTGACTCTCTCTTTGTAGCTCTCTCCTCCCAGGTGACTGTGTGTCTAAGAGAGCGTACAGCCAGATGGAGGAGAGAACGGCTATAACTCCACCCACATCCTCCCCCCTCAGCGGCTGAGATAAATGGTGAGCACATGCACACAGAGTGAGTATTATAATGACACAGGTTGCATTAGTGAAAATAGGAAAACCTATATGTATTTTCCTGAATTTCTCTGTACCCCACCCTGTACCCCACCCCACTCTCTGCATTTCCTTTAACCAGTATAACCTTGTTTCTCCCTCTTATTTTAACATTTTAATTGATTTAGCATAACTCATAACCCTTTCCAAAGCATAGATGTTTACACATGTAAAATACACAATTAAATAGCTCCCCAGGAAAAAACTATAAAATCAATAAAGCAATAAAATCATAACAGTGAAATAGCATGGCTCTCTTGAGTACTTCATTCTGATTGGTCAACACTGTATTATATATCTTTGTATATATATATATATATATATATATATATATACACAGATGCATCTCAATAAATTAGAATGTCGTGGAAAAGTTCATTTATTTCAGTAATTCAACTCAAATTGTGAAACTCGTGTTTGACCGCCCCTGGTCACCAATTTTCTACATACAGTAGCTGTTCTAGTTTATCTCATGTCACTCTGTAGCCTTTTTCAACATTTTTATGATAAAAAAAACTGCATTTACAAAGGGATTCCTTGTGAAAAAGAAGAGCACTTAACTGTATTTGTAGTGTACTACAAATCTTAAAAGTATATATATTTTTTTTAAAACGGTACATGCAGATAATATGATATTAAAGAAATGAAATAAAAATGACTGTTTCCCAACAAAATGAAGGACACTTTTAAAAAAGTGCACTTAGTAATAATGCCAAAATAAAAGTTTTATTTAAAAGTAACTACTTAATCAGTTTCAATAATCTTAGACTTATCTTGATGTGTTGAATGACAAAGCACATGTTAAGCACATGATTATAATTTTAAACTGTATTGTTTTATTCAATACAAGTTTCAATAGAAATTACATTAAAGTATAATTTGGTTTACCATAAATGCTTGTTAATGTTCAGCAGTACAGTTTAACCATATTTCAAAGACATTAAAAGTAATTATTAAATTACATATAAAGATGTACTTAAGTCCTACGTAAGTGAGTCAAAAAGCGCAAATTCAACTAATTCCTTTCATACCAAATTAAAATACAATACATTTTCATTTAATTGCAATTATGCAGCTAAGTGCCAGAAAACATTACATTTAATTTGCACATAATTATAATTTTTTAAAGTACAGTATATTATTTCTGTAGTAAGTGCTCTGTTTTTTTTTTAAAGTGTACTTCTTTTTCACAAGAGATAATTCACCCAAAATGAACACTCTGTCATCATTTACTCACAATCATGTCATCCCAAACCCCATGATATTATTTCTTCCGTGGATTTAAAAAGATGAATTTTCAGAGAACGTTCTGGTTGCTCTTTTTCATATAATGAAAGTGAATGGGGACTAGAACTCTCAAGGTCTAAAATCACAAACAACCTCCATCAAAAGTATCATAAAAGCAGTTCACATGACTTGTGAGATATTCTGAGTATTCTGAAGGAGTACGGTAGCTTTGTGTGATGAATCAATTGAAATTCAAAAAACATTGTTCCTCACAAAGATACATTGTTAGTGCAAACATTGTGATAACATTTATGATACTTATATAATGCTTCTGTGTCATTTTGTAGCTTAACACATCCAGCTCATATTCACTTTAATTGTAAGGAAAAGCACAAGGCAGGCTATTTTTAAAAAATTCACCTTTTGTTTTCCAAAGAAGTCAGCCACGTCACACAGGTGAACATGAAGGTGAATAATGACAGACTCATCTTAATTTAGCCATGTAATCAGCAATAATGTAGTCATAATCACAAAATAAACCCTTTAGGGTGATGCAAAACCCCTCTTGCATCTTACATTCTCCTTTGACATCTCGTTATTTTTTAAATTGGATTAATCTGATGAAGAAGACTGCAAAAAAGGTGATGAATGGCTTTGAGCATACACAAAACTAGGTGGCTCACGCTGCATATTGTCTGCAGGTGGACGTAAAGGAGGCCAAGCTACTGCTACAGATTTGATACCACTGCAGATAGAGGAGCCAGAATTAATTTAAATCCAAACACTGGCCAAGATCAGAGTCATTTGAGGTAAGACTAGACATAACAGAGGCAGCACTTCCATACCAGAACACAGAAACAGCACCACACCCCGCACACAATGATCCACTGCCTAACTGTAGTCTCTGTAAGTAGGCATCTTAATCACACCGTACTGTATTTTCCTATTCGCTTCTTCAGACACGCCCTCTCTATGACACACCATGTTTTTCTAGAGTAATTTGATTTGTATATATCAGTTAAGAATGAATATCGGGAACAGTGAGGTCATTTGATCACTCCAGAGAGAGTCACCAATCATTGCAGCATCTGACTGGGGGTGGCTAGTATTCAATCAATATAAACAAAGACTTCGCTCTCCTGCTAAGACAAAACTCAATGCCACAAATGGTGGGAACTCTATGAGGTTAAATTCAACGTGAATAAATACTTAATTACACACAGGTTCTGAAAACTATTCATAAATTTATCAAATCTAACCAGTAAAAATGTCAACATCACAATCTGAACATCTTGAGCTAATATAAATAGCTACTGCCAGCCTTGTATTGTGCTTTTGCATATTTTTTTAGCTAAAATCTGTTTATTGGCATTCCACCTTTGTCAGTTGCTTGACTTTGGCTTTCATATTACCATATGAAACATAGTGGAATGGTTTCTTACACCTCAAAAATTAAATTTTTGCTTTGGTTTAAAGATGATGTGTGTAATTTCTGTGGCATCAGCAAAAATGCAAAGATAATAAATGTTTCCAATAAGATTTTTCAAATACTCCCTGGATCTTCCATTGTTTGGATGAAAAGCTAGTCCCGCCCCCAAACTCATGCCAAAGTTTAGCATAGATATAGACTATAATATAATGAAATATTAACAATATGCGGTCTATACACTACCATTCAAAAGTTAGAGCTGGTAAGAATATTAAATGTTTTTGAAAGAAGTCTCTTATGCTCATCAAGATGGCATATATTCGATCTCAAATGCAGTAAAAACAGGAATATTGTTTCTGAAACATTATTACAGTTTCAAATAATTATTTTCTATTTGAATATATTTTAAAATGTCATTTTGAAAATGAAACTGTGAGTCAGGCATCTTAGGTGAATAGGTTATGATGAATAGAAATTGTAAAATTTATAAAGACAAATATCTTTACTGTCACTTTTGATCAGTTTAATGCTGAATAAATGTATTAATTGTATTATGTTAATAAGTGAAGTGAAGTGACATGTGGCCAAGTATGGTGACCCATACTCGGAATTAGTGCTCTGCATTTACCCATCCAAAGTGCACACACACAGCAGTGAACACACACAAACCGTGAACACACACCCAGAGCAGCAAAAATTCAACAGTAGTGCATATTACTTACTGTCACAAATCAAGCCTCTGTGGCTCCCTCTGATCACCACCAGAGTCCCACCTAATCTCACTTACCTATCTGCGTGCCCTGCGTCAAAGAGTCATTCAATGGGTTCACTCGACTCCCAGTTCTGGTCATCCAGGTATCGCCGCCACTGTACTACTCACCAATCGCTTCTGGACAAGTAACCGCTTAAAATTATTCAGATGCTTGTTTAAGTTTCAGTCCCTTTTTAAGGTGATTTTTGGATTCTCTATGATTTTCAAAGGTTGTGGTTAAGTGATGTGAAATACTGCCATTCTTTTCTATTCTCTCCCTTTTCCTTACTTTGTTTCATTCTGTGTATATATGTTTTAGTTAGTTATATGTTAGATATAGTTTCATTTATTAAATCCCTTATATTCACAACGGATTGTCTCTGTTTGCTGCTCACAGTTTGAAGTCAATGAATGTGTGAACCCTTGCTACATTAGCTAAATTAATGCGAGCACTTGACAAAGAAGGACAGTTTATTGTTGCGTGGCCAGAAAAATAAACATTCCTTGAATTGATGAATGATTATATTATCTGCTCGGTGGACAGACAGATCAAATAATTGTAATATTGATTCTGCTGCAGTTAATTCGAAGATATAATCTAAATATTTATTATGAATCATAACCAGTTATAATTCGTCATAAATATTCCCCTTTTTAGAGCTAATAAATAATAAAAACCCTTACAATTACCTGCACAGGTGCTTATCATCATCATGACTATTTAAGCGGTGCCTACCTTACCCTCGTTGCGAAGTCTTGTTTTTGCTACTGCTGACATTTCTGAGCGTTAATACCTTGTTTGATTACCTGTTGCCTACCTGGATTGTTTAGACCTGTCTGATCGTTCGCTGCTTGCTTCTTTGACCTTGCTCTGTTTTTGGATTTACTCTCTCCTCTGTCTGCCGCCTGCCTCGACCCTTTGCATGGACTCTGGTTATGATTCTGCCTTGCCTACGTTACCCCTGTATACTGTTGACTGAACTTTGCCTGTCTGGTTGTTAATAAAGCTGCACATGGATCCCAACGTCACTGAATCGTCATTACACTTACATTTTTCCCTATCTGCTGCATTTGACTCCATAAACTGTATGCTGAAGTATTTTAATAGCTAAAAATCACACACACCACCTTAAATATTAAGCAAACTGGAAAAAAATTTAACAGCAAGAAACTATGCATAATAAGAATATAATTTGATCATAATATTACAACCTAAATCCAAAATAAAAGAATTCAGAGATAAGAAGGTATATGAGAAAAAAAAACTTCACACCTGCCCTATGTGTGGATACGCCACAAAGAAGTTTGGCTGTAACCCCTGACCTTTTCCTCCTCTATGCGCTGCCTCCTTTTCTCCTCCACAGCGGAACGACGGAGCATCTCCTTTTGCCGCTGCTCCTCCAGACGCTTCCCTCGCTCCACCAGAGAGCGTTCATACTGCTGCTGTGCGCGCTGTTCCTTCTCCAAGAGAGCTCGCTCCCGCCCAGCTAGACACAAGGTGGGGGTGTATGGGATCAATTTTCCACCAAAAATATTGCAGTCACGGATAAAAAAGTAACAATAGTGAAACCAAAATTTAAAAACACAAGTAAAAATATATTGCACAAAATGTAAAAATTAAAGCAAAGTTTTCACAATAGCAAACAATGGTCACAGATCAAAAAATAATAAGTGTATACAAAAAAATTTAATAACGCATTTAAAAAAAATTATAAGCATGAATCAAAACATTAAGCACATTTAAAATCATATTGCACAAAACTGAAATATTAATGCTACATTTTCCGACTTGCACACAAAATCATGTTTTCCTTGGTTGTATTTCTCTGTTTTTTGTGCTCTCAAGGCCTTTCCACACTGAGCGCGAAAAGCTAAACTAATATCTGATGCAATGACTCGCTGGAATAAAACAATAGATTTCTATGGATGCTTCCACATAGACCGCGAACATTCGCACACCGAAAATGTGAATGTTTTTTTTCAAACCAGTCCGATGAATCGCAAAGCGAAAACACGGGCCGTCCAATAAGATTTTAGCTAGGATCACGTGACTGGAGCAGCTGCTGTTGCACAAAAGGGTGAGAGTGGTGGCGCTGTTTCGAAACCCAGTGTAAACAAACACCTAGTGATGGGAGAAACGAACCATTTCGAAGCTTCGAATCAATTGAACCAATTGCTTCACAAAATGATTCACATTTCGAAGCACTCGAACGAAACACTGGTGATGCCTGCTGGTCAAAACTGTGTAAACGCAACAAAAACTCAGACCAAAACATGCATAAAAACAGCTTTTATAAACCCAATGAAAACGCTTTCTTGAAAGTATAATATATTAAATGCAATCAAAATAATAAAATACCATTAAAAATGAAGTGTCTGTATAATAGGCCTATGCGTCTTTAAAATAATGATTATTAATTTGCAAGCGCTTGTTTTGTTTGTTTTATGGAGAGCTTGTCTAAACAGGCCAGTAAGAGACTATTAACTACTACTCATCCCTTTAATTGCACAAATGTCTCATTAAAAATGTCTACAAATTGATCAAACTGATCCAAGATCGTATAACCATAGACGCTGATGCAGTGGTTCGCCGCTGCAGGGCGATCTCAGTGAACTCGCATGATTCACGGGTTCACATAGATCGCCCCCCTAAGGTGAACTATTGAAATTTCGAAACGGTTCGAAACAGTTATGACGTAACAAAGCCTCGTTTACTGAAATCACGTGACTTTGGCAGTTACGCGCTCCGAACCACTGTTTCTAAACAAATAGTTCACAAAAGTTTCGAAGCTTCACGAAGCAGTGCTTCGAAAGTGGCCATCACTACATGCAAGGTGTCAAAGTATGCTCAACCGCGGATGAGTGTGGATGGCCAAGCTCAAACATGCGCAGTACCACCTAATTGGCTCGTTTTGTCTCAACATTAACCTAGCGCCTGCACTGTTGTACGCGGATCATCCACTCGGTCACAAAAATTGGGCTGCACGCGGACACTTCTGATAGCAAAAATTGCGTCAAAAGGACAGTGTGTGGACCATTCACACGAAGAATGACAAATATATTAGCATGCACACCAACAGAGGTTAACGTTTTGTTTATTATAAGTGCACTGCAGTTTTGTCATCTGCTGCTTTAAATGCTAGAGCTCTTTAAAGTCAGGTTGATTCTGATTGGCTGTTAGTGTTTTCATCATTTCTCAGCTTGAAAAAATCATACTGAAAGTGATTCCGACAATATCATTTCTGTATTGTTATCATTAAAGTTGTGGTGTGGACTTCGCTATTTTCATAGAATTAGGATGATTATTAAAACTTCATAATTATATCATTAAAATGATTGTTCTTGGTGTGAATGGCCCTTGAAAGGACTGTTCACACCAAGAATGATTACTATAAAGATAACTATAACTATAGTATATAGTAGCACACCTACGTACAATATCATTCTGTTGTCAGCGCCAATAGCCTAGTGGGCAGTGCGGCGACATTTAACGCCATTGCGTTACGGGCGTCCTGAGTTTAAATCCAGCCCTCTTCTCTCAACCTCTTCACTTCCTGTCTACTCTACACTCTCCTATTCTAATAAAAAAAAAACAATATCATTCTGTTTATTTTAAGCATGCGCTGCTGTTTTGTCGTCTACCACTTTAAATGCTCAAGCTCTGTAAAGTCTTATTAGCAGTCAATATTTTTATCATTCATCTGCTAGAAAAATTACTTTCAAAGTGATTCCAACCATATATTTCCTTTGTGTCGTTATCTTTATAGTTGTGATATGGAATTACAGCGATAATTAAAACGTTATAGTTTTCACCCTTGGTGTCTATGACCCTTTACTCATGCTTAGGGTTAGGGATTTTAACACACACATTCTATGGATATGAATAATGCTTCAAAGCAAATTTATGATTACGACTTATGAACATTTATGATTTTCACCTGGTTAAAAAAACAGGTTCCATAGTCGTATCTAGAGACCAGAATATCGTAGAGACTTAGGGGTGGGCTCTTTTGACTTATGTCAGCGTTTACTGAAATCACGTGACTTTGGCATTTTGATACGCGCTCTGAACCACTGTTTCGAAACAATTGATTCGCAAATGTTTCGAAGCTTCATGAAGCAGTGTTTCAAAAGCGGCCATCACTACAAACACCGAAGAAGAGTATCCTGGATAAGAGATTGGATGCTGAGTTCTTGTTATCGTTGGTATTTGAGAACAGATTTATTCTCACGTTCTTTATACAGAATAACATTTCTATTAATTGTCCACTGAATTATGAGATCTGTAGGGCACCGTCCGTTTTCTTCCACGTGTGCGTTCACTCTTTTTCTACACATGAAATATGAAAGCAAATAGACATATGATTATGACGATATATTTTCTGTATGTGTTTTGTATGCAGCTCATGGTATTTTTATAGCAATAAAGGATGTTAATGACAAATATTAGCAGTGTAGCGTTATTAAACATACAAAGAGTGCATGTGTCTGCTTATTAATCAAAATCAACTACAGATCACAATCGGAAGTTATTCCAAGCACTTGATGATGGTTTAAAGTGGGTAAGCAAATACATTAATAATTATATTAAATGCAATCAAAATAATAAAATACCATTAAAAATGAAGTGTCTGTATAATAGGCCTATGCGTCTTTAAAATAATGATTATTAATTTGCAAGCGCTTGTTTTGTTTGTTTTATGGAGAGCTTGTCTAAACAGGCCAGTAAGAGACTATTAACTACTACTCATCCCTTTAATTGCACAAATGTCTCATTAAAAATGTCTACAAATTGATCAAACTGATCCAAGATCGTATAACCATAGACGCTGATGCAGTGGTTCGCCGCTGCAGGGCGATCTCAGTGAACTCGCATGATTCACGGGTTCACATAGATCGCCCCCCTAAGGTGAACTATTGAAATTTCGAAACGGTTCGAAACAGTTATGACGTAACAAAGCCTCGTTTACTGAAATCACGTGACTTTGGCATTTTGATACGCGCTCTGAACCACTGTTTCGAAACAATTGATTCGCAAATGTTTCGAAGCTTCATGAAGCAGTGTTTCAAAAGCGGCCATCACTACAAACACCGAAGAAGAGTATCCTGGATAAGAGATTGGATGCTGAGTTCTTGTTATCGTTGGTATTTGAGAACAGATTTATTCTCACGTTCTTTATACAGAATAACATTTCTATTAATTGTCCACTGAATTATGAGATCTGTAGGGCACCGTCCGTTTTCTTCCACGTGTGCGTTCACTCTTTTTCTACACATGAAATATGAAAGCAAATAGACATATGATTATGACGATATATTTTCTGTATGTGTTTTGTATGCAGCTCATGGTATTTTTATAGCAATAAAGGATGTTAATGACAAATATTAGCAGTGTAGCGTTATTAAACATACAAAGAGTGCATGTGTCTGCTTATTAATCAAAATCAACTACAGATCACAATCGGAAGTTATTCCAAGCACTTGATGATGGTTTAAAGTGGGTAAGCAAATACATTAATAATTACATACATTTTCAAGTGTAGCTTGAGCTAATTGTACTTCTAATTATATTTTAGGATGTAGCCTATTCTTGTAAGCATTATAGATATTTTGTGTTTCTGGTGTAGAACCAAACTTTGTTTATCTTAATTTAATGCTGTATATTGAGCAGCGGACGATGTTAAATCCATATACTAGATACATATCTGAGGAAAAATGCATTGTTGGTCGGCGCCACCTAGCGTGCGGGCGTGAATTAGCAGAAGGTGATCAATCGTTTCGCGTTCGCTGTGAAAGCAACGTTTGTCAGCGATTCGCCTCGCTTTTTCGCATCGCGCTCAGTGTGGAAAGGCCTTCAGACATTTTCTGCTCATATTTTTATTTTTTGTATGCTTTTTCTGTTTTTCACTCCGCCCTTGCTTTTCCAAATGTTGCGGTTAGAGTTTCATGTAAATCAGGGTGGGCTTAATCGTCATTATTGGTCCACTAGTTCTAGACTGACAGCTCCTCCTCTAGCCAATCAGTCAAAGTGGAGAGTTGACGACACTCCAATGCGCCTCATTAGCTGCCGATGCTCAGTGTTCACTTGTACAGGTGAAGATGGACAACTGTCAGCTGGGGTAACATCTATCCATACAGGACACCATTATATGTGTCTGCCTGTCACTGCTGTATGCCTACCTGGCGATCCTAGCGACCCGTCACCATTATATTCACCTATATTTTACGCTTCTTATTTTTTATCTGTGACTGCAATACTTTTGGCAGAAAACTGATCCCATAGGAGCGAACATGGGTAAGTCTATAGATTGCCCAGACACTGGAAAGGCCAAGCCTCTCCCTACCTGCTGACAATACTGATTCATTTGTGCTAAGCACTTAGTGGTATTATCGGAAGGCTTCCGCTGCTCAAGAGCAATCGGATTCAGTGATGAATGGAGCAGTAGTCTATTGCCCTGGAATAAACCTCTGCTTTAACTTATCCACAAGATTGTCACGAAATCCATTCAGGAATTAAACACTGGTTCTTAACAAGGCAAGATGTTTTAGACAATTTAGAAAGGAACATATAATTTCCTTGTTGACAGTAATAAATGAATAAAAGACTTGCAGCTCACCTTTGCACCTATCTTTCTCCTCTCTTTTATCTTTGGCCAGTCGAATTCTGTCCTTCTTCGAGCCTCCATCTTTGCATGAGAAAGGAAACGAAATGTTGAGATGCACATAAACAGTGAACACACCTTTAGGAGTCTGTGCAATCTTCTCTCAAACCAACGATGTAACCATATATTCAAGTCCCTCAGTGTCTATGGTTATAGTCCAGTTACAAGCTGGTGGAAACCACTGGCTTTAATTGTGTAATAGTATGCAAATATATGCAAAGTCAAAATGCTCCAGGGGAACACAAACATGATTTTTCATGAAGTGATTCACAGCAGAGCCTGTAGCACAGTCTGTTAGATCCCTGTTAGCTTCAAATCTAAAGCACATTTGACAAAGCACATTTTTGCTTTAGTTTTTAAAGGAAAAGGCATTTATCAGACAGTGTGCATTGTTAAATCATTATAAGAATCTTTCAATAAACATAAGAATCTAATCAATAAACCCAGTATCAAACACATTTATTTGGATCTGTCTGTTCAAAAACTATAGGTAGCTTGCAGTGGAAACCAGGGATAGTTTTCACATCAAATGTACATCCATAACTATAAGATTTTGAGTACAATTAAATGTGTTTTCTATGGCAGTGATTTTGTACTTTAGTTTCAAATATTTTTGTAAATTGTCTTAAATTAGAACTTCTGGGCTGTTTAAAATGCTACACAGTTTATTCATTTGCTTGCTAAAACAGTGGTTTGATATTTTCACTTTTTCTTGAATTTTCTTGTTTTATTTTTCATGATTGTTTTACGGTTTAAATTTAACCGAGAAAAGCCTATAATAGGCTGCATAATGGCATATACCAATTTGCCCCATGTAATGTGACAACTTGTCCTACTACTGGGGGCATGTTGTCATAAAAGATCAACGCGTTTTTAATGAACTGTTTCTTTCTTTCTTTCTAATAACAGTGAGGAAATGTAAGGTATCTGTATAAACAGAAATTTAACCGATTTCAATCGAAATTTAACAGAAATTGAGAAGAATACTGGCATAAACAGTGTGACAACTAGCCTCTGTATATTTTCCCTATATGACAAAATCTGTTTTTTTTAATTCAACAACAACATAATATTAAATGTATTGTTTTTGCATACTGTACATTGCAAAAACGTCTGTTTCGTTTCATAAGGGTTATGCACTCTTCACCTGGACAGGTCAGTCAGCTAGGTTTCCCATTCTCCTCTCACCTCAGCAGCCTGTTTCCATGACAACAGCTCAAGAAGCTCGCTTTCCCAGTTATCCGTTCCTCAATACTGTCATTATCTGGGTGAGGCTTCTTTTTAAAGAATGAAAATATAACATAACATTACGTACCTGTCAGGTTTTCCACGATGGTGGCCATTTCCAGTTTATCTATGGGAGTTTTCCAACGACCAATATCAAGATGACATTCCGCCCCATTCAAATATCAATCACTATTTAAGTTGAAAAAAAAAACCGCGACGGAAAACTAAACAGTTTCACAAATTCATGCGAACACCACCTTAGTCTTCGACCAGATATTACTGGCGAAGGCTGAAGGTAGAGCCACAAGACCGCGAGGTTCTGATAAATTATAACACGCTCGATCAATTGCCGCGTGCACGCGCGCGTAAGCAATGCACCCAAGAGCAAAGCATTACGTCATAGTTTACATTGCGCTAGATTTGGAAAGCTCAGGAGCTGAGCACAGGGCAGACATTTCCCATTTATTTCCCCTGGAGACGTTTAATTAAACGTGCCTAGAAATATATAGCCACAGCCTACTTCAGTGATCACAAAGGGAAACAAGGGATGGCATTTATCTAATTAACAATATGGCCATTGTCTTGTAATTGAGAGGTAAAGACTGCTCAGATATCTGCCTGGATTATGTGCATGCAAAATGTGCTCAATCAGATCATCTTTCAAAACTTCTAGAATAGACATCCATTTAGAGAAGTGTGATTGAATTTTTAACAGACAATTTTAAACAAACCAAATATGACATTATGGAATATATGGGCTATTTTCACACCACAGTACTATCCTGTACTGTGTTAACATCTGTCTAAGCATGTAGACCAGGGGTGCCCAAACTCAGTCCTGGAGGGCCGGTGTCCTGAAGAGTTTAGCTCCAGGACCGAGTTTGGACACCCCTGATGTAGACGCTATATATGTGCTATAGATCAGTGGTTCCCAACCCTGGTCCTGGAGGCCGCCCAACACTGCATGTTTTGCATGTCTCCTTAATCAAACACACCTGATTCAGGTCATCAGCTCATTAGTAGAGACTCCAAGAACTGAAACTGGTGTAAAAGAAAGGAGACATGCAAAATGTGCAGTGTTGGGGTGCCTCCAGGACCAGGGTTGGGAACCACTGCTATAGACTACCTCCGTTTTCACACTGAAACACACGTGATGGGGCGAAACAAACTCAGACTAATATCACTCAAGCCTATGGCTAGACACACACTTACTATAAATATACTGCATTTTTTAAAACCCCACACAATTCAAAACATCTGCAACAAAAACAAAACATTACAATTATTTTGGACATTTCATAATGGAGGTAAAAAATTATTTCCCCACAAGATGGAGAAACCTGGTGTATAGTAATAAAAAATATTAAGGACGATGACTGACATTTCAAAAGCTTAAAATACAGATTTCCAGGATTCTGAATGTTGTTGAATTTTATTTCAAAATCACAGGTTTTCTAATCAAAAGCAGCAGAGAACGAAAAGCAACCATCATAAGCTCATCAAAACAATACACCAACAATTGACAGGTTATAACTAACAACCAACATGTTCATTCAAAAGGGCCAGTCTGCAAGAATACAGTCAATAAATTCTCATAATTCTTGCATTAAGTAGCCTATTTGCATACAAAAATACTTCCTTATTCTGGTTATTTGCTTTGTGAGCTATCATTTTAGAAAGTAAAAAACGTTTCCATTTTCATCTTACAAATATTTCTGTTGCTGATGTTTACTGTAGTTTAGTATCAAGCTATTATGTTGTAACTAACAACTGTGAAGTACTACATAGAGCTATCAATATTAATTACCTTCATAAATTCAGCAGCCCTGTAAAATGAGTATTCAATTATCATCATTTAAAGTAGACAAGAACACAAAACAAAATTAGGATGGATTAAAACAAAGAGCTAACCAGACAGGTTTTCTGAACAAATACATCCCACAATGCATCATTGTGTGACCAGTAAATCATAAGAGACTTCAAAAACATTCCAAAAAGACCAGAGACGTTTTAGAGGTATCAGCTTTTACCATAAGAGTTTCACTCACTTTTACAGAGCTTTTGAACATGTCTATTAGGATACAGACTGCAAGACCAAACATAAAATTGGTTATCTTTTTATTGCGAATCCATAGATTCTGTACTGTAACTAAATTCCACTTGATGTGAAATCAATATAAATACATTAAAAGATAACAAAATTGATTGAAGGTAACAATGCATTCATGTGTTTAGTCAGAGAAACCAAAAACTTGAGCCTCTGTGTACATAATGATGGAGGGGTGACTTTAGGGGGGATGCAAGGATATTGTCGCTTCAAGTTGAGAAACATTCACTTCCCAGTGTATTCCTCTTAGATCTGGGGAAAGAATTTGGTATTGTCAGGACAAAACACTGATTGATGCACTGACTACTTACATCATGTCCCCCTTTTAATTAACAAATCAAAACGTCGAGTTTTTGAATTAATCTTAAACTTCAGATGAACGTAAGAGTACTTTAGTACTTACATCATCAATGTCCTCATCATCATCACCAATATCATCAAACTGAATCTCGTCGTCATCACCAGGCCCGAAGGTATCAGTCTCGTTGATTTTGGCTGCAAGGCACCAACAGTAAGAATTTAATGACATGACATTTAATACAGTGCACCAAAAAGATCAGCATATTGCAAGCCAAGAACCTCCATTCGTCAAGAACCATCTAGAAGGTTTCTCAGATTAAATATACTCACCGTGTTCTGGAAGCTCCCCATAGGCTTTCAGACTCCGAGCCTCATCAGCATTATACTTCAAAATGACATCTGCTTTATTATCCTGATAAGACATTTCAGAATTTAAAATGTCAGATATTAACTCCATAAGAAGCCCTCGGATAAAAGAACTCTGAAGTTTTAGCATCAATCTTATTTTTAAACTAAGAGTAAAGCTTTTAAATGGCTAAATTCTGTAAACTAATTTCTTTCAAGGCTAACAAAAGACATTTATATTTAAAACGTTATACATTTTTATTAGTTATATTAAAACCACAAAATATGATTATTTGTATTATATAGAGCTACATTATTGTATTATTATTATATACAAACCTGATGATGCCTTAATCCAGCGAGTATAAATAATTATATTTTGATTATATTTTATCATTAAATTATAATACAATTAAATTAAATATTGAACAAAAACTCGGTAGTCCATTATTCTAATAACTATAAATAAATCATATTTAATTATATTGTAGCTAAATTATTTATTACATTAGTATAATTATATTAAATTAAGAAATATTTAACAAACCTGGTAGTCCCTTAATCCAATGAGAATAATGTCTGATGTGTTAATCCACACCTACATAAAAAAAAAAACATAAGACCACAAATAAGACAAACATCTTTGGATTTTAAAGAGTAATATAAAATTCATAATATTTTGTCCTATGCTGAAGTTTTCCAGCATATCAAAAATTCCACGCCAAAAAATGTGTTACATCAGTTAGTTTTATCAAACAATACTGACTGGATTGGCCTAAACATTTCTGTCAGTCCACACAGCCAAGCTCATTCACAAAGTGATGGAAATGCTGAATCCGCATTCAGTCTGAAGCTTCACAGACTGGATCTGTAAAGTGCACCTTTTTCCGGAGCTTTCCTCGGATGTGACAAAGCCGCTTGACTCCATCAAAACACATGGCCTCCAACCTCCCATTTCCCAACATCTTGATGACCTGAGCGTATTCTAGAAGATAGAAGAAGCTTTTTCGAAAAATGATACAACTAAAGGCAGATCATGTTTTGAAGTGAAGGCAGTGTCCTACATCATGAACGCTCATTATATGTAAGAGTATTACAACACACCTTGTCCATCCTCTTTAAACACCAGCTCTCTTTTCTCAGATTCATTCTCATTCTTACCACGTCGCCGATTCTTTCCTCCTTTACCTGGATACAGAGAAAAAAAACGCGATCAGATACGATCATACATTCGGAAAACTGCATTCTTATTAACACAGTACAGAGTCCTATGACAATAACGAAATGTTGCCTAATGACTGAGCAAAGTAACGTTACACACATTGAGCAGAATACCAGTTACATGAAAGACATATTCAACTATTGTTAATTTCATGTGTATTTGTCAGGCAACTTTAGCATGTATGATCCCTTTTACAAATATATGCTTAATAATTAAACGTAATAATTTTATAGCAGGTAAAGATCAAAATCCGTTTAACTGGTCCTGTAACGTTAACGTTACCTGCCTAACACACATAGCGGCCGAGCGCATCCTTTTCATTACCTGACAGCAACTTTTATTTCGTATTATGAACTTAAAGGCATCAAATACAGAACCACAAACGAATTCAAATGCCAAAATTAAAAATCAAACATTGACAATAAACTGCTACATTCAATATCAAGCTCAACAGCTCACGTTACCTTGTTTGCTAAATTCAAGGCTAACATCTCACACGACTGTCTTTAGAAACCCCCTTACCTTTGTTTTTCGGCATATTCTTTAAACGACGCCGACGGCTATCGTATAATGTTCAGAAACGTTAGGGAATTATAACAATATGTCAAATATTTTGCTTCTCAAGCGTGCTGTTGTGAGTAGATCAGCGCCGCTAGCGAGAAAAGCTGACAAAGACGCATGCGCAGATTGCCGCTTCTGTTTCTTCTTCTTGGTTTTTAACGGCGGCTGGCACCAATGCAAATAGATGCATTACCGCCACCTTCTGCTCCGGAGTGTGAAACAGCGTTTTAAATTCTATTTACCAACCCTGTGTATCTCTTATAAAATCAAAGAATACATTACTATTTATTTCACTTGCCCATTTTATTAAAACCTTAAAATTAAGATCCTGAATTCCATTTTTTCTTATTTCTACTATCATTTTTCTTCTCTCTTGTTCATACTTGCTACATTCAAGAAATACATGAGGTATTGTTTCTTCAACATGACATTGTTCACATAACCCATTTGGATGTTTCCCTGTTATTTTAAGGGTGCTATTTAAATTTGAGTGCCCTGCAATATTCTGTTAAAGATAACCTCTTCTTTCCTTGAGTTACCTATACACTTTATATTATGACTGACTTTGTTTATTAAACTGTAAAGGAATCTACCATTTTCCACATTGTTCCACTTAACTTGCCATTCTTTAATCACTTTACTCCATATTAAAGCCTTACTCTCTGATTTGCTTAATGGAACTTGTATCTCTATCGTTTCTCTCTGTAAAGCTTGCTTTGCTAATTTATCCACTTCTTCATTTCCCCCTTATTCCTATGTGTGCTGGGGGACCCATATAAAACTGATTGATGTATCATTTTGAACAATTCTTGAATGTATTTGTAGGATGCTAAAAAGAATATCTTGGTGACATGATTTAAAAGATTTCAAACTCTTTAAGACTGAAACTGAGTCAGAACAAATTAGAACATTCTCAGGTTTGTGTTCCTCAACCCACTGCAAAGCCCAGATTGCCTCGTTCAACAGCGCAAAACTTTATCCACAATCGCAATCAGCTCAGGAGGAGTGGGCTAAATCTAATTTATTATTATCTGATACGATATGATATGATGATATTATAATAGGATTAATATGATATATTAACTAAATCTTAAACAGGTCAGAAGAACTAAAACATTTTAAAGAGAAAAGTAAAAAGTACAGCTCTATTCTGTGAAGCTAAAAGTATAAATGTAAACAAGGATAAAATTACAGTTTTAAAGCAAGGTGAGCTTGATAAAAATAAATTAAATGTTAAAAAACAAGGTAAACGAGGTAAGGTGATAATGATATATAAAAACTAATCACGAGGTCTTGTCCTCCTATCCGGTAGGTGGCGACATTGTCATAATTAACGTGTGAGACACATCTGAAGAAACAGGATCTTTTCCCGTACTTTAAATTTAAAACGTCTTAAAGTGGAATGATCTATCATGATCAAGGGATTGTAAGCAATCCAACAGCTTGTTTATATAGTCTAAAAATTCCATATTAAAGCTCAAACCAATCACATCGTAAACATTATGTTACACAAATGTGTGGTTGTCCGAACCGATCGGACATCATTATTCATTATATGTTACCCGAGGATCCGAAAAGACGCAGTCTTTGGTTAAAGTTTATTGAAAGCTCTTTTTAGAATGCTGTTCCTACACTACTCCCTTTCAGTATGTAGTGTAGGAACAGCATCCACATTTACTATCATGCATGTGGTGTAACCCAGATCCATTTGGAAGTAGTTCTCCTCAGAGAAATGATTTCCGCACACCCGGCATGAAGAGGTCGCGTTTTCCCCATCATCTTTACTAGTGGACCAACACCAGCAGATGACATGGCAGCCCAAATCATCACTGACTGTGGAAACTTCACACTGGACTTCAAGCAACATGGTTTCTGTGCCTCTCCACTCTTCCTCCAGACTCTGGGACCTTGATTTCCAAATGAAATGCAAAATTTACTTTAATCTGAAAAGAGGACTTTGGTCCACTGTGTTTTCTGAAGTCCACAGTCAACGCAGCCATCTACCAGGATATTTTAGAGTACTTCATGCTTCCTTCTGCTGACAAGCTTTATGGAGATGCTGATTTCATTTTCCAGCAGGATTTGGCACCTGCCCACACTGCCAAAAGCACCAAAAGCTGGTTCAATTGCCATGGTGTTACTGTGCTTGATTGGTCTGCAAACTCGCCTGACCTGAACCCCATAGAGAATCTATGGGGTATTGTCAAGAGGAAGATGAGAGACACCAGACCCAACAATGCAGATGAGCTGAAGGCCGCTATCAAAGCAACCTGGGCTTCCATACCACCTCAGCAGTGCCACAGGCTGATTGTCTCCATGCCACGCCGCACTGATGCAGTAATTCATGCAAAAGGAGGCCCAACCAAGTATTGAGTACATGTACAGTAAATGAACATACTTTCCAGAAGGCCAACAATTCACTAAAAATATTTTTTTATTGGTCTTATGAATTATTCTAATTTGTTGAGATAGTGAATTGGTGGGTTTTTGTGAAATGTGAGCCAAAATCATCACAATTAAAAGAACCAAAGACTTAAACTACTTCAGTCTGTGTGCATAGAATTTATTTAATACACAAGTTTCACAATTTGAGTTGAATTACTGAAATAAATGAACTTTTCCACGACATTCTAATTTATTGAGATGCACCTGTATATAATATATAATTACATTTAATGCACAATTAAATTTATTTTATGTAATATATAAATAAAATTTATTTAATATATTAAAAGATGTTTTACACACACACACTACATATTTTGCTTGTAAATTAAATGTAAGCAAAATATATGTAATGTATGTAATGTAAATAAATGTAAAGTACATAATTTATATATACATATATAATTACATTTAATATACAATTACATTTAATTATTTTATGTAATATAAATTAAATGTGTATATGTCTGTCTGTCTGCCTGTCCATCTATAAACAATTATATGTAATGCTATACTATATTATGTTTTATCTGACAGGAAGCAGAAGATGAGTACATGGAAGATGACACCGGTAAAATAGCCATTTCTGAGGCTGTTTCACTTGCTTGTGTCAAAGAGGAGCCTCTTGAATATGAGCTGAGTACCAACATGACATTTGGACAAGAGCAGAACTCCTCACTGGATGAGAGTGTTAAATATGAAGAGAGTGAGCTGACCGTTACTGAGGATGGCATCTCAGCTGTAATTTTCAGGGTTAAAGAAAATCATGCCAGAAAGTTAATCAACTGTCTAATTTGTGGCCAGAGATTCCGTAGTAGACACACCCTAATGAAGCATCGACGGGCTAATCACTCTAAAAAGAAAACCAAATCTGAAGTCAAAGAAATGTTTTATATCTGTTCTACTTGTGGGGAGATGTTTAATAAAATGGGTCTCCTTTTGCGGCATCGAGCCATACACACTAAGGAGAATCCAGAAGGGAGGTTCGTGTGCCAACAGTGTGGAAAGGGCTTCCCCCATCAGGCTTTTTTGAAAGCTCACCAAAGTTCACGAGGATGCAGAGTCGACCATGCCGTTTACATGCCACTTATGTCCCAGACGTTTTGGCTACAAAGTTGCTCTCATCGCTCACATGAAACATCACTCATCCAAACTCACGTGCATCTGCCCCATCTGTGAAAAGAGCTATCAGTTCAGAGGTTCCCTCATTCAGCATCTCAAATCATCTCATGCAGGAGAGAAACTCTTGTGTAAGACCTGCGATAAGTTTCCTAAGAGTCAATGGCTACGTCAAACACATGGACAGACACAACGTGATGACCCCATTCTACTGTGACATCTGCAAAATTTACCTCTCACTGCGAGGCTACATGGCACACATGCTCACCCATGAGCAGAAGAGCCATCCCGAGCAGCAGCCTGATGAGTTCTGTTGAGAACCAACCAAACGACACTGAAATAAGTCTTGCCGGTGTGAATAGCACTGAGGAAGGAATCGATTCAGTGACGGTGAGGCAGGAAGAGGCCGGGATGGAGCCGCTCAGCGAAGATGAGATGGAAGTTCTGTCTGGCAGTTCAGTGGATCCATTAAGAGTCAAAGATGTGGAGTCTGAAAATGTGGTTGTGGGAAAGGAACTTTGCCAAGATAATCATGAAGAGAAGAAGAGCAAGGACAGCTCTGGCACATAATGAGATCTCAGTCTAAACGAGTACTATATAATAAATGTCATGATTCTTTTTTATAGTTTTGTTTTTATGTTGCTTCATTACTGAAAAAAAGAGTTTAGTTTACTCAAGGCGAAAACTCTCATTCGCTTTTCTTTCATTAGTCAGGCTTATGGTTGAACCTAAGGGCCTAATTCTGTTTAAATGTTAGTTACACAGTTAATTAAACTTAAGTATTGTATATTGTAGGCAGATTTCTGTATTTCTTTACAGAACAAGTAACAATATATAATCGCACATACATTTGATGGTGTAAGTCTCTGTGGAATTAGTAATAATGTTTAGCTGCTATTAATGTTTAGACATTGTAAAACATTTGATGTGCATATTTATGTGCATAAGACAAATCCTTTGTAAGATGCATTTCTTAAAAACACTTAAAATATCATGTATGATTTTACTGTTTCCTGTAACACTGCCAGGCGTGCAAGTTCACCAAATATGAATTCTGACATGAAGCATAACGAAAAGCTTGTCTTTGTTTGTGCTTTGGCTCAACCATGTTTCGCAAGTATTGTGAATGTGAATTCTATAAAAATGAAAACGGTGCAAAAAAAAAAAAAATTACATTCATAATAAAGTGTTTTTGTAAAAATGGCAAACTTTATTTTCTACATGTACAATAGAAAGAGCAGGATAGCAGCTTGCTATATGGACAGCAACATTTCCAGCACTCTTCCAAGTCAAAGGCAGGAAAAATACAACTGAGATGAAAAGAAAAATGCACAACATATTTAAACTTGGAAAAAAAAGAAACCAGCAAGGAATTAGAATAATAATAAAAAAAAAAATTATTTAAGGGGGAAAACATCCTCAGTCATGCCAACTTACACAGAGCTATTAGCTAATATAGCATCTTGCCCATGCACATTTATAAAAATATGTCAAGGCTGTATGTAGTCACTTAAAAAGTCACTACATATATCTCTGAGCATTTCTGTACTTTCCTACATACAAACAAATAAACAGGTCAGCAGGTTTTAGGAGAGGCGATACAGCCGTATAAATTTCCATCCCAGCTTATTTTTTTTTGTATAATGTATTGCGTTTCACCTGAGTTCTCTATTTGACATTCTGTGCCGTTAACATATAGGCCTCCACTGCATTTTTGTGCTTTGAACCTCGTTCACACTTGTTTTGTAAAAACGCCAGCAGCTGTCATATAAACTTTTGGACTCGTCTTGTAATCTGCTGAAGGCGTTTCTCCTAGTTCGCTGTTCAAAGATGACTGGAGAACAAGGTATGTTGGGATACGCCATAGTTATTATGGTTTGGTGGGACTTCAGTATGCTATGCGGTGTTAATGATGCAAAATAATAGGCCAGAACAGAATACAATTTGAATATTAAGTGTCTACCTGACAGGAAAGTATCCCATATATAACATCTCCATACAACTGGAGCTTTTCGCAACTGTGCGCACACTTTGGTGCAGAAATTTGTTGTCGTCCTCTAAAATCCACATCCTCCCTGAATACACTAACATCTTAGCTTTTTATAGTGACTGAGATACAGTATGTTTATATTTATACGCTCAGATAATTTGCTCCTCAGAAACAGTCCACAGATTCTTCATTGGTTTGCGTGATTGTACAGGTCGAACTGTTTTTATTGGCCCTCGTGGTAACCAGTGAAGGAAGATTTTGATTGTCCACCAGGGGTCCTCAGAATCTACACTTGGCTCTAAGGCCTTGATGCAAGGTGGGCAGCAAGCAAGCCGAGTTCAGGCTGTGCTCAAACCAGGCTAGAGGTCACGGGGTTGGAAGTGGAAGGTGTTTGCTCATAAAGCAGTGGAAGTCAGTTTTTTCACTCCTCTGCGCTGAGCAAGAATAGAACAGCCCACGGGCTCCAGCATGGGAGGAACGTTCCTATTCAAGGCAGAGTATGTAGCAGCCATGGCCCCCTACAGGAAGAAATATTTAACACAAACCTTGCTGAATTGAACTGTCCTGTGAAATGTAGAGGTTTCAGGTTGCAAATAAGGTTCATACACATTAATAAAAGATTTATGGGAATATTTTTTTGATATTTAGGCCTTATTCTAAAGCATAGTGTGTGGACAGGACCAAACCTTAACCAGATGGGGGGCGTCATGTCTGTTCAGCTGGTATTTGGGGAGCTGGTCTTTGTGAACGATCCAGGGATGTTTCAACACCTGTGCAGCTGTTAGTCTCTGATGGGGGTCTACATGCAACATCTTCGACACCAAGTTCTGTAAAAGACAAGGTGTTTGAATGATTATTTTTTTTGTCTGGTGGGCCTTTAAGGAGATGCTTTTTGAAAAGTATAATTTATATGCTCTTCTCAACTGGGTACCTTTGCCTCAAGTGAAACGGAGTTCCAGTATCCACCTGTGAGAGAAAACTTCCCACTGCCGATTCGAGCTAGAATCTCCTCCGGCGTGTCCTCGGGGCCATTAGCAAATGGAGTAAATCTGAGAAAAATCCCTGTGTCAGTTGAACACAAACACATGTTGAAAATTTATAGTGCTAGGTTTACATACTTACCCAGTTAACATTGTGTACAGAAGGACGCCTAAACTCCAGATATCACAGGCAGCATCATAACCCTGTTTCTTCAGCACCTGGGGACCAAAATGATTTTTTCTGATTAAGAAACTGACATTTATTTTACAAAATCCATGACATGCAAAATGTACCTCTGGGGCCACAAAGTTGGCAGTGTAACAGGGCGTCATCAGCAGTCCGTTTTCCGCTCTCAGTTGCTTGGCAAAGCCAAAGTCACAGATCCGGATGGACTCGGGATTCCCTGATTCATCAACGTAAAGGATGTTACTGGGCTTCAGATCTCTGTGAACCACCTGATAAGGAGGAAATTAAGCTTAATTTAGAACCAAGGTGGCTCACAGACCATATCCGGCCCATCAATCATTTTTTTTATTTAAAATTAAATACATTTTTAAATACATTTTAAATGATCATTTAATTTATCATTTAAATTGTTATTACTGTTATCGTATACATATTTTTTTACAAAATCATTTTGATTTTGTTATACAGCGTATATACACTACCATTCAAAAGTTTGGAGTCAGTATGATTTTTTATAAAGAAATTAATACATTCATTCAGCAAGGACACATTAAATTGATCAAAAATGACAGTACAGACATTTATAATGTTATAAAAGATTTATATGTCGAATAAATGCTGCTCACTTTAACTTTCTATTCATCAAATAATCTTGAAAAAAATTTTTATCCCAATTTTCCAAAAAAATATTAATCAGCACAACTGTTTTCAACATTATTAATAATAAGAAATGTTTCTTGAGCACCAAATCAGCATATTAGAATGATTTCTGAAGGATCATGTGACACTGAAGACTGGAGTAA
>NW_015505305.1:1257725-1274862 GCF_001515645.1 Sinocyclocheilus grahami
CAACTGTTTTCAACATTATTAATAATAAGAAATGTTTCTTGAGCACCAAATCAGCATATTAGAATGATTTCTGAAGGATCATGTGACACTGAAGACTGGAGTAATGATGCTAAAAAAATTCAGCTTTGCTTCACAGGAATAAATTACATTTTAAAACAGAAAACATTGTAATAATATTTCACAATATTACCGTTTTTACTGTATTTTTTAACAGATAAAGACAATCTTGGTGAGCATAAGAGACTTTTTTCAAAAAGCCTCGAGAACTCTTGAATGGCAGTGTATACTACAGGCTTTTGCATCTGTTGTGGTTTGAATCTCCCTCTTGGCTTCTAATGTTGAGTTTATCTGCCCTAGAGCCATTATAAACCAGTATGCAGTAAGACCAGGCAGTCTCACAAAGCCTCATTTGTTTCCCAAGATCACAATCTTAATGTACTTCAGCTGGGCTTTAAGTTTCATTCCCTCAGCTGTTGTCTCCCTAAACATATTGATGTACTGTCTGTATGGCACACATTTTACTTTGTTCTTTACTATAGTTTGAGCTCTAGGGAGGTTGCATACCCCTTGAGCGTGCAGGTACTCTACAGTCTTTGTGATGGTGTACAGCACAGCGCTGGCCTCCCGCTCTGAGAAGAACTTCTGTCTGAGGATCTTATCCAGCAGTTCCCCTCCCTTCAGCAGTTCTGTCACCAGATACACTGAGCGGCCATCGTCGTACACCTGCAAACAGTGACACAGTTATATTAGTTTATCATTGCTAATCAGTTTAAAGTCACCATCTCTTCTATTTTATTACAAACATCACTTTTCATGAAATGCTATAGAAATCAATTCTGCAATACATAACAATATGGTTATGGATATTTACATCTGCAGGAAATGAATTTTGTGTTTGAAGCCAATCAATGCTGTGTTCAAGGAACAATTAAAGCAGATGCATTTATAATGTATTAAACAATGGAAACAATAATACTAATACACTGCTAAACGAATATGAATGATGGATAACCTGCTCGGAGTAATTTGCAGGAAAGACAATAAGAGCAGAAACTCATTACATTATTCCCTCATTCCGGAAATGTCAGAGCAGAATCGGTTTCAGGTAAACACATCAATGCTCTTTGAAAAGAACAAGACATTAACTTAATATAATTGTGTTCAGCCACTAAGACAAAGCTCAGAGTCTGCCGCCACAGACTATTGCCCTTCATCCTTATGGATGAAAATAAAAAGACTGCATCCTTGTTTCTTAACACTCACGTCTTTCAAGGTGATTATATTTGGATGCTGTCCATAGCGTAACAGAATTTCCACCTCGTCCGTTGGATCCCGTTTAGCTTTATTGATTATCTAAACATGAAAAATATATAGAGAGATACATCACAATGTCCAAGAAACTCACTGTAAGGCAGTATAAAATTGTCTTTGAAAAGGCCAAAAATAGTTAAGATTGAATGCTGCTGCTATGCAGTTGTTAAGAAGTTCAAAGCGGTTTTATTAGGGATGTGCTGATATTAAAATTCTATCCAATATCCTAATAATAATTTAATTTATTTAGACAACATAGTCTAGAATTTTAAATAATTAATAATAAATTGAAAAAACAAACAAACAATAAAACCTAGAACTAATCATTTTAATTGTTACAAGTGAATTTAAGTATTATAATGTCCACTATAAAAAAGGATATTCATTGAGATATGCTAAATATTACAATTTAACTGTGTTCTTAAATAAGTGAATTAGTGTTTTTAGTTATATATATATATATATATATAAATAAATTATATAAAATTTCACTTTAGAAACGTAAAAATAATATTTAATGCACATTTAAAATTTAATTTTATATCGAATTTAAAAATATATATTATTTTTGAAAATTTTCGTTTTTTGTGTTTCTTATTTTTAATCTAAATGTAAACATATGGTAAATGAACAGAAACTATCCAATAATAGGAAATATCCAATATTATACATATATATATATATACACACACACACACACACATACACATATACACATTTATAGATAAAGAGATAGAAAGAGAAAGATAATTTTTTTTCTGCTATCAATTTGGTGTTCTGGATGGTCTTTTTAAGGTTGATTTACTGCCTCAATGAAAGCAGTCAGTGTGTTGGTTTAATATGACTCGCTTCACACCTTCACTGCATACTCCATGCCTGTGCTTTTCTGTATGCAGCGTCTGCAGATGGAATATGAGCCAACTCCGATATCCTCCTTCACCTCATATGCGTCATTGAACTGAGACACGTTTCTGTGGAACTGCTGCAGAGTGAAAACAACCAGATGTAATGCTGACATAAAATCTGACTCATAGCTACACCTTAAAAACAGTCATTACAGCATATACTATGTGGAAAGAGGTTTAAGTGCGTTATGCATGAGTGTGTATACCTGAACTATAGAGCTCACACTGTTGCCCTGCAGGGGTTGAGACTCTTCTTCTGAGCTGATGGCCACAAAACTGAAACCTCTGAAGAGTTGATTGGCATTGGCACTAGGGGGTACACCTGGAGAGTCTACCAGAAAACACACAGCAGTTTTAATCTAGTCATTAAATAAATACACCATCAAATAATCCGACAGATTTCAAAAGGTCTAGCAGCATTTAATGAAACAGGTTTTCGTGTATTTGTCTGAGAGGGGATTAAAGACAGATGGCAAGCACAGTCTACCTGATCTAGGGTCAGACACAATCGTTTATAAGCTGACGTACCTTTGGGAGTTTTTGCTGTAAATTCTGGGTCAAAGTAGAATGTGTCGTCTGGTCTGCCAGAGGCTGGTTTGAAGGGCGGGTGAATCTCTCTTCTAAATAATTTCTTAGACAAACAAGACATGATAAAACAGTAAAACCACCATACATTGATAGATTATAATTTTTTCATCGTAAATGCATGTTCCTTTAAAGACTCACATTCCAGTCAATGGTAGCATAAAACGGGTGTCTCTTTATCTCTTCAACTCCATCTGGACCAGCACCTGCAGATGAGTTCAAATCAAAATATGCATAACTTAACACACAGAAATGAACATCCAGCCAGTCTAATACACTACTATTTAAAAGGCTGGGGTCAGTATGATTTAAAAAAAATGTTTTAGTTTTTTTAAGAAATCTCTTATGCTCACCAAAGTTGCATTTATTTTAAACAAAAATACAGTAAACACAATAAAATAAATATATTTAAATATAATGTTTGATAAATATTATTATAATTTGACACAACTGCTTTCTATTTGAATATATTTTAAAATGTAATTTATTCCTGTGATGTTAAAGCTGAATTTTCAGCAGCCATTACTCCAGTCTTCAGTGTCACATGATCCTTCAGAAATCATTCTAATATGCTGATTTGGTGCGCAAGAAACATTTGCTATTATTAACAATGATGAAAACAGTTGTGTGCAGAAAGTTAAAAAGAACAGCACTGATTTGAAATAGATTATTTCAGTGCATCCTTGCAGAATAATCGCAAATAAAAAAAAATACTGACCCCAAACTTTTGAAAGGTAGAGTATGTGAGTGGGCTTACCGAATCTATTGGAAGGGTTTCGTTTGAAAAGGCTCCTGAGGAGACTCTGAGCTTCTGAACTCAGAAACTGAGGCATTCCAAGCTTCGCCCTACAAAAAACAGGTCAAGAGTCAAGCCAGAGTTCAGATAGTCAGCAAATGAAAAATCATCCCTTTATTATTAAGCTGCACAATTGGAAGTGCTGGTCATTGACCAATCAGATTGATCAAATCTAATGTTTTGTTTTCCAATGAAACATCTTTCTATATAATTTTCACTTCAGATTTGCCTGCCCTTATATGTCAAGAAAAATGTGTAGTTTGTACAGATCATTTAAAATACATGTCGGCCTGAAGGTCATTTCCTATTTAAGTGGGCAGTTTGTTGGACCAGAATGAGCTGTAATGTGACTTTGTGGTGATAAATTCAAATGATGGTACAAAATCTGTCTACACAAGCCTAGAGGTCAGATAACATAAAACAGAGGACAAAGACAAACTCGGTAACTGTCATCTGCACTGATGTCACTTCTACAGCTTTACTTTGTGTATTCACATCAGTGGCAATTGTCGGTTCTTATCAGTCCTCTGCAGAAGCCTCAAATGAACACTGTAATTGACAAACCCTCATCTTGCCTTCTCTCTAAAAGTCTGCGGTCATTCCTCTAAAACCACATTACTACAGTTTCTCAAAGCCGTCAAACTGTACGCAGACCTTTGATTATAATTATCCACCACAGCAGTGCTAGTGTGGCACGCCTGAGCGTTATTCACTCCTCAGCAGGCCGCATTATGACGTGACGTGTGTTTTGTGTGGTTCCGTGTTTACTGATGGTTAAGTGCTTAGTCTTTAAGGTAAACAACACTGTCAACTAAACCAAGGGCTTATCCTCATCGCTACAGCACTTAGCATCTAGATGTTGCGCAGTTTCCAATTAGAGTGGATGACTGTGTTTAGATAATAGTGTTAGGTGAGTCTCCGCTGGGGTAATGGAAGGATGAGGCCGTCGCACTCACTTTAGAATCATAGTCATGGTTTCCTTGCGGTCCTTGCCTTGGAAAGGCAGCGTTCCAGTCAGCATTTCAAACTGAGGATGGAGAACAAAACAAGTTGGTTCTCTGAAGTGTGATTTTATATGAATAAAAATGCACTCAGTAATTTTTGGTTTATGTTTAACTGTCTGATGTTGCACTGACAGATGGCTGAAGGTGCTGGAACAATATTCCAGTTTGTTCTGGCCCAGTTTAGATAGTGTTCAAGATTTTTTTATAATTTTATATGTATTATTATTTAATAATGAATTTTTATATCTCCTAAGTGTATTTTAAAATAACAAAATCATTAAAATGTATTTATAATATTATTAACTTATTAATAAATTAATAACAAAATAAAATTAATAAAATTCACAAAGTAGATTAAATAAATTTTTAATGAGAAAACAAATGACTGAGATCACCTTTAATGGGAACATATACAAAATGCTAAAATAAACAAGAATATAAACAGGAAGTGGCGCTCCCTCACCATGAGTACACCGTAAGACCACCAGTCAGCGCTATAAGTGTGTCCTCTTCTGTTCACCACCTCTGGAGCCATATACTCTACCGTCCCGCAGAAAGAGTATGCTTTATTTTCATGATCGATCGACTCCTTACTGAGTCCAAAATCTGAAGACGCACACAAACACACTTTCAGTATGGCCACATCAGTGTTGTTACTCTTAACTTCTACCACAGCTACTCAAAACAAATGTTGAAATAAGTTTCTCAAAAATGAGAAATACTGCCTTGGCAACTAACGATTAAGTTTAAGTTGAAGAACTAAGAGTACTAAAAGAAAAACTGAAATAAAAATAAATAATAATAATACAAAAATAAGCTAAATAGAAATATATATAAAAAATTTGACAAAAATAAAATTGACAAAAGTACAACAAAAAACAATTCCTAAAACCAAGATTAAAATGAAAACTAAAAATCTAAACATCAAAGATAAAAATAATAATAAATACAAAAAAAAAAATTCCCACAATCATTGCACAAAACCTAATTTCCCACACATAAGCTCTGTGCAGTTCACCTTGTCATAGTATGAGTGTGGTTTAGATGTCATAACTCTTTACAGAGGGAAGTTTAAAGCATCTGTCTGTCCTCCCTTGAGGCTGCAGTCAAACGGTACCAACACAAAGCCCTAAATGCTCAAGGTGGCCCCATGCTGATGCAGCCAATCCAGCAATCTGAAATGACCTACCTGTCAGATTTATGTGGCCGTCCTCATCCAGGAGAATGCTGAAATTACACAGATTCACAGCATTAAAAATCCATTTAACAGAGCATGAACACACTCACACAAAGGGTCTGCTGCCAATCCCACCCTGAGCCATGAGGACATATCTCTATGTCACAGCTACAAGACTACAACCATTATTGTTATAGCCCTATTCCCTGCAGACATAAATGAGATTCATGGACGACCTTACAGACAACAGTGAGGAAGGATAAAAAAAGAGAACAAGTAAGTGTGCATAGTGATAAACAGCAAAAAACAAAAGCACAAAGGGAAGTATGAAAAGGAAAAATTACATTATCGTTCAAAAGATTTTTAGAATTGTTATAATGATTTTTTTTTTTAAATAAGTCTCTTATGTTCACCAAGGCTGCATTTATTTGAACAAAACATGTGGTAGTATAACAGTAATACTGTGAAATATTATTACAATTTAAAATTGTTTTCTATTTTAATATATTTAAAAAATTTATTTATTCCTGTGATGCAAAGCTGAATTTTCAGCATTATTACTCCGTGATGTGTCAAATGATTCTTCAGAAATCATTCTAATATGCTGATTTGCTGCTCATGAAACAATTTTTGTTATTAATGTTATTTTTTTCCCAGAAGCATCTTTGCTGAATAGAAAGTTTAGAAGAACAGAATCTATTCGAGATAGAAATCTTTTGTAACATTATTAATGTCTATACTGTGTTGTTACTCTTAACTTCTACCACAGCTACTCAAAACAGTTTTTTCTTAACTGAAATAATGTTGAAATAAGTTTCTCAAAAATGAGAAATACTGCCTTGGCAACTAACGATTAAGTTTAAGTTGAAGAACTAAGAGTACTAAAAGAAAAACTGAAATAAAAATAAATAATAATAATACAAAAATAAGCTAAATAGAAATATATATAAAAAATTTGACAAAAATAAAATTGACAAAAGTACAACAAAAAACAATTCCTAAAACCAAGATTAAAATGAAAACTAAAAATCTAAACATCAAAGATAAAAATAATAATAAATACAAAAAAAAAAATTCCCACAATCATTGCACAAAACCTAATTTCCCACACATAAGCTCTGTGCAGTTCACCTTGTCATAGTATGAGTGTGGTTTAGATGTCATAACTCTTTACAGAGGGAAGTTTAAAGCATCTGTCTGTCCTCCCTTGAGGCTGCAGTCAAACGGTACCAACACAAAGCCCTAAATGCTCAAGGTGGCCCCATGCTGATGCAGCCAATCCAGCAATCTGAAATGACCTACCTGTCAGATTTATGTGGCCGTCCTCATCCAGGAGAATGCTGAAATTACACAGATTCACAGCATTAAAAATCCATTTAACAGAGCATGAACACACTCACACAAAGGGTCTGCTGCCAATCCCACCCTGAGCCATGAGGACATATCTCTATGTCACAGCTACAAGACTACAACCATTATTGTTATAGCCCTATTCCCTGCAGACATAAATGAGATTCATGGACGACCTTACAGACAACAGTGAGGAAGGATAAAAAAAGAGAACAAGTAAGTGTGCATAGTGATAAACAGCAAAAAACAAAAGCACAAAGGGAAGTATGAAAAGGAAAAATTACATTATCGTTCAAAAGATTTTTAGAATTGTTATAATGATTTTTTTTTTTTTAAATAAGTCTCTTATGTTCACCAAGGCTGCATTTATTTGAACAAAACATGTGGTAGTATAACAGTAATACTGTGAAATATTATTACAATTTAAAATTGTTTTCTATTTTAATATATTTAAAAAATTTATTTATTCCTGTGATGCAAAGCTGAATTTTCAGCATTATTACTCCGTGATGTGTCAAATGATTCTTCAGAAATCATTCTAATATGCTGATTTGCTGCTCATGAAACAATTTTTGTTATTAATGTTATTTTTTTCCCAGAAGCATCTTTGCTGAATAGAAAGTTTAGAAGAACAGAATCTATTCGAGATAGAAATCTTTTGTAACATTATTAATGTCTATACTGTCACTTTTGATCAATTTAATGCATCCTTGCTGAAAAAGAGTATTAATTTCTTTAAAAAAAGACTTCACAACAACACAATAAGCCTCCCTTCCCCTCCAAATTAAGCACAATAAAAGTCTAAGGAATGGATAAATAATACCTCAATTTTCAATTAATTTTCCTATTTCTGTCCTTTTGGGAATTTGATGGTCTCTTTGTTTTAAAGCATACAGGTTAGAAGTGAAATATTAAATAAAGAATGACAAATAAATAATACGCATAATGACAATTTTCATCGATTTGCATGAACCATCCTTTTAAGTTCTAGTCTAAACTGGGTTTATTTGAGAACATTCAGTACTTCTCTGGTTTCAGATCTCTGTAGATGATGCCTAGTCCATGCAGATGGTCCAGAGCTAAAGCCAGTTCAGCCAGATAAAACTTCACATCCTCCTCTGTGAACATCACCTGAGGAAAGAGAGCACATGCTTTACATATCAATCAGACAGTCTCGTCCTCTCTAAGTGGACAGTCTTGGCAAGAATAAGCTGAGAAAATTGCAAGGAGCTGGTGGCTACATGAGACTCTGCTTTGTAAGTTGTTTTGGATAAAAGCATCAGCTAAATGCTTTAATGTAAATGTAATGCTTGGGGTAACCATGCGCTATTTACCTCTTTTGACAGTCGAGTAAAGAGATCACCTCCTCTTAAAAAGTCCAGAATCAGATAAAGCTTTCCTTCAGTCTGGAATGCTGCAAGAAGTACACAAGAAGAGTGTGAGAAAGAAAGAATGGCTTCATTGGTTAACAGAACATTAGAACAAGAGCTGCTCTTTATTCTGATTGGCCGATGACCAGCACTTACCATAGTGTAGCTTAACAATAAAGGGATGATTAACCTCCACCAGGATGTCCCGCTCCATCTTAGTCCTGACCCGATCCCGTACTGAAAACACACGCATAAATAACACTTCTGTTTACTTCAATTTAGTACACTAACAACGCATCTCTCCCCTCTAACAACGTCCCCCCTCCGCCCAGAAATCTGGCAAAGCAGAATTACGCAGATGGCACCGGATGACTAATAAAATAAAGTAGGGAGAAAAATGCAGTGCAAGAGAGACAAGAGAAGGGATGGAAGGGCTGTTTTTCATAGTTGTACCCTTCCACGAACATCAATTTACATTCTTAAAACAGCTACGACTGGGAATTAACCAACCAAAACACTGGAATAAACAGAACCTAAACAAGAAACTTCCTAAGCATTTATTTCCACAGTAGCCTGAGTCATCTGGAGTCCCAAGTGTTAATGAGACTTTTGAACTGTTTATAATCTCTTGGCTTGCACACCTGCAATACTTCCTGTCAAGGGCAAAAACAATTAATTTGCACTTTCAGCTACAGGACTAAAGCCAAACGTCAAGCCTTCTTCATGTTTTACTGAATTAGTTACAAGGAGTCAAATTTGCCAAATCATACTTCATACAATTCATAGATGATATATAACCTACGTATTTATACATATACCTATATATTTTTTTTTACGTCAATATTTGACTATTCAAAAAACATTGGCAGTGTTCAATAATAGAGTTACAGAAGTTGAAGTGTTTTAAACTGAATTTGCCCTCTAAGTCAATTTCAGATTGTACTAGCAGTCTTGTCAATAGATGATAAACAATTGCAGTGAAGTTTGATTAAATATTATGTAAAATAAGTGGTAATTTAATTTCAGCAATTTGTGTACATCTCATTTGTTATATTTATTATAAAAAAAAGAGTGAATAAATTATACATTCATATATCTATTAAATATTCACATACATTTTTTATTAAGTTTTAAAATTATTTACATACATGTAAATTAGTGAAAAAATGTGTGCATATATATATATACATATATATATATATATTGACTGACTTAATACCTTTCAGAGTGGCTTTTTTCAGCACTTTCATTGCATACAGCTGTCCTGCATCCGGGCCTGTTGTCTTCTTCACTAAAAACACCTGCAACACACAAACAAAATCAAGGCTACATCAAAACAACATTAAAAAACACTTTTAAACAGGATCTATTTTACTCATCAGTTCTTCTTGAAAACACAGTTAGTTCTGTGCTGTACCGTGACACTGTAACTATAGTGACCGTGACTAACTCCATGTGCAATTTTACTGAGATTGTCGTTAAAGTATGGATGACTATTTTTTTTTCACCTGGGCATGGCTCAGGCTTTCATCTGTGCTGATTGCCTCTCAAAGCACAATGCAAACATACACAAACCCACACACATCAAACACTAAAAATATATTTGTATAGGTGGGCGGTATGACCAAAATCTTATATCACTGTATGAGTAATTTTAAATCACAGTAACAATATGTACACAAACAGTTATTTGCCTAAATATTTTAAATACCACATAATATGCATCATTCGATTATGTAATAGTTAATTACTTTAAAAATTAAACAGATTGCACCTCATTTGACAATATTTTTGGGTTATTTGTTTGGAACTTGTTGAGCACAAACAAAAAGGTTTCTTTCCTTCTTTCTTTATTTCCTTTTTCAGGAAAACTTTAACAATAAGGTCTCATTTGTTAACATTAGTTAATGCATTAACTAACATGAAGTAACAATGAGCAATATATTTTTATAGCATTTATTAACCTTTGTTAATGTTAGTAAATAAAAAATGTTCATGTTCATGTTAATTCACAGTGTTGTCGTTAAAGATTAATAAGATAAACTAAGATTAATAAATGCTATAAAAGTATTGTTCATTGTTAATCCATGCTACCTAATGTAGTTAACAGATGTTAATGAAAACTTACTGTAAAGTGAAAATATTTGTAGTGAAAAAATTTAAGTATGGATTAAACTAAAAATATAATATTTATTACATTTATTAATTTAGATCTGGATTAAAATTCAGTACCATTTATGTACCGCAAGTAACAAGGAGGTCCCTGTCAGTGTTATTTTAGTATTATTTATATACTATAATATTACAATTTTAAATCAGCTTTTCTTTTCATATTCTCAGTTTCGATTATATTTTTATTAATTTTGTTATGTGCAGCACTTTTAAAATTTTCATTGAGTATTACACCGTGTCCTAACTACACGCGACGCGACAAGATTCCAGCGACAAGCAATTTGGGTGTCCACACCAAACACGATGCAACACCGCAACGCGACAGAATCAATCAAATATAACAGCCAATCAGAAGCGTGTGTGGGCGGGCTCTCTGTGCAAGCGCACTGCTCTTGCAGCGAAATGGATACGTTTATAATCGAATTCATAAATATTAAATCTTTTTAACATCATTAAATGTACATACGGAGTGACTGATAACATGTCATGGAATACACTCGTTGGTTCGCAGCGAGTCCACAGTTTTAAACTATCTATTGTTGCTTTCAGTATGGCTATAAGGTCACACAAAATTATATTTAAACTCATATTAGAGACGTTTAACTTTGAATGAAGCACATAATCACCTGAGATTATCTACTGTCATATAGTTTGTATGTTGTTGTTCCAGCTGCGACGTCGTGGAAATAAAAAACGTTTCTAAATTAGAAATTTCGCATGTCGCCGTCACGGCTATTTAGGACAAAAACTCAGATTAACATGGAAAAGATAGCTTTTATCATGTTTCGCAGCATCGCATTGCATGTAGTTAGGACACGTTGTTAGTGTTTTCATATTTTTGTATTTCAACTTTTATTTATCACATTTATTTCAGTTAGTTGCTATGTTTTTTAAGTTGAAGTTTTTCATTTAATATTTAATTTTTAATAGTTTTTGTTTGCAACAACAACACTGGTCCCTGCTCTGTCTCTCCATGCACCAATGGGGTCCTTGTACGAAAAAAGTTTGAAGACCCTTGGTATAAACAGTATAACAGAAGCTCCACCTCTATATATTTCTACCATCATATATTCTATATATAAAATCATGCTTCACAGCACTAACTTAATGTGACGTACCTTTCCGAAGGAGCCCTGTCCAAGCACCTTCCTGAGCTCAAACTGCTGCGGGTCGGCCTTCTCTGAGCCCTCTTTAACATGATGTGTGATGTTGATCTCTTTAACAGACACTTCTTCCTGGAGAGAAGACGACAACAAGCCAGAGAGAGAATTACATCAGCGAGAAACGCAAAAACTGTGACAGACGGTACAAACAAAAATTCAGACAAGTAAACCAGAAAAAGAGAGAGAAAACGCTTTTACTGAATTCACCCGAACTCAATAATAAACCTGAACATGCAGCATTAAATTAACACACAGCTGAAATAAGCGGGAATTTCTGCGAAGCGGTCTCAAACGCATCACTCTCACCCACGCCACGCACATCACAGCAGTACGCCGTTGTGTCCCACGTGTTCTCGGGCCCGACCTGGGGCTCGTCACCCTGCTCCATGCCTGAGGGAGGAGGGGTTGAGCCCCGGCAATCCCCCTGCAGTGTGCGCCTGCTGCTGGGCTTCTGATGCACAGAGAGAGCAAGACCACACTCAGTAGAAAGCTCGTGTGACGGACAGCTTCCCACACGGTTGCCATGACACCGCCCCCAATCCTCCTGCTCCATCACAGTAGCGGTGGGCGTGGAGAAGGGTGACTAAAGACACAACGTTCAAGCTCTTCTTTCCTCACTCTCTTCCTCCCACTCTCTCTTTCTCTCTTTTCATCCATTTCTCTGTCTCCCCCTCTAATCCATCAGCTTTCTATCTCCACACGGTGAGGTGATGTCATCCTATGTTGGCGTATCAGTAAAGTGTCTCTCATGCAAGTGATGAAAGTTTATGGGCACAGACGGTCCTCCATCGCTCAATATACTGAGACCCAAACAATAACAAAACCAGGATGCATTAAGAAACAGTAGCTGCTTAGACAACGTTCAACTGAAATGAAATGCTACCAGGGTGCTGTGGGTGGTTGTCAGGGTGTTGCTACAGTATATGTTTGCTAAGATGTTCTGGGTGGTTGCTAAGGTATACTGGGTGGTATTCTGGGACCGGCTGCATAAACTGCTTAATTTTTTCTTTAAGTCTGGTCATAACTTTTTAAAGTCAGTTACATAAAAAGGTAGACTGGCCTAATTTGAATCTGAAAAATAAGACTGATTAAGACTTTGCTAACTGCTAGTAATTATTTTTTTAATATTTAAAACAGTCAACGCATTTCCACATACATATAGAATGGTGCATCAAGCAAATTTGTAAGGGGAATTTTTTTTTTTATAATAAATCAACTCCATAGCAGATTCCAAGTGATCAAGGGTTTAGGACGTTCCAATTCATCCAACTGTAAGGTTTCCACTAGTAGTGAGCACTTGTGCAACAAAATCATTGACGTACATCCAAGTCAACGAGACGGAGGGAAGTTAGCGAGGGAAGCCATAAAAAAATGAAGTGGTACACAGCCTTGGTCTCACCCAGGTCCCTCATTCAAAGTCTATATTTTCTTATCCATTTTATTGCCCACCAGGCAAAAGTTTGAAGTCTGACAGTTTAGAATTGGTGTTGCTATTGTTAACTGAAACTAAATCTATAAAACATTTTAAAATATAGCTGAAATAAAATATAAATATACTAGCAGAAAGACTTATACCTAAAAAAATAAAACCAATACTTTGTATCTTGCCTTGACAACTAGCTGAAAAAAGTTTAAGTTGTACTAAAAATATTAAACTGAAATAAAAAATAATTAAAGATATGTAGAAATATATAAAAAAATTAAAATTAAAATGACAAAAGCACAAAACAAGTACTAAACATTAAACTAAAACGGCATTTTAATGCCAAGGACCACCAAATATGATGACCCTTGAGAAATAACTCCTTTCCTAAAATATGAAGGCAGCAGCTTCATAGAAAAAAAAACTGTATTTCGTTAAAATAAATATACAATATTAAAATATTAGTGTTAATTCAAAATAATAATTATTAATAAAAAATTCGGAGTCATTTAAAAATAAGGGTAAGTTCAGAAGGGCATAATGTTGTATGTATACTTTGCATAATATGCATTTTTTTGTCATGAAATACCTGAAAAACCTACTACATTGGCGAAAATGAGAAGTATTCATTTTGTACAAGCACACTGTGTGTTTTGTTTTGCACCCAACCTTCAATCTGAAGAGTGACAAATGAATCACATCAATATCAAATCCTGTTAACATGAGTCATTTGACTGAACTGCCAAAAGTCAGGACAAAATTATTTATTGTTGCTTACTGCATTCTGTTCTCAATAGTTTGGAAAAAAGGAGGTAAACACTGTGCAGCATGTTTGTATTCTATTCTGAACACACCCAGAGATTTTCTACAATCGTTTGTGTAAAGCTCACAAGACTTGTGTAAAGTCCACCTCCACGAAGATCCCCAAATTTCCTCTTCCTCCCATCTCCAGTGTTATCTCTAAAGCCAATGGAACCATAAATACCTCAGAGTCCCATGGAGAGCGATGTGGAAGCGAGGCCAGTGAATCCTCCATCCTGTTCCATCCCAATTCAGTCTGGCATTGTGTCAGCCTAGGCTCCCTCAGAGTAGCCAGCATCCTGCCATGAGGTCCTGGATCTCCGTCCAGTACTGACAGTGTTTCTAACCTTTCTGACGCTTCCTGAAGCCCCGCAGGCAAGTCTATGGTATGACGGTGTAGCCGTCTTAGACTAGTCCAGTCAGGAGAGTTTGTCTCTAGTATAAAACCAACTCAACTCCACTTCAGATTCCTTGGCTTTTTAAGTTCTTGCTGAAAAACATAGGAAGGAGTCTTCAAAGCTTCAATGCAAGCTCTGTTTTCCTGATATATGAAAGAGAAAATCATTGAACCAATCGATGGAGGAAAAGAAACACAAAGGGAGGGAGGCATGATGAATCCGCTGTTCACCTGCATCACACTAAACACATACAAGCATCCAACCAGCAGCACTTCCCCGTCTCTCTCTTTGGCTCTCGCTGAGCATAATTCACACCTCATCTCAATGTCGCCAAGAATGGAAACTGATACTTCAGAATGAGAATGAGTCGCTAACGCTTTAGATTCAAAATGGAAGTTGATAGAAATACATGATGAGCTATTTAATTAGCATTTTATAATCTTCAACTACAAATCACAGCCATGAGTACAAAAAAGATCAAAGGAGTATGATAAAGACTTCAGGCCTGATTCCAGCATGTTTGAGAGTGTGTTTGTGTGCAGTTTGTGAATGATTGTGTCCGATTCCTGTCTGATGGAGAGCTGCTCTCCAGTGTGTGTGTGTGTGTGTGTGTGTGTGTGTGGATTGTGGTGGAAGTGTTGTGTGGTGGTATTGTAGAGACTGTGATTCAGAGTACAGATGGTGACAATACAGGATGTGCATGTACCATGTAATCACTGACTTAAAGAGCACCTTTATCACACGTACAAACAAAGATGTATCTCATTGATCTAAAAAAAGAAGAAAAAAAAATCACATCTCCTACTAAACACCATCATATTTAAAGGTTTTGTATCTGTATACATACTAGGTTTGGAGTGCATACAAAATCAGTAGTGCACAGTAGATATGTAAGGCACACTAGGTTTGCAGTGCATTCTACAAATTGAAGTCAGTTCAATTGAGCTACTTTTCGATATTGAGATGACCGTCAAATCGTGGTCCAATTTACTGAATTCCCCCCCACATATACAACAAATATGTATATTTTCACAATACTATGACTTACAGCAGACCAAATATTGGTTTATGTTTATCTATCTATATATATACATATATATATATACAGTGGGTACGGAAAGTATTCAGACCCCCTTAAATTTTTCACTCTTTGTTATATTGCAGCCATTTGCTAAAATCATTTAAGTAATTTTTTTTTTCCTCAAAAAAGTGTCTGCTAAATGTCTGAATGTAAATGTGTGTGTGTGTGTGTGTGTGTGTATGTGTATATATATATATTGACAGAAAAACACAGAATTGTTGACATTTTTGCAGATTTATTAAAAAAGAAAAACTGAAATATCACATGGTCCTAAGTATTCAGACCCTTTGCTCAGTATTTAGTAGAAGCACCCTTTTGATCTAATACAGCCATGAGTCTTTTTGGGAAAGATGCAACAAGTTTTTCACACCTGGATTTGGGGATCCTCTGCCATTCCTCCTTGCAGATCCTCTCCAGTTCTGTCAGGTTGGATGGTAAACGTTGGTGGACAGTCATTTTTAGGTCTCTCCAGAGATGCTCAATTGGGTTTAAGTCAGGGCTCTGGCTGGGCCATTCAAGAACAATCACAGAGTTGTTGTGAAGCCACTCCTTCGTTATTTTAGCTGTGTGCTTAGGGTCATTGTCTTGTTGGAAGGTAAACCTTCAGCCCAGTCTGAGGTCCTAAGCACTCTGGAGAAGGTTTTCGTCCAGGATATCCCTGTACTTGGCCGCATTCATCTTTCCCTCAATTGCAACCAGTCGTCCTGTCCCTGCAGCTGAAAAACACCCCCACAGCATGATGCTACCACCACCATGCTTCACTGTTGGGACTGTATTGGACAGGTGATGAGCAGTGCCTGGTTTTCTCCACACATACCGCTTAGAATTAAGGCCAAAAAGTTCTATCTTGGTCTCATCAGACCAGAGAATCTTATTTCTCACCATCTCACAACTCCATGCGGGCTTTCATGTGTCTTGCACGGAGGAGAGGCTTCCGTCGGGCCACTCTGCCATAAAGCCCCGACTGGTGGAGGGCTGCAGTGATGGTTGACTTTCTAAAACTTTCTCCCATCTCCCGACTGCATCTCTGGAGCTCAGCCACACTGATCTTTGGGTTCCTTCTTTACCTCTCTCACCAAGGCTCTTCTCCCCCGATAGCTCAGTTTGGCTGGACGGCCAGCTCTAGGAAGGGTTCTGGTCATCCCAAACATCTTCCATTTAAGGAATGGAGGCCACTGTGCTCTTGGGAACCTTAAGTGCAGCAGAAATTTTTTTGTAACCTTGGCCAGACCTGTGCCTTGCCACAATTCTGTCTCTGAGCTCTTCAGGCAGTTCCTTTGACCTCATAATTCTCATTTGCTCTGACATGCACTGTGAGCAGTAAGGTCTTATATAGACAGGTGTGTGGCTTTACTAATCAAGTCCAATCAGTATAATCAAACACAGCTAAACTCAAATTAAGGTGTAGAACCATCTCAAGGAAGATCAGAAGAAATGGACAGCACCTGAGTTAAATATATGAGTGTCACAGCAAAGGAATACTTAGGACCATGTGATATTTCAGTTTTTCTTTAATAAATCTGCAAAAATGTCAACAATTCTGTGTTTTTCTGTCAATATGGGGTGATGTGTGTACATTAATGAGGAAAAAAATTAACATA
>NW_015505305.1:1276624-1297457 GCF_001515645.1 Sinocyclocheilus grahami
AGGCCTCTCTCATCTTTTTAAGTGGGAGAACTTGCACAATTGGTGGCTGACTAAATACTTTTTTTCCCCACTGTATATATATATATATATATATATATATATATATATATATATATATATAAAGATAAACATTATATATAATAATTATATATTTAAAAACCATAAATAAGATTTCAAAACTATATATACACATTGAATCTTAATGATCATATTTATTAATTTTTACAAGATGCCTACAAAATAAAGCTAAGTGAAAAAACACCTACAAACTCACATTAATACATTTACATAAACTTAAAAGTAATAAGATATAATTTAATATATAATAATAAAGTATGTTTTCCATAGTAACCTGTAAGTGAGTGTCTAATAAATGCCTTCCGGAGGTACACGTCAGCTTTGGAGCCAAGCGGAAACTTGATCACTGTCCAGAGTACAGTACTCACCGTTCTGCAGGGGAATCTTTCAGGCTGTCTCTGAAACAGCCTCCGTAGAGCCTTCAGCCTACATTGCAGCATGCAGATCACTGCTTCACCGAAAACAAGCGTCCAGGGCTTAGAAGCTGCCATACCGCTACTGCCCTACTTCTGCCTCTGGTCTGGAGGAACACGGTCCAAATGAGTGAGTGTGTGTGCCAGGATATGCAAGAAGTTGTAAGGAGTGAGTGCCTGGATGACAATCACTGATTCACTAAGGCGGGAAGCCCAGTCCTAAAGCAGGGAGTGTTAAAGCCAAACTGGGAGATTCCCCTCCCGAGAACCCGCCAATCCCTCCAGTACAGAGTCCTGGAGATCCCCACACACTTTCACAGCTGACCAGTCACACAGAGACACATACACACACGCTCAGCCTTGTTTCAGGATGTCGGGCTACAGCTGAGATTAACAACACCTGTTGTGTACAGTCGAGTGGTGCATAGCAAGAACTACTGCCTTCAAACAGTCTATAGGTGTGCAGAACACACAGTGAACTTTCAATTAACTCCACAAACACTTACAAAACCCTACAACTGCCTTACAAAAGTAATCAGTGTTGATAACTAGAGACCACTGTGACCCATAAATGATAAATAATAAATAGTGTGTGTGTGTGTGTTATGTATCTGACTAACATGGATGAGGGTTTTGCCAAAAATTACTTTAAAAAACATAGTTTTGCATCATGTTCCATTGTTTTGTGTTTATGAATTTTGCTTGCTGCAATTGTTCTTTTTGTAAAGGAAAAAAACAAAGAAAAAAAGTGAAGAAATGTGAAGTACAAAAAAAACATTTAAAAGCAAAATATATATTTTGGGGGTCCAGTGGCTCCATAAAAAATGTTGGCAGGCCAAGTAAAATTTGGGCCAGCAGAAACAAAACATCTAAAATATTGATAAAAGTTAAACAAACATTTATTTTACACAACTACAATAACTCAATTCACTTGAAAACAGAAAATGAGTATTATCCATCTGCAAGGTTGGTACATTTTGAAACCAACACATGGGGGAAACTGGTCAAATATTGTCTGAATAATCAGCCTGACCAAAATATCAGTGCATAACTACTTTACAAACCCAGTTTCCTTTTTACACCATTGATTACCCAAGAGGACATTACTGAGGGACAATACAGGCTTATAGGCATCGCCAAAGAGGAACATCCAATCTATTTTCCACCTCTCCATGCTTGTAGATCCTGTCAGCTGCATGTATGGAATTCTGGGAGTCAGTTTCACTAAAGCCGCTTGCGCAACACAATTAACAGCTCGGCTGGCCCGGCTCTGAGACCCTTGAAGTCAGAAAGGCAAACTCTATGCCCCATAAACACACTCACCATTTTCCACTCAGATGACACAAGCTCAACCAACAGCTTTGAAAAGAGCACATTATCATGGTACGAGGAGAGTTTCCTATTACGATAAGTCAGGTGCTAATAAACAGAAGCCGAACTCTGTCTGATTTGGACAGTGCTCTGGGTTTGGGTTTTGCGTGAGAGCAATGGGTTATGCAACTCAACGGAGCAGTTTTCTGACCTCAGAGAGCAGCTGTGAGATCTCTGAGGATCCAGTTTCTCTCATTGTACTGATGAATTTCAAGGTCACTAGTAGTGAATGACAAGTGAGAGTCTGACACTCCATTCAAGAACAGAAAAATCTAACTATTCATGAGATGGTAAAACTCTTAAAACTCAAAGACTTCAGAGACAGGTGCATTGTGGAAACTCAGAGAAGATCAATATAAGCACACAAATAAAGCACAACATGACAGTATAGAGATAATTAAACTAAATAAACTGTGGCTCTCATGTGGGCGACAGAAGTTTGAATAAAGCTTGCAGAATTTCCTGATTTAATTTGCATTCATTCATTTCTTGTTCTTCTTCTTTCACTATTCTTAATCAAATTGGCAAAAAGCTAACAAAAAATATAAAATATTCTAAAATAAAAAAATACAAAATAAAAGATTAAATAATATGTATTAATAAAGAATATTAATCATATTAAAATTTAAAAGGCTAAAATAAATAAATAAAAATGATTTATAAATTTATATAATATTAATATTTAAGGGGCTAAAAAAAACAAATATTCTAAAATAAAAAAGAAAAGAATTATCTTCAAGTGACATCATAACCGATTAAAACAGATTATTTCAATAACATATCCAATATCAATCCACATTCTTAAGAAAAATGAAGTGTGTGCATTTTTAAGCGACAAAAAAGATTTCTACATGAAGCAAATGGAAGAGAGATGGAGGCATAATTTATTCATACATTTCCGAGGGTGGATAGGAAGATCAATATAACTAATCAATTATAAGTGACCTAGTCTTCTCAATGCGGTCCGACTCAAAGCTTTGGCCCACAGCACTGAACTTTCTGTATATTTTAACTGACAGAAACAGAAAGCTGAATGACTAATTCAAAAAGATGTCTGAAGACAACTAGGCAAAGACCCCACAAAAACCAGAGCATGTATTCTGGGTTTCTGTGGTACTTAAGGTCAGAGGTTTGAATTGAGCCATGACAAGTCAAAAACAAAAACCTGATTATCTGGTTTCCAGCCTCCTTTGGGAGGTTTGCAAGTCACAAGAATGCCGACTGTATTCAAACTGGGTTATATATATATATTTTAATGTTTTCTCTGTCCTTTGTGTCCAACTCCACAATCTCAACTTCCTGACAATTTCTGTGCTCCCTGTGAACTCGAAATGCCCAGAGAGCAAAGAAAACATAAAAGAGATGAAAAGAAAAGACAAAAATGCAAAGAAAGAAAGAAATGAAAGCTTGGTCCTCCTAGCCAATACAGAGAAATCAAAATGTCAGTCTGATTCATTTGATTTTTACAGACGTCAGAAAGACCAGACCAACACATAACACCAAACTGACAGTCTACCAGGTTTTGAATCAAACACGCCAAAAACACATCTGGATCACATTTACCCCAAAACCAAACGAGAATATTTTGCATACAGCAAGTGAAGCCTATCATAAAAATGATGTCACAATGCAAATCTTAACATTCCTAGCATTGCATTTTTTTTAGGCAAAAGGGAAATACTTCACAAAAAAAGTTCAATTAGCTAATGCATTAGCTTTAATGAACATACAGCAAACAATACTTTTATTTGCAACTTCTACATACACTACAGTTCAAAAGTTTGGGGTCAGTAAGACTTTTTTTAAATTAAATTGATCAAAAGTGACAGTAAAAGAATATTATGCATGACAGTTTTCACAAAAATATTAAGCAAAAATTTACCATTTTCAACATTGATAATAATAAGAAATGTATCTTGAGCACCAATCAGCCTATTAGAATGATTTCTGAAGAATCATGTGACTGGAGTAATGATGCTGAAAATTCAGCGTTGACCTCACAGAAATGAATTACATTTTAAAATATATTAAAATGGAAAAGAGCTATTTTAAATTGTAATAAAATTTCATAATATTACACATTAATACTTGTTTTAAAATCATGAAAAAAATCTTATTGATCCCAAATGTTTGAACGGTAGTGTATACTAATATATTTTTAACATTAAGTTGCATAAAATAACTTTAAATTATGTGTTATGTATCTGACTAACATGGATGAGGGTTTTGCCAAAAATTACTTTAAAAAACATAGTTTTGCATCATGTTCCATTGTTTTGTGTTTATGAATTTTGCTTGCTGCAATTGTTCTTTTTGTAAAGGAAAAAAGCAAAGAAAAAAAGTGAAGAAATGTGAAGTAAAAAAAAAACATTTAAAAGCAAAATATATATTTTGGGGGTCCAGTGGCTCCATAAAAAATGTTGGCAGGCCAAGTAAAATTTGGGCCAGCAGAAACAAAACATCTAAAATATTGATAAAAGTTAAACAAACATTTATTTTACACAACTACAATAACTCAATTCACTTGAAAACAGAAAATGAGTATTATCCATCTGCAAGGTTGGTACATTTTGAAACCAACACATGGGGGAAACTGGTCAAATATTGTCTGAATAATCAGCCTGACCAAAATATCAGTGCATAACTACTTTACAAACCCAGTTTCCTTTTTACACCATTGATTACCCAAGAGGACATTACTGAGGGACAATACAGGCTTATAGGCATCGCCAAAGAGGAACATCCAATCTATTTTCCACCTCTCCATGCTTGTAGATCCTGTCAGCTGCATGTATGGAATTCTGGGAGTCAGTTTCACTAAAGCCGCTTGCGCAACACAATTAACAGCTCGGCTGGCCCGGCTCTGAGACCCTTGAAGTCAGAAAGGCAAACTCTATGCCCCATAAACACACTCACCATTTTCCACTCAGATGACACAAGTTCAACCAACAGCTTTGAAAAGAGCACATTATCATGGTACGAGGAGAGTTTCCTATTACGATAAGTCAGGTGCTAATAAACAGAAGCCGAACTCTGTCTGATTTGGACAGTGCTCTGGGTTTGGGTTTTGCGTGAGAGCAATGGGTTATGCAACTCAACGGAGCAGTTTTCTGACCTCAGAGAGCAGCTGTGAGATCTCTGAGGATCCAGTTTCTCTCATTGTACTGATGAATTTCAAGGTCACTAGTAGTGAATGACAAGTGAGAGTCTGACACTCCATTCAAGAACAGAAAAATCTAACTATTCATGAGATGGTAAAACTCTTAAAACTCAAAGACTTCAGAGACAGGTGCATTGTGGAAACTCAGAGAAGATCAATATAAGCACACAAATAAAGCACAACATGACAGTATAGAGATAATTAAACTAAATAAACTGTGGCTCTCATGTGGGCGACAGAAGTTTGAATAAAGCTTGCAGAATTTCCTGATTTAATTTGCATTCATTCATTTCTTGTTCTTCTTCTTTCACTATTCTTAATCAAATTGGCAAAAAGCTAACAAAAAATATAAAATATTCTAAAATAAAAAAATACAAAATAAAAGATTAAATAATATGTATTAATAAAGAATATTAATCATATTAAAATTTAAAAGGCTAAAATAAATAAATAAAAATGATTTATAAATTTATATAATATTAATATTTAAGGGGCTAAAAAAAACAAATATTCTAAAATAAAAAAGAAAAGAATTATCTTCAAGTGACATCATAACCGATTAAAACAGATTATTTCAATAACATATCCAATATCAATCCACATTCTTAAGAAAAATGAAGTGTGTGCATTTTTAAGCGACAAAAAAGATTTCTACATGAAGCAAATGGAAGAGAGATGGAGGCATAATTTATTCATACATTTCCGAGGGTGGATAGGAAGATCAATATAACTAATCAATTATAAGTGACCTAGTCTTCTCAATGCGGTCCGACTCAAAGCTTTGGCCCACAGCACTGAACTTTCTGTATATTTTAACTGACAGAAACAGAAAGCTGAATGACTAATTCAAAAAGATGTCTGAAGACAACTAGGCAAAGACCCCACAAAAACCAGAGCATGTATTCTGGGTTTCTGTGGTACTTAAGGTCAGAGGTTTGAATTGAGCCATGACAAGTCAAAAACAAAAACCTGATTATCTGGTTTCTAGGCTCCTCTGGGTGGTTTGCAAGTCACAATAATGCCGACTGTATTCGAACTGGGTTATATATATTTTTTAAAGTGTTTCCTCTGTGTCTCCCTTTGTGTCCAACTCCACAATCTTAACTTCCTGACAATTTCTGTGCTGCCTGTGAACTCGAAATGCCCGGAGAGCGAAGAAAACATAAAAGAGATGAAAAGAAAAGACAAAAATGCAAAGAAAGAAAGAAATGAAAGCTTGGTCCTCCTAGCCAATACAGAGAAATCAAAATGTCAGTCTGATTCATTTGATTTTTACAGACGTCAGAAAGACCAGACCAACACATAACACCAAACTGACAGTCTACCAGGTTTTGAATCAAACACGCCAAAAACACATCTGGATCACATTTACCCCAAAACCAAACGAGAATATTTTGCATACAGCAAGTGAAGCCTATCATAAAAATGATGTCACAATGCAAATCTTAACATTCCTAGCATTGCATTTTTTTTAGGCAAAAGGGAAATACTTCACAAAAAAAGTTCAATTAGCTAATGCATTAGCTTTAATGAACATACAGCAAACAATACTTTTATTTGCAACTTCTACATACACTACAGTTCAAAAGTTTGGGGTCAGTAAGACTTTTTTTAAATTAAATTGATCAAAAGTGACAGTAAAAGAATATTATGCATGACAGTTTTCACAAAAATATTAAGCAAAAATTTACCATTTTCAACATTGATAATAATAAGAAATGTATCTTGAGCACCAATCAGCCTATTAGAATGATTTCTGAAGAATCATGTGACTGGAGTAATGATGCTGAAAATTCAGCGTTGACCTCACAGAAATGAATTACATTTTAAAATATATTAAAATGGAAAAGAGCTATTTTAAATTGTAATAAAATTTCATAATATTACACATTAATACTTGTTTTAAAATCATGAAAAAAATCTTATTGATCCCAAATGTTTGAACGGTAGTGTATACTAATATATTTTTAACATTAAGTTGCATAAAATAACTTTAAATTATGTCCAGATTTATAATTATTTTTAAATTATCATAAAAAATGTATTATGAATTAAAATGTACATAAACAGTAACAGTATAATAATGCATTACATTTAAATTAATTAAATAAATAAATTATATTTTCTTCAGATTTTAGGGTGAAATAAGAGCCAGATGTGTTCTTGACAGATTTCATCTAAGCAACTGTGTAACATTCAAACACAAAAAACAAGGTCTCAACCACAAACACACATATCCTCATCTACACAGAGTCATTGTCAATGTCCCTATTCATTTTGTTTCTCTGGGGCCCTTTTCTGGAGCCAGGTCCACTAATTGCAATAGTTCAGACCGTGCCGAACATTCAGTCTCTAGGGCACAAAGCATTCACTCATTAGAGTAAGACGCAACAAAAGAACACATGCACAACACAAAATCTGAAACAGAATTATGAGAAAGTGTGGCCTATGACAAAACAGTGGAGAGCTGAGGGAGATTTGTAACTATTTCATGCTCTAGACTTCTGAAAAATGAACGTTTGACGTGGTTCTTCCTGCTCAAAATGCCAATGAGCAAAGAAACCCCATAAAGACACAAACTACACACTACATCCTTAATACATCATTATGCCCTCTTCCCTTGACCTATAAAAAAAATTTATGAAACGTCTCCCCCTTATAAGTAAGGTAACACAGCTAACGGTTTATATCAGATCCGCTTAACCTTCAGAAAGCATATGTGAGCTGGACATGCTGCAATAGTCACAGAAATACTACAATTACTAGCTTTAATCTGTCTAATATTTCAAACTGACTATACCAAAGGGCTCCTACCCGTGTGTTTCTCTGCCTGATCCGCAAGGGAAACATTTTCAGCATGGTCCTGTCCGCATGTCAGTCACTTCACGCTGTGGACGGTTAATCCGGAACCCTCGTCCAGCGTGGCAGGAGTGGTCACTTAGGCGGTCCGACTGTGGTGCAGTCATACATGTACACAAAAGACATAAAAGGAAACGCCTGCTCAGGAAGGGCCTACAGCTGCAGGTCAGTGCTGAGATTAGACCATGTCCTGCCCTGGTTTCCTAGGCAACACCTGCTCAGGAAGAGGCACATCTGTCCAAAGAGAGCATCCCTAATATATCAGCCACGAACATACAAGTAGTGCTGTATATGAGTGTGTACACTCATGCAAAGAGAGTCTCAGTTTCCTGTCGCTTGGTCTGTCGCACATCCTCCACAGTTAAATAATGCTTAGGATCAGGATCATCGCTAATATTTTAAGGTGTGGGGCCCTTTTAACCCAAGAGATGCTGGAAATGTGCTCTTAACATCTCAAAGAACATTTAAAATGAGTGAGACGTTGAGGGAAAGTTTTTAGATCTTAAATAGCCGATCTTCTCCAGCTGAGATTCAGTCTACGTCAGATCATCCTGGTCTGAACCAGGTCACGTGGAACCGGATCAAGTTCAAAGTTGGGTGTTTATTTTTTCATCTGCTTCATCCAACTTCCTGTGCTGAATGACAGAGCAGGAACCCTCCCATCGGCCCCCTGTTCTTGGAAAGCTCTCAGGAAGTGCGGCACCCTGACGAGGACATTACATCACCTTCAGATCCTGACCTCCCAGGCATGTAAAATCCTCCTCTCACGCGTGGAACTGCGCCAAGACTGCCTCCCAACACGGCTTCAGATGTGGAAAAAACATCGTCCCTGTCTCCTTCTTGTCTCAGAGGGAAATGCGACATCAACTATTCTGTTTTTTTAAGTTAGAGAACGATAAACAGCACAGAGCACTTAGTGCTGAATGAAGCTGGACACAGAATCTGAAGAGTTTATTGATCGAAAGACAGAATGATGTGAGACCAGGGTCTAAAATTAATGTTTTTTGTCACACTCCAATGGAGAAAAATGTACCACCCATGAATATTGGACATTCTGCAATATTTTTATATAAGAATGTTTTTAAGAAGTTAATAAAAATAAAATACATACAAAGGCCCATTTAAAAAGGCAATAATTAAAACAAATAATAACAACAACACTAATAATAATCATGTTTATGATTTCTTTAAAACAAATTATATATCAGCTATATTTTATAATAATATATATTATAACAGTAATATTGTGAAATATTATTTTTATTTAATATAACTATTACTAATTACTAATACTAATATATTTTAAAATGTAATTTATTCCAGTGATGCAAAGCTGAATTTTTAGCAGTCATTACTCCAGTCTTCAGTGTCACATGATCCTTCAGAAATCATTCTAATATGCTGAGTGCTCAAGAAACATTTATTATTATTATCAATGTTGAAAACAGTTTTGCTGCTTCATATTTTTGCTGAAATTTTCAGGATTCTTTGATTAATAGAAAGTTCAAATTAACAACAAACAATTTAACTTGTCCTTGCTGAATAAGTATTCATTAAAAAAGTATTCAAAAGAAAAAAAAAACTTTTGAATCATATAAATAGGATAGCCTTGTTTGCCTTTGAGATGCCCAATGAATGCAGCGCAATGGACAGCACTTACTCATCCTGACACAGCATAGATTGCACACTGCAGAAAATAGCAGCATTTTCTCAGTGAGTCTCTCCTACTGCTTCTCAGATGTGTCTGTCTTATCAAAACACTCACTGGAATCATTCACAATTATTGTCGTTGTGGCACTGGGCCACCGATGTATGAGATGGAGGGCGTTTTAACTGCAGAGTGAGTGCCGCTGAAGAAGACATTTGCATTAAAGCCAACAGAGACAAGATTAATGGAACCCCTCTCTAGATCTCAATAACTTTTCAACAACCCCCCCCACAATCTCTCTCGTAAAATGGTTTCTCTTCCTCTGCCTTCAATTTCCTCTCTGGCTGCAACTTTACTTTCCTTGTTTTTTTTTTCACATTCCTCTGTCATGTGTTCATCTTGGCAGTACAGACCAGGGCTTAAATATATGAATGAACAATGGATCAAAGTCAATGTGAGAGAGTTTCAGACCACTTGACGGAGCTATCATTGCGCTATCAAAAGTGTATGTGCGTTCCAGCCATTTTACATTTGTCTGAACACATCCATGTAATGTGGTCTAAATTGCAGTGTTAAAAAGATTATATAAATAAATAATGTTCACACCATATGCAATATTTTTTTTATATCAGAGGTGTAAAATGTCTAGCTATTACTGCAGTAAAAATAATGAATAATATAAAAAATAATAAAAAACATGAATATAATATTATATACAATATCATAAAATTGATTTTTACCTGACGCATTCAAATGTGTTGTTAAAATGTATTTAATATATGTAAATATATTATATTATAATTATATTATGTTATATTATATATTCAATTGTTCAAAAGTTTAAAATAGTAAGATTTTTAATGCTTTTGAAACAAGTCTTTTATGCTCACCATGGCTGCATTTATTTGATCAAAAATACAGTCAAAAGAGTAATATCGTGAAATATATTAAAATCTATTAAAACAGTTATTTTAAATTGTAATCATACTTTAAAACAAAGTTTATTTCTGTGATGACAAAACAGAATTTTCAGCAACCATTAATCTAGTTTTCAGTGTCCCATGATCCTTCAGAAACCATTCTAATATGCTGATCTTGTGCTCAAGGAACATTTCTTATTATTCTTAATTTTGGAATTTTTATGAAACTGTGCTACATTTTAAATTCATCCTTGATTAATAAAAGTAAACATTTCTTCCTAAAAAATAAATAATTAAATAAATAAAATACAAATATTTCCCTTCACATAAATATATGTTGCTAAAAAAATTTATGAGGTCAAGTGGCAAAGGCAATTAAAAATCTAACCTACTTGTCCAACTGTGCCAGCAGAAAAAATCCTTACTGTTAAGCCTTGCAGACTGAGGCTTTGTTGCACAGTGCCCCTCATCATCACCCCGAGATACAGAAAGACTTTCCGGGTCCTGACCGATCCCCCACCCCACTTTTGAGGCTGTGGGTTTGCCGTGCTAATGAGAGCCTTTCCTTGCAGCTCTTGTGCAAAGGAATAAAGATGAATCAACTCTCCCACACTTATTCAGCTGGGAACAAAGAGCAGAGTTTAACCAACACAGATTCAGAGGGTCTCAGATTGCTCCGCAGTCACACGCCATGTCTCTGACACACACCCACTCTCACTCTCTCACACATACAGAGTGCCGTCACACCGCTTTTGTGTCCAGGTTATGTGGGACGATAGAGGAAAGAGCTTCACAATGAAAAATCCACAGGAAGCCTTTAGTGAGAATTAATGCCATTACCCAGTATAACCTCTGTGTGTGTGTGTGTTACACACATGGACACATGGATCCACAGACCCAGCAAACAGGCAGAGAGGGTCATCACTCCCAGCCAGCTCTATTGATCCTCAAGCATCAGAGGACTGTAAGTCACCAGCTGTGACCCATCACGATGCCACTGGGACTGAGGATGGGATGGGGAGGGATTATGACTGAATCACCGCCTGGTCACGCCATCAGCATCGTGTGTAAACGGCTCTTAATAGATCTGTCAGTAAACAGACCCATGTTTTCATCAATCAAGAGGGTATTATGGGTATTTTATACCAATTGGTGCAGGATCATAAGGCCTGTAACTGAAAATATATGGACTGATTTCAGTTGAGAAACAGGAAGGAACACTGCAGAGAAATGTAATCCTGAAAAAGCCAAAGGTTTACATAAATATAGGCCTATACAAACACAGTAAAAACATTCACATTAACATGAGTACGCATTGCACTCGAAAGACTCCCTAATGAAACCTAATCTATCATGAAAGCAATATAAATTCTACATTTAGATAAATAGTCAGAAAAGCAGAGTTGTGCTTCATACATTGCTACACTACTGACAATGGACAACTGATCTTTTTTGCCCACAAAATTTCACAAATGTTCCCACAAATGCACTTTATGGCAGGTATTCCTAGACCTTTTTGTCAACAAAACCTCTCTGACCTAAAATATTTGAAGTATCCTCTAAGATTTTCAAGTTAATATTTCAGTGAAACAAAGTGTCTTTTGTGACCATTTTATTTTGAATGTTTTTTATTAAAAATAAAATTTTATATAAAATTTTTATATTTGAATGATTTCATAAATTATTGGTTTTCCATCAACTCACAAACCCCTCTGCAGTTCCCTCACAAACCCCTAGGGGTTCCTGGTCTAAAGGAATTTTTTGTCAAATAACTTTAAATATTAAAGATGCGGTCACATTTACAGTATAGGTGAAATTTTGCAGACAAAATCTAGTCATTTCAATTCAAATTTTGGAGTTTTGAAGAGGGGCAAAACATTTACTCATACAGATCTCACACTGGGTTCAAGTTGTCAATGCGCATTAGTCGGATTGGCCATCAAAAAGCTGTTTAGTTTGAAACTGACAATAGATTTGAGTGCGCCTAAATAGCACACTTCTTTGGAACAATCTGCATGATCTAATGTATCATTAATTTCCACTGAATACATTATTCCAATCCCTAACCTTGACTGTGAGCAATAGTGGTGCTAGCTAATGACTGATTCCACAGCAAATTAAAATGCTCTCTCTGAGTCATTTTTAAGCCGTGTTTGTTACTTAATCACAGTCAGGCAAGTTCTGTGAATCAGGTGTGCAGGGCCATGCTGGAAGAGTGAGTCAGAGTAGATAAAAGACAGCATGATGTCTCGGCACGCTCTCACACGAATGACTGCAGAAGAAGACAGAGATGGAGAGCGAGAGAGAGGTAAAAAGAGGCAAGAGTGGGTGTCCGAAAGCGAGAGAAAGTCAGTCCAGATGGCCAGAGAAGATTAAATACCATCTGCCAGATCTGGAGACAAACATTAGCACAAACAAGCGACACACACCACACACGCCCCGCACATAGACATGGATGATGCTGGACACATACAGTACATCAGTGTCAGAGTCTGATCACAGTGCTTGGCAGGACGACAGACAGTCATAGGTACCTGATGAGGGGATAGCTGCAAAGAAAGGGGGCGTTTCAAATCGTGTTGAATTATGGGAAAATCTCACTAGTGTGAGTTGTCTTCTCTTCTGTGATGGAGTGGTGTTGAGTGTAAAAAATGTGTTGGTCATTTTTTTAGCTCGCGCTTCTCTAGTAGAGTTTATTTCGCATATACCTGTGGTGCAGTGGATAAACATTTCAGCTTGCAACCAAAAAGTCTGAACTACATAGACCCATGAGTCATCATTACTGTGCATGTAATCCCGGGTCACTCCAGGGAAATAATAAGTTTAATAAGTGTACGTGTTGGATCAAAAAGTTTGCTAACCACTCTGTTAGTGTGTCTTCTAAATGCTTTTCTTCTAAATGTAAACAAATCACCTTAATATAAGCTGTACGTTTTCACCAGAGGGAGCCAGTGAGCTGCTAACTGGAGTGATCCGCTGTTTTGCATCTGTTTTGAGAATGAATTTAAATATAATCCCGTTAATAAACTCTCAAATGGCTTCCAGATAAAGTTAAGTGGCTGACTGCAAACTAAATATAACGAACACACACTTTCACTCCTTTCTTCCCGTTTTATTAGCTATTCTGAGAAAGGGAGCTGCTTTAAGACCATTTAACTGAGCACATGACTAATGCATTCACACACTCTCCTACTCATTAACTCTCATTACGCTACTTAAATATTGTTTACCCTCATACGCCCCATTAAACACAGGGATCGGAACAAGTCCAGGTGAACACACATAGGCACATAAAAACAACCAGTCTACTAAACAGAAACAAAACCCATAGATACACACCCACATGCATTTATAAAGCTGAACCATTGATGGACATGTCATATGTACTCTTCTGTTTGACAAATGCATAGTGGTAGAGCATTTCATTTTTAAATAAACCATAAGAAATTATAGTTTGCTCAAGAACGAATGAATGAATAAATGCATGCATGCATAAATAACTAAATAAGCAAGCACGCAAGAAAGCAAGCAAACAAAATACACCCACCATAATGTATTATAGTTTTATTTTTTATTTATTTATTATTATTTTAAATAAAAAACATTTTGCTTATATATATACTTATATATTATTTTTTTGCATTATTTACTGTCATGACAACTAGGAATATTTCCTCCCACTAAATTCTCATTAACATAATGAAAAAAAAAATCAAATTTTCATTACTGTAATAGTTAGAAAGCTATATACTGCGATATATAATTAACATATATAAAATAGAGCACATTTTGATACCTCATTGGAGAGTTTTGTTCTCACTTAAAACTCAATTAATTTTGTTCTAAATTATTTAATTAATTTATTAATTAACTTATTCATTTTGTATTTTATGATTATATTTATGATTTAAGGTTGTTTAGTTATTCATATTGGAAAACAAGACAATAATACTGTGAAAGATATGAATTTTTTTGCAGTCCATGCAACATTTAATGCCATGACTTTATGACTTTCTGCTCTGATTTAAGACCCTTTTAAGGCCTTAATTTGTATAAGGGCGGATTAAGATTGTTATTAAGATCTGCAGACAAGGTTTCTGCAGGATTTTTAAGCTCAAATTTAAGACTTTAAGACCTTTTTTAAGACCTGCACAAATAAGATGAATACCATATGAGCGGGGTAGGGCAATGTAGTACCATATTAAACTGTAAAATTACTGTAAAAAGCATAATTTACAGTTCAGATACAAGTTTTCACAAAAACAAAGTTTTATAAAATGATAAACTTTACATTTCAGCCTTTAAACCATTGTTAAGAAAATGGATGAGTCAAACTTATTAAATATTATGTTAATTTAAACAATTATTATCAATAAATGATTATATCAATTAAATAACATACATTAGGGGTGTGCGATATTGTCAAAAATGATATCTCGATAATATTCTGGGATTTTATTGATATAGATAATTAGACGATATTTTGCTGAGTGTGTTATTGTGCTGATATCTTAAGGACTACTGTGGACAGCTGACTCCTGAATTTTTTGATATTCTTCATATTCTGTGTGGTCAGTTCACAGCAGTAATAGAAATGAATAATTTCCAACATCTTTTATGGGCATTTTTACCTTTAAGCCATTTTTTCTAAAAGTGTGCACCATCTTTTGAGTCAAATTCTTACATTTGGGCTGTTACCAAGCAAATTAAATCAGTATCAACAAAATGTATCTTTGCAATGCAGAGGAAACACAGAAGCTGCATTAGAAGTGTTATTTAGATGCATTTACACACTGTTTAATGCAGCTCTGAGGGACATTAAATACTTTAACATGCAATTACAAATGTATAAATAATGCTTTGATATTTTAAACATAAAACATTGAAAACTGACGTTTGAAATGATTTAAAAAAATGAAAAGGTACCTTAAATGTGAAATTAAAACCACCAGTAGGTGGCAGCAAGTCACTGTTAATAAAATTGCGTTTGAACCGAATCATTTAAACGGTTGATTCATTAAAGAACAAAACTTTGTTGGAGAAATAGAGCAAAAACAGAAAATATGGTGTCTAAAACGTAAGTCTCTTAATATTAACTACTTGTTTATTGAACTGTTGTATAAAATCAATATCCCATTTGTAATCATGCTTACTTTTGGAGAAAAAAACGGCACTCTACGTGTGATATTAACTATATGAAATTATATAAAGATATACATTTTCTGCCCCATATCTTAAATTATGTGATAATTCTTAATGCATTTTAATTAGGGATGTAACGATTAACTGCGAGCCTGTTGAAAATCGAATCAAATATGTGACGATTCAAATCGGTTGAGATGCTAAACAAATCGTGACTCATTCAGCACATCTGCTGTTTCATGCAGATATTTTTATTTATAGTTTCACAAAACTGAAGTCAAACCATTCTGTTTTTGCTTCAGATTTCGAAATTATACAACCTAATTTAGTTTAAAAACACGCTCATGTAGCATGTATGCAGCATATTTGTTTGGATCAAGATTAAAATACAGTGGTTGCCTCTAATTTTAAATGGAAAGAGCACAGACAAAGCCTTATTTTGTTTATATGAAGATATTTATTTTATTTGTGTTACTTATTTATTTGATTTGGGGCTTGTTTTAAAATGTCAATGTAGTTTTGTTATTTACATTTACATTATATTTAAATTTGGTCATTTAGCAGACGCTTTTGTCCAAAGCAATTTACAAATGAGGACAATAGAAGCAATCAAAACCAACAAAAGGGCAGTAATATGCAAGTGCTATATTAGTATATTATTATAGTGTTATATTTCAATTTCACAAAGAAATGTGCAGCATTTCATCCAAGCAATAATAAAAGGACACATTTAATTTATAATTTGTCTTAGATCTCATTTTGTAAAAAAAAAATTATAATAATCGTGAATCGAATCGAATCGTGAGTTGATTGAATTGTTACATCCCTAATTTTAATAGACAGATTCATGCAGTGAAAGAACGCACTCTAAATGCGCACGGGCACTAGTCTAACCTGCTAGACTTCATCACCTAATGTATGCGTGCACTCTGTAGGTGTGTTTTGTGTTTGCTTTTCATGATATACTCATAATATCAAATCGCACACTGTTAAAACAACAATTACGATATTATCACAGACCATACATATCGCACACCCCTATGTTTAGATTTTTATTATGCATTGTCTTCTTATCGATCCACCAGTTCACATTTAAAGCTCTGCGTGTTTGCAGGGTAAAACATGGGTTGATTTTTGCATTGGTCTAAAAAAACAACAGTTTCATTGAAAATGCTCATTCATTCTCTGCCAGGAGGTGGAGCGTTTGGTAGAAATATAACTGTTTCCCCGGTAACGGCAGAACACAAAGCAGCAGCACTGCACTTTGAATCTGCAGCGCTCGTGACCTCTTGAAATCATAATTAAGACTTTCGTGTACAATTTAAGACTTTTTAAGGCCTTAAATTTGATACAACTAAATGTAAGACTTTTTAAGACCCTGCGGAAACCCTGTGGAGAAAGCCTGAATATATAATGTATTACAGTAAAAAATATTTAAATTACAGTATTACAGTAATGATAGTTTTATGACAGTCACCACTGAAAGTGATAAAAATTAAAAAACAAAAACTAGACAAATTATGGCAACATGAATTTAGAGAAAAAATATGCTTAATTGTTATAAAATGTCTAATTTTCTTATTTTGATTATGTAGAATATGTCTGAAGTGTTTTCATGAGATTCTCCAATACAAGGCCAACACCAGTGTGGATACAAAAGGAGCGAGAAAAGAAACAGTACACATCTAACCCACATCAATCATGTAACATTTGCGGCTTTCAGACACTTTATAAATTTGAGTGTGTTCTTATGTGCGGGGACATTCAGAGAGAAAAGCATATATTCTAGAGAATGTTTTTGATGGCCCAGGTTTCCTTGCAAACAAGGTCCATAGATCCATCTGCCCTGCATTTAAAAAATCAATGCTTCTCAGCACCAGCTAGGGAGGAAGACGGGGGAGTGTTTTAGTGGGAGAGGAGACCTAAAAAGTCTTTGCCGTTTCCTGTATGAGGTCAGACTGCATGATGTCATAATGGACTTGTTACATGCGCATTACGGAAACTCATTAATGGCATCTGAGTGTAGGAAAAATCCTTCCTGAACAAGAGCAACCATTACGGCTTAAACAGAAATGCTCCCACAAACAAAAACAATGAGCACTTTGTTGTCTAGGCTGGTATCTTTTCAGCAGGGGCACAGGAATGCTGGGCCCCCATACAATGAGTATGGTACAGTGCCGCTCAGTGTGACTGTAAGGGTGCTCATGTAACAAGCCGGATTTCCAGCTTTGCCATCACACGGTAATCAGAGGATAAATCGATACAATTGCTGTCTATGGGGAACACATGATCAATAGCTACCATTTATCACCAGCTCGCCTTACAGATGCACATGGAGGGGCATTTCAGACCACCATCTCAAAAGAGCCACTTCTCTATGCTGCATCCTTGAAAAGAAGCTCCTTGACAAATGTCAAGTGTTACAAAACACTGAACAGCCATAATATAAGGAGATCAAAGCCCACGAGGGGACGTAGCACGAAAAAACGAGATGGACAGGGATAAAAAAGAAGAAAGAGCTTGAGAAGACTGAGAAGAGAGAGAGAGATGTAAGACGAGTGTAGGAGCGGGGGGAGGCATGACACTAACTTGACATGGTAGATTTTCATCTTCTCCCGTCGAGTCCTCCAAGACGCGATGAGGCTCCGTCTGTCATGTGAGAGAAAAGTGAATATGGAAAATCAGTGTCTCATGAACCATTGCGAATAGAAAACACAATATAATGTGTTAAAGGTCTGAACGGCATCGAACACAGTAGCACATAGTCAGACCGTTGACTAACTGCGTAACACCTGGTTCACAGCTTGGCTTATTCTGGCCAAGAACTGCCAACTTAAACAAGAACAGACCCTCTGACCAGCATAGAACAACCACAGTTCATTCTGTATTTTTATTATGTGCCAGATAATATAAGAATAAACAATCTCTATGAACTTTGGGATCAGAATTTCTGTTTGTCCAAAAGTAATAAGCACTGGCTATTTCATTTTATAACTTAAAACTAATCAGAAAACATGCTTTAGATAAAACTGTTTTAAATGTTTAATGTCGCTAATATATAATTGATCATTTTTTAAATAATTTTTGGACCTTATTTTCTTGTTATAGTCAATACCCAATAAATGGCCAATTTTGTCTGAACACTATTTTGTCTGAATAAATTAAAAATGTCTCACAAAACACTCAAATCAATCTTTTAAAATGCTGAATTAAAAGTGAATTTAGGCATCACAACATTATAATGTTCAGTATGAAAATAGATATTAATTTAGAGATTTGCTAAAGATTACATAACAGTGTTATAAAAATAAGTATGGGTTTTAAAGATTAACTCTGAGTAATGAATATGGAAGACCATTTCCACCACACAAGAAAAGTCATCTTTTGGTAAATCATAATTATGACATAAAAAGCCACATTTTACAATGCCATAATTTTAACATTTATAATCACTTCATATATAATAATAAAAATGTTTATAATAATTTTTTTTTTTGATATGGTGGAAAATAGGCTTCACAGTAAAGATGATCAATATGTAAAAATGGTGGAATTGACCATAAACATTTAAATATCCCATTTTCAATATAACCGTTGCCGATAAATCGAAAAATCTGTAAAATCAGTCGATAACAAGTATGATACATCATGCATCCCTAACCTGACCAACTTTGGCAAATATTCATAATACCCGGTTTCCCAACACTACCCGATGTTCTGCTGCTGTCAGACAATCTGATTGGAGCTTGTGAATTTCACAAGTGCTTTTCAGTTTTGTATAAAATATGAATCATCAGACGGTCATCGAACTGACTGTGGGCGGTCTGTAGGCTGTCCGTCTGAGGCTGAGACTACACTGAACAGAACAATCGCAGTGTGGATCAGTTTTGAAGTGCGATACAAAACCTTGATTACTACAGCAGACACACACTCGTGCCAGTATAAACGTCTGCTCCTCTGCACCAAATGACAGTGGTGGAACGTCTCGTTAGACTGGGCCTACATGCTGTCATTGACTGTTTAGGGTTAATTAGTCAGGGTGGCGACTCAGATGGGCCGATCTGTCACCACACGGGAGTGAAACTGACGGATGGCCCTTGATCATCTGCTGCGTGGAAGGGAACACTGTGTTACCTGCCTCTCTTTTCTCTCCATCTCTTTCACAATACAATCTCGGCAGCTTTATGGCAGACTTTATTACATGTGGATCAATGGGGTTGTAGCAGTAAATTCTGAATATTGTGCTATTCCAGAGTAAATGACAGAGAAGGCTGGACTGAATATGAGTTTTTCTAACCTACTGAATAAGCCAGCAGTAATTTGCATGTATGTTGTTGATTTCACAGAATAGTTATCCTTTGCAAATCAGTGTGGGAAAAGTCACAGATTAAGGGGTATTGAATTTTTAGGAAATTTTCAGTGATGAAACTGATCAAACCCAGTCTTACAGAGCAAACTTAGTCATGGTAAAGTGATGTGGATTCATGACTATATAAGTTAATGTTTAAATAATTCCAATGTACTTTTAGCCACAGAAAAAAAATTCTGTTTAAAATTCCTCAGATTTTAAATGTATTATCTAACATTTGATATATTGTATTGTATTCTATTCTAGTTATGTCTCATAATGGGTTTACACATTCAAGTGACTGTTTCTCAATTAATTGATTCAATAAAAGCATTTTACACATTACGTCTTAAGAAGTAAAAATGTCCATAAAAATTAATTGTAGTGGGAAAATGTTGCCCCTTGAAAAGAGAGTTCACTTAAAGGGGTCATATGATGCTGCTAAAAAGAACATTATTTTGTGTATTTGGTGTAATGAAATGTGTTTATGCGGTTTAAAGTAAAAAAAACATTATTTTCCACATACTGTATTGTTTCTCCTCTATGCCCCGCCTTTTTGAAATGCGCTTATTTTTTACAAAGCTCATCGGTCTGAAAAAGCGAGGTGTGCTCTGATTGGCCAGTTATCCAGTGCGTTGTGATTGGGCGAATACCTCAAGTGTGAGACGGAAATGTTATGCCCCTCACATACGGTTGATGCCGTGTCCGGCCAGAGCGACGAGACATTAAAACCCATTACAAACGAGGCATTTGTTGCATCCAGTGGGGACATAACTACTGATTATAATGACTTATACTGTCTTTTTACGCGTTGCATTGCATCGCGCCGCGTAAACATAAAACTCTGTCTGCATTTGTGATCGGAGAAATGACAAACAACAAGTGCTACTCTAC
>NW_015505305.1:1297477-1299776 GCF_001515645.1 Sinocyclocheilus grahami
GTGCGCTGAGGCCGGGATAGAGTGAGCTGAAACGGCGGGGTCGAGAACGGCGCGCCCGGCGGATGCGACGAATGAGCGGCAACCACATGTGACGGACATCGGCTGGATTCTGCTTTGTCCACAGTGAAAGTTGATGTATTCCCTCAGCGACCAGCACAGATCAGCTCTAGGCATGACGAAGCGGATATTGTCCTCTTTTGGAAGACCAAACAAAGTAGTTTCGCTTTCACAATGAAGCACACAGCGCCTTCATGACATGGCTGCAGCGTCAACAATACTACAGTGAGAATAAAAGTTACGCCTTCTTTCTTTGCATGAACATTTGGGCGGCGTTATGCAAATCTTCCCACATAGTGAGGTAGATATGTGGGGGCGTGTTAGAACGAGCCGTTTTAGGTAGGTGTGGCTGACTCTGAACTTTTATAAAGAATATCTCTTTGGATTTGAGATGTTAGTCTTTACAGATCTTCTTTATGCACCAAGAGCTTGTAACACTCCAAAGAGAAAGGAAAAATTTAAATCGCATCATATGACCCCTTTAAATGAAAATTCTATGGAATAAGAAATGGAGATGGGCAAGACTCCTTTTGTGCTCCACAAACAGGAAAAAAAGTCAAACTTGTTTGAAATAATTTGTGGGTGAGTAGGCCTAAATGATGAAAATGTTTTCCATTTTCACGTTTGAATTATGTAGAATTGCTCTTTAGAATTCCCGGGAAACATATCTTTTGTACAATCTTTTGTATCTGCCTCATGTCATTACAGTAAATACATGTTAAAACTTGGTAAAATAACCCCCTGGAATCATGTACTTTCAGCCACAGGAACAAACATTTTGCCTAAAATTCCTCAGATTTTAAACATGTTATCTAACAATTGATATATCGTAGAATATTCCATTTTAGGCTTATCTAGTGGGTCATACACTCTAGTGACCGTTTCAATTAATTGATTCAATAGAAACATTTTATATGAATAGCAGAAAAATACCTTAAAATCCTTAAATACCCATAAAAATTATTTCAGAGGAAAAAATGTTGCCCCTTAAAGGGACAGTTCACTTAAAATGAAAATTCTATGGAAAATAAAAATAAAATAGGCATAATAGCCTCAGCCACTAACATTTCCTTGTGCTCAAACATGTTTGGAAAAATTGTGGGTGAGTAAATTATGAAAGAAATTCATATTCACATTTGAATTATGTAGAATACAATTATGTTAATACCTAAAAATGAAAGAAAAAAAAGAATTTTGTATCTGCCTGATCTCATAACTCCAAGTATGTGAATATAATTTTTTATATATATATATATATACACATACACACACACACACACACACACACACACACACACACACACACACACACACACATATATACACACACACACACATACACACACACATATATATACACACATGCACACACTTTTATTATTATTATTAATATATTAAGCAGGTTAAATAAACTGATTTACATAAATTCCCTTTGATTGACCGATTCATCATTCATCTGTCATCAACACAGCACAGGTATGAATCAGACTTATCTGATCTTAGATCTGTGAACATCACGTAGTCTCGTTCATTAAAACTAAAGTCTCCCTTAACAAAGCACAGTGATCAATGTGAACTCATATGCCACTTACAAAGTAGCTACGAGTCAAAAAAGAAAAAAAAATGTAAAAGGCCTTCGGCAATCGGATCGTTTTAAAAGCATTTACGCACAGACATAACACGGGACATAGGCTACTCTATAAGCGCTAATCCCCAACATCAGATATACAGATAAAGATCTGGAACAGGTTGTACAACAACGACACACAGAAATGGCCTCTAAAAACAGAAGTAATGCTTTTATAATTAATATATCAGTGATATAATAAACCTTTATATACGGTGGAGACTCACCTCGCTCGCCGCACTCCCGATTGCCATCTTTCGCCAAGGGTCAACTAGTTGAGCCAGGGGCATCTTGACTTTTTGGAGGTTCCTTCTTTTATAAATCAGATTCAAAAGAACAATTCTGAGCTACTTTGAAGAGATTGTGCCTGTTTGTTTCCGCGCTCTTGACACTGAGGGGAAGAGAGCTGGGAATCCGTTGCGTGCGTAACGCATCCGAAAGCGCAACCACCTTTTCCTCCTCTCACCTCTGTCAGTCAGTGCAGCGTTTCCATAGAAATATGCTGACCGTGCCCCTGATCTCTCTCTCCTTTTCCTCCTCTCACCTCTGTCAGTCAGTGCAGCGTTTCCATAGAAATATGCTGACCGTGCCCCTGATCTCTCTCTCTCTCTCTCT
>NW_015505305.1:1299900-1317306 GCF_001515645.1 Sinocyclocheilus grahami
CTCTCTCTCTCTCTCCCCTTTTGACAAAAAAAAACAAAACACGTTCACGCTCCTATTCACTTCCGCTTCTTTCAGCATGACGCGTCGGATTGGCTGATATGCTTGTCAATCATTAACAGAGGGCGGGCTGAACCTACGGAGCTCATGATAGACGGACAGGTGAGAGCGCATCTGAGCTGACACGTTTTTATATAATAATTACATTAAATTAATATAATACTTTACTGATCTGCAAATCTGTACGGTCAGCAGTATGATCAGTATTGGACACAAAATGCTTGATTTCTTCTCTAAATGCAACCATAAATGAAAATCAGTTTATGATCAATTTAATAGTTATTTCTAAAGTCCATTCCAATGAACAGTACATCTCTTTTGCTTTCAATGAAATCTACAATGCACTTTAATTTAACAATCCTGCGTAGTACGTGTCAAGTAGACTGATTTCATTGTTTCAAGTAGACTGATAGTCATTTGATTTGGCATCAAATGACATTGGAATGCATGTATAAAATGTACCTTGTCAGCTGTGACACTGGAGTCACGCAGGTGGAGAGTGCGACACCTGCTGGTGAGTCTATGGTAATTTCTCTTGTGTGATTCAGTGATTCAGTATAAATTTAGGAGTTTAGGCCTCTGACTTCTAAGGGTGCATCATTGTAGAAGATGTGTTTGCACAAATCCTCCAGAGGGGGTTCTGGATCAGAGGTAGCAAACTGTGCTGCTTCTTCTATCTCCTTACGAACCTCAGCATCAATGTTCTTCAGCATAGTGATGGGGTCACTCTTACTGCCAACTTCCTGAATCTCCTCACGTGTGCGATAACCTAAGGAGAGAAAAGCACTGATTGAGAGTACAGCGAATTGTGTGCTCACTGAAATGATGCGCAAACTACCTAAAACTAAAGAGGAAAGACTGTGATTATGGAGGCTAGCAGATGAGGATAGGGTCTTAAATGAACCAAGGAAGGATGAGCGCCTGCCACAGGGGTAAGGTTGAAGGTCAACCTCACCTGACCCCAGGATCGCTCATGCAGTGGCCGTGGTAACTATATGTCTGGAGCTCCATTAGTATGGGACCCTGAAGAGCACAGGCCAAACATTTGCCCACCAGTCACAGACTGGATCTCCCATCATGTTTGTTTGCAACACTAGCCCATGATTAAAAGAAAAGTTCCCCCAAAATGAAAATTTGCTGTAAATATACTCACCCTACAAGATGTAAATGAGTTTGTTTCTTCATCGGAACAGATTTGGAGAAATTCAGCATTACATTTCTTGCTCACCAATAGATCCTCTACAGTGAATGGGTGCCGTCAGAACGACAGTTCAAACAGCTGATAAAAGCATAGCAATAATCTACAAGTAATCCACACAATCCAGTCCATCAGTTAACATCTTGTGAAGCTCTTGTTCATCATCTCAGAACAAAGCAAGTCCAAAACAGTTTTAAACAAACATGTTGGTGGATTTTGATGTAAGAGGACTTTTTCACTGGAGGAAGGGTTTAAAGTTAACACATCTCAATGATGCATTTGTTTATTACAAACACGCAACTTTTCACTTCACAAGACATTAAATGATGGACTGGAGTTGTGTGGATTTCTTGTGGATTATTCTGATGTTTTTAACAGCTGTTTAAATTCTCATTCTGACAGCACCCATTCACTTCAGATGATACATTGGAGAGCAAATGATGTAATGCTACATTTCTCCAAATCTGTTCAGATGAAAAAACAAATTCATCTACATTTTGGATGGCCTGAGGGTGAGTATATTTTCAGCAAATGTAAATTTTTGGGTGAACTATTCCTTTAAATCTATGACCTCTCCTTGACTTTTCTTTTACCTTTCCAGATCTGCAATAATCTGCTGCAAACCTGGTTGCCTCTCTCACGCTGAGAACATCCATGCCATCCACCTGGAGAAAACAGATAGGCTTGACTTATTTGCTCACATGTGGCTTTTATGTTTGTCTGTATAAATTTGCATGCACTGGTGAACAGAAAACGAGGATGAGGCAACTAGAAAAACTAAAACAAAAAATAAAAAGACAGATACCCTCAGACCAGGAATGTAGTCTTCTCTCTTGTAATAATCTGTGCTTGCTGAGGCCCGTTCCACTGATGTCCCCATGCCATATTTATTATTCTCACAGATGAAAATACAGGGGAGTTTCCACAAAGCTGCCATGTTAAACGACTCAAATATCTGGCCCTGATAAAGGGATTAATCAGATAAGACATTATTTTGCAACAGCAGATCGCACGCAAACCTGTGAACACATGGAGGAAAAGTTGCTCTCACCTGATTAGCAGGTCCATCCCCATACAGAGTGACACAAACCTCATTCTTACCCTGATACTGGCATGCCGGGCCACACCTGCCCCAAGAGGAACCTTCAAAACAGTGAAATTTAGATTTAGAAATGCCTGTTGTAATATTCTTGTAAGCTATGATGCGTGCATCTCACCTGGGCACCAACAATACCATTCCCGCCATAGAAATTCTTGGCATACATGTGCATAAAGCCGCCCTTGCCTTCGGCAACACCACCCCTTCGACCTGAAATGGATTGTAAACTTGTTCAAATTAGGGCTGGGTTTTGATACACATTTCTTGATTTGATTCCTAGTACAAGCTCTTGATTTGATTTGATTCAGATTCATCTGGTATTTTTTAGTTACAGTCCATTTTGCGTATAAGATGTTCTCTCTCAGCTATTCTTGTAAATGATGAAACTCTTAAATTTAAAAATCAACAACAGGACCCAAACTATACAGTTCAGTTGCTATTTATATACTGCTATATATAAACACTGTCGTTCAAAGGTTTGGATTCAATTATTTTAATGCATTTTAAAAAAAATGTTTTTTTAATGTATTTGAAATAAGCATTTTAAGCTCACCAAAGCTGTGTTTATTTGATCAAAAATAGAGTAAATACAGTAATTTTGTGAAATAATATTACAATTTAAAATAAATATTTCTGTTTTAATATATTATTAGATGTGATTTATTCCTGTGATGGCAAAGCTGAATTTTCAGCTATATACTCCAGTCTTCAATGTGACTTCAGAAATAATTTCAAATAATTTCAATGTGCTTAAGAAACATGTCTTATTATCAGCATTGTAAAATAACAATTAATGAGGCTGTAGATTCAGCAGAAATGTGGTGTAGAAAGTCCTCAACTGTGAGCTCTGCCATGATCTCTTTTACAGACACACCTCTGGTGTAGGTGTAACCATGAGCCCTATATGCTGTGATCAGGTGATCCATGGGACTGATACCAGCCTCAATGCCTACAGCACAGGCCCCCTGAGAGGTGGTGAGAAGCTAAATCATATCACAGTGACTGTGTGCAAACAAGGCTTTCAATTTAGTCTTACCTGCCCATCATAAAGATGAAAGAATCCTCGTATGATCTTCTGCTTGTAGAGCTGATCTGCCCTCAGCTCCATACGTCTCATGGTCTGCATAGTGCGGTAGTACCTGAGTTCATCCTCTCTGGTGAGCACTGTCTGCAGTGAAGGGCCTTCATCCAAGCGATGAAGTTCTTGAATGTTCTTGACAAGTTCTTGAATGACCTTAGTTGTTTGTGTATGCTTTTAAGCTAATATGACAACTTTACCTTGATGTCAAAGCTGGCCTGAGGTGTCAAATCAGCAAAAGAACGTGCTGATACCACCACTCTGGAACCCTGGAGAGGAGTGGAGTGCATTAATAAAACTAAGAAAAATAATTTTAAAACAGAGATACTGACAAAATGCATTTAACTTGACAAGAATTGACTAAATGTTGAAGGCCATTATGTCGACCCACAGTGAAACATGACACTAATGTACCTAAACACTTTACCGTTTAATTTTTTTGAAAGAAATGAATATATACTATATAAATAAAGCACAAATCTTTTCAGCAATGATAATAAGAAATGTTTCTTGAACACCAAATCAGCATATTAAAATGATTTCTGAAGGATCATGTGACTCTTAAGACTGGAGTAATGGCTGCTGAAATTTCTGCTTTGCCTTCACAGGAGTAAATTACATTTCAAAATACATTAAAATAGAGAAATTGTTATTTTAAACTGTAATAAGTATGTTTGTAAGTTTTTTGTAAAATCTTTGTAAAGACATTTGTAAGTCGCTTTGGATTTGGTCTGCTAAATGACTAAATGTAAATGTAATAATACTTCTCAATATTACTGTTTTTACTGTATTTTTAAACAAACAAAAGCAACCTTGCAGCAGAGACATTAAAACATTTTTTTTTTAAATCTTACAGACCCAAAACGTTTGAACAGTAGTGCATTTGGTTGGTCAAATTATAATAACTAAGATAGGTCAGTTACATTCTTTAAAAATTGTAATAGTAATTTTTGAAATAAGCCATAGGCAAAAAATAAAAATAAATGAATGAGTAAATAAATAAATGAATGAATAAAATAAATAAATAAACATGAAAAAATATTATTAACTAACTAAACTACTTCTTAAACCCTGACACTATTTGGGCACCCTATAAAACGGGGCTATACCACGCTATATTTAAAACTTTGTATTTTATTGAAGCACATATTGTAAATGAAAAAAAAAAGAAAACATATAAATAGCAGAAAGCTAACTAAACTACTTCTTAAACCCTAATATCTTACCTCTGACACTATTTGGGCACCCTATAAAACGGGGCTATACCACGCTATATTTAAAACTTTGTATTTTATTGAAGCACATATTGTAAATGAAAAAAAAAGATAAACATATAAATAGCAGAAAGACTGCATATCTGAAAAAGACCACAATATGGTCCATGATGACATCCGTGTCAGGCCAACAAATTATTATGCCAACTCTCAATTGCGCTTGGACAGTGCCACAGACTGTGGAAAGCTAAAAACAAGCTATTAGGATCATTTAACACACAATAGAGTGACTGAATCAGGGCAAACTGCAATTTAATCAAATCTGATCAGTTCAGTGGCTATTTAGTTTACAGTAAGCATAACTGCATTTACGGTACACCATCTACAAGGTCGATGAGACTACAGAGATCTAGTTTAGCCTTGGTAAATCTTTTAATGCCTCTAGGCTAAACAGAGCTTGAATCTTTCAATGCTCTGTCTCATTAACAGCAAACAGATATACATTATGATACCTACATTTATTTTAGCACCACCCTTAAGTGCGTTTGCAATCACTGTCCGCATGTTCTGCATGCTCCAAAGCATTTGTATTTGTATTTTGTAATATAAATTAATAAATTAATTAAAAATGAATGAATGAATGAATGAATGAATGAGTAGAAAAGCAACTCAGGGAACAGTCTGACAGAATGACTGACTGATTTACATTTTGATATTTTTAATTCCTTATGGGAAATTGTTTATAACATTATTTATGACTCGATCTTCTTGAGGTTTGCAAAGCAAGTTATAATATTTCTGATGGTTCTAGGAATTATAAGCAGTAACAGGACTTTTATTTTGATGACTTGTAAAGAACGTCATTTTCGTAAAAAAATATAACAGTGCTACCAAGCGGTAAAGAGCAGTTATAGCAGAATGTTGTCTTTTCATGGATATTTTGTTTCTCATTTTCACCCACCTGCATGGTTATGCCCCCCAGTAATAAAAATATATAGACATGATTTCCTAATTATTTTGTAAAATGTTTGTCATATGATTTAATTATTAAAATAATAAAACAGAATGTATGAAATAACTAAATATTTATATTTTTTCCAAAGTATGACTGTTAAATTACAAATGAATAGGTTATTAATATATAATGTCACATATGAAATGAAGATTTTTATGTATTTGTTACTACTTCTAAATAATAGTAATATTTGAAAATATATGATTTTTCGTTATTCTATCCCATGGTCATGGAAATATATCATTATATCACTTCTTTTATATCACTCACATTTTGCCTGCATCTTCTTTTTTTTAATTCTTACATTTATTTATTTAGCCTATGAATTTTTTGTTTCTCCGTGTACAGATTTTATTATTCAAAAATCAAAAGATGAACGTAAACAAAAAAGTAAAAAATAGTTTTTCAAACTTAATATTATCCTTTATGATAAGACATGCCCATGTCATAAGGGAAATACCCGAATTAAACATTTTCGAAACGGTTAAAAGCTGGGGATGATGTGATCCTTAATTAATGTGCAGAAATCTAACCAAAAACAAGCCGAAAGAAACCACGCTGTAAACCACAAAATTTTTCCTGAATAGATCAACATCTAAATTAACTCTGTTTACAAGATAGTAATTGCAAGATTTATTTAGCACTGTATGAAAAAGCAGGCGCATGTCTCCTCTTCTGCGTCAGCGGCGGAAGGTCAGCGCTCAAGCGGAAGTGAGAGTCAGAGCCCATCCGCCATTGTGGAGCAGAGCAGGGGTAATATTTTCTCCAGACGTTACACAGAGTGTTAATGTTTCGGACTAACTTAAACACATCACACAGCAGCCAACCTCCCCCAGCCGTTTGACATTCGCTGTCAGTACCGCTCGAGAGGACAGCTGCCGACCGTTTGAAACCGGGCGAGGAGATCAACGCCTGAGAAATACGCTGTGATTATAGGGCAACCCGGAGAGAGGAAAAAATAACGTGAACCCTCAGCGGTGGCAGGAGAGACCGTGGACAGTCATAACAGCGATCAGCTCGGGCTCCCAGAGGATGTCTGCGACAACTGTCGATCAGGTTCGCGAGACGGACGCGCTTCCACCAACATAACTAAAAACATGATGGTGCACGTAGAGGTTGTGTCTTAAAACCTAGTGAGCTGCCTACCTAGACATCATTATTGGCGCGCTTGGAAGGAATAAACGTTTTAAAACAAACTAACGGACAGGTACTTCATTAGGTTGTAAAACACAGCTAACGTCAATTATAGTCAAGTCGCTTCTCCACAAACTGAGAGTCCTGGTTATTTGATAGCTGTTATTGCTAGGCCGAATTATTGTGTCCATGTCCTGTTCATGATAAACTGATATTCATCGTGTTTTTTTTGTCTTTGTCACTGTCTGCATACTTTGAACCCAAAACCAGAGACCCAAAGGACAAGGAAATAAAGGTATGTTATGAAAACACATTTAAAGGGACAGCTAACTAAAAAAAATTAAAGTTCTGTCATTTACTCACCCTCATGTTGCTATAAACATGTTTAACTGTTTCTTCTGTGGAACACAATGTTAGGGACCTAACACCTTCAGTCAACATTCACTTTCATTACATCTTTTTCCATGCCATAAAAATGAATGGTGACTGAGCCTCACCTTTCAGCCATTCAGACAAAGAAAATCAAATGGACAACATGTGGCTGAGAAATTTCATTTTTTTTTTTTGTGAGCTGTCTCTTTAAGGGGGCTCGGTTTATTGATGTGTTTCTCACTGTCTTGCTTGTGTGCATTTATAAATAGTCACTCCTTCTGTGAATCATATTTTATGTAGTAGATCTGTCTTGATGTTAATTTAGCTTTCTACGTTACTTCGTAGTCCTGACATTTGACAGATGAAACAATTGATAAAAACTGTTTTTAATATGTAGCAGAAACTTTTTACCTGTTGTTCTTGCTTAGACATAATAATTTCCAAGTGTAATTTACTTTTGCTGTGTCTCATTATTTTTTTATCAACATCATATTGATTGAACTTAGTAAAAGTAACTGATACACTGTCTCTGTCTGTCTTTGGTATAATTTTGCCTAGTGCAAAACGGTTCGATGCATCAGAAGGATGCTGTAAATGATGATGACTTTGACAATTACCTTAGCAGCCAGACAAATCAGGTGAGTTTTTGTCCTTATACTTATCTATTTCAAGATCCTTTGATCAATAGAAAGTTTAAAAGAACAGCATTAATTGAAAATAGAAATCCATTGTAACATTATAAATGTCTTGGTACGGTAATGTGTTTATCACACTTTTTTTCAGCAATTATGTTTTTGTCTCACATCTTTATTTAGCCTTTGGTTTGTTACATCATCATTACTGACTTCTCTTTAATTACCCCCTACAGAGTAATAGTTACCCACCAATGTCTGATCCCTACATGCCCAGCTATTATGCTCCCTCTATCGGATTCCCTTACTCCTTGGGAGAGGCTGCTTGGTCCACCGCAGGAGACCCGCCTATGCCGTACCTGACCACGTATGGACAGATGAGCAATGGTGAGCATCACTTCATTCCTGATGGAGTCTTCAGCCAGCCTGGTGCTTTAGGCAACACGCCCCCTTTTCTCAGCCAACACGGATTTAACTTCTTTCCTGGAAATGCAGACTTTTCCACCTGGGGCACAAGTGGTTCTCAGGGACAGTCTACACAGAGCTCCGCATACAGCAGCAGTTATGGATATCCCCCGAGCTCATTGGGCCGGGCCATTGCTGACGGACAGGCCGGATTCGGCAGTGACACGCAACTTAGTAAAGTTCCAGGGCTCAGTAGTATCGATCAGGGAATGGCCGGGCTCAAGCTCGGCTCCGATATGTCGGCCGTTACGAAAACGGTCGGGTCTCCTTTAGGTGGGACGGCGGGTATGAGTAGCATGGCAGCCAACAACATGCCACCTGTCAGCTCCTCTGCACCAAAACCTACCTCGTGGGCTGCTATCGCGAGGAAACCGGCGAAACTTCAGCCCAAGCTGAAGCTGAAGCCCAACATGGGTTTGGGAAGCGGTGCCACGATTCCTCCTCCACCGATAAAGCATAACATGAACATTGGGACCTGGGAGGACAAAGGCTCCATTACCAAACCCCCTCTTGCGCAGCAGATGCTCCCGCCTCAGCCCTTGTTGCAGCAGCAACTCCTGGCCCAACCTCAGCCCATGCTGCAAAGTCCATTGCCTCCTCATCCCCAACACCAGCAGCTCCAGCTACAATCTCCCCAGCACCCTCAGCAGCTACCCTCAGGTCCCCCTCACCATCACTCACAACCAGGTCCTCCGCAGCACCTGCACCCACCTCAGGTGCAGAACCCCCCAACCCAAAACCGCTGGGTGGCTCCTCGGAACCGAGGAACCACATTTATCCAGAACAGCAGCATGGAGAACTTTGGCCTTGGGACGGGAGTCCTCATGAGCTCATCGCCGCCTTCCAGTGAGGTTCACCCCGTGCTGGAGAAGCTCAAGGCCCTCAACAATTACAACCCCAAAGACTTTGACTGGAACTTGAAAAATGGACGGGTCTTCATCATCAAGAGCTACTCGGAGGATGACATCCACCGTTCCATCAAGTACTCCATCTGGTGCAGCACAGAGCACGGGAACAAGCGCCTGGATGGCGCCTACCGCTCGCTCAGTGCCAAAGGTCCACTGTACCTGCTCTTTAGCGTTAATGGCAGTGGACACTTTTGCGGCGTGGCCGAGATGAAGTCAACTGTGGACTATAACGCCTATGCTGGCGTCTGGTCCCAGGATAAGTGGAAGGGCAAGTTTGAGGTGAAATGGATCTTTGTTAAGGACGTGCCCAATAACCAACTGCGGCACATTCGCTTAGAAAACAATGACAACAAGCCTGTCACCAACTCCAGGGACACTCAGGAAGTGCCCCTAGAGAAGGCAAAGCAAGTGCTTAAAATTATTGCGACTTTCAAGCATACCACCTCAATCTTTGATGATTTTGCACATTACGAAAAGCGGCAGGAGGAAGAGGAAGCCATGCGAAGGGTAAGCGCAGCTTTCTGCCACTCTTCACAATAGCAGAAAGCAGGCACTGCTCCTTTAGATCTCGTAAACATTGTTACATTTTAGTGCTGTCAGCATGTCCATCCATTTCCAAAGGGAGGTTTTTTAATAGCAACTCATTTCTAAGCTAGATAAGTCTTTGTCTTTTTTGCATTTCAGAAATAGGCAGCAGCAAGACAAAAACAGTGCAGTCAGTCACAAATAGAAATGAAATGTTTGATCTGGTAACTCGGTACATCAATACTGGAGGTCATGTAATTAATTGTTTGTATTGTTGCTCAACGCGGCTTGCACATAACACATTTCTCCTATATTTCAATTTACCGAACTGCTAAAATCTCAGCAGATAGGTATTGTAAAATAAATAGTTCTTAAAAATATTTAAAAAATCTCTGCCCATTTATTGACAAAAGGCTGGCAGCGAGCTGTGATGCCAATCAGTGTCTCTGCTCAAATAGCAGGCAGATGTCCCATTAATACATTGGACTTTCATTATTTCCTGCCAAACCAACACAAATAATTGCTGTCTGTGGCCGTTACCTCGGCACCAGCTGCTTTTTATCCTTGTATGTTAGTTATGAAAACAGAATTTAGATCAGATTTCACATGATTTTTGGGGGTTTATCAGGATAAACCTTTAAAGATGTATTGTGTCTTGCCTCTGAACAAATCATTTAGTATTTCATTCATTAGGGAGACACACAAAATGTGCAGTGCTAGGGGGCGCCCAGGACCAGGGTTGAGAAACACTGTAATAGAGCTTAAACTTGTTTGGAAGTTGTTGGAAATTGTTCGGCATTAAAAGGTTTAATACCTACACTAAACTCATTGGCCCAACTTTGTACTATTGTGGTCATGTACTCGCTTCAAATTTTGGGAGTGACTCCCAAACTTGTGATGGTTTACATGATGATAACCATTGCAATGTTTTGCCGTCACGTGCCTGTATAGAATAAACATGAATGAATGCCAGCAGTTTTTTAGTTTTAGATACTTTGACCAATGCTACCAGAAATGTTTAATTGTTAATAAACTTCGGCTGAACAGAGTTCTGTGTTTTATGCGTGTTAAGCTGTTGCTTTTACTCCTGTAAATAACCAAATTGTGAATTGACTGAATTTAGTTGCTGCATGTATATGGGCTGTATGCAGCACTGCATCTTTATTGGCCTTGTTATTTGTATTCAGCTGATTGAGTATTTTTTCACTTACATTATATATGCACATCTTTACGTAAGCCACTTTAGGATGAACTTGTTAGTCAAGAACAAATGGAAAAATCAAAAGTATCAAAATACTTGGCCTAATCAAGGTGACTTGTTGTACTTGGACAAATTAAGGTGTTTTTTTTTTCGTGAGAGATTATCAAACCTCAGATTAGGGTTTTCTCTGAACCAACTTTCTATTTCATTACCTTGCCAATCGTGTAGATTGCCAAAGCCATAATAAAATCAACTATTTAAATTAAAAAGGTCTCCATGGCCTCTGGATTAATTTGTGAAGTCTAATGCTTTATTGCTTTATTTATCAAAAGAAGTGGTCTTACTCTGTGGCATAAAGCGGTTTATGTAGAAAATAAATGTATTATGTTGAAAATGTATATATATTTGCATTATATAGCATGGCACTGTGCAGTCAAAATGTGCGATACTTTGGTTATTTATTTTATTATCATCAGAAATGTCTGATTAGCCAGTAAACATAAAGTAAACAGTTTTTTTTGTGCCCACTGCCTTTTTTGCCTCATATCTTTATGATAGCTTTAAATGTAACAGATTTATGCATTTGTGGCTGCTCACATGGCAGTCAACAATTACAGATTTTTTATTTTTATTTCAATGAAATTAATGTACTATATTTTAGTTTGATAATGTTTTGGTTTTATTTAATATTTTTAGGGGGTTGTATGGTACTAAATCATATTTATGGAATAGTTATTCATTTATTACCTGGTAACCACTTTTTGAGCGTATACCTGAAAATGAGTTCTCTTCTCCTTTTAAAGATGACACTTAGTACATTATTGCGGAAGTGTAAAAAATTTAAAAAGTGAAACATAAAAAAAGTTCTAGAAGTTTATTATTATGAGAAATGCACAAAATATAATTAAGTTTTCTATGAAATATAATTTTTTCCAAGACATCTAATATTTTCCTCTAAAACTGCATGAAAAGAAATATTTCTAATTAAGTTGTTCCAAATTTTGAAGTTAAGATCTAAAAAAAAAAAAAAGCTTTTAGTAAAATTTCATTTCCAATTCATTTCAAATGCTGCCATTTTTGACCGTGAACAGTACAACAGTAGTATACGTTTATACGGGACCATTTAACCTTTTTAAATCACGTCCATTATTTATTTATTTTGTGTGTGTGTGTGTGTGTTCATATATCAAATGCCAAAACCTTTACCAAGTTACATACTATTCACATGAAGTAAAAAAAAACATAAATGACCGAACAGCACCCAGAGGGTTACAGGAATAGATCACCCCCCCCAAAAAAATTTGCTGAAAATGTACTCACCCTCAGGCCATGTAATGTAAATAAGTTTGTTTCTTCACTGGAACAGATTTGAAGAAATTTAGCATTACATCACTTGCTCACCAATGGATCATCTGCAGTGAATGGGTGCTGTTGGTTTAGAGTTAAAATAGCTGATATAAATAGCTGATCATAATAATACGCAAGTAATCCACACAGCTCCAATGAAAGCGAAAGCAAAAAGCATGTTTGTAATAAAATGTTGTTTTTAAAACCATATTTTTAACTTCAGACCATTGCTGCCAGCTAAAATACAAGTCCTCTATCCATGATATTGATTATTGAAAATAGTTTATTTTGTGTGTGTGTGTGTGTGTTCATATATCAAATGCCAAAACCTTTACCAAGTTACATACTATTCACATGAAGTAAAAAAAAACATAAATGACCGAACAGCACCCAGAGGGTTACAGGAATAGATCACCCCCCCCCAAAAAAATTTGCTGAAAATGTACTCACCCTCAGGCCATGTAATGTAAATAAGTTTGTTTCTTCACTGGAACAGATTTGAAGAAATTTAGCATTACATCACTTGCTCACCAATGGATCATCTGCAGTGAATGGGTGCTGTTGGTTTAGAGTTAAAATAGCTGATATAAATAGCTGATCATAATAATACGCAAGTAATCCACACAGCTCCAATGAAAGCGAAAGCAAAAAGCATGTTTGTAATAAAATGTTGTTTTTAAAACCATATTTTTAACTTCAGACCATTGCTGCCAGCTAAAATACAAGTCCTCTATCCATGATATTGATTATTGAAAATAGCTTTAAGGAAGCATTTCTTACAAACATGCAACTTTTCACTTCACACGTTAGTTGTTTGTTTTTTCCACTCCAGACATTAATTGATAGACTGGAGTCTTGTGGATTATTGTGATGTTTTTATCAGCTATTTGGACTCATCTTCTACATCTTGGATGGTAGGTACAATTTCAGCAATTTTTCATTTTTGAGTCAACTATCCCTTTAAGTTGTTTCTCAGCTTTGTCAAGATGAGAACATGGTCATTTGAGAGGATTTGCTGGCCAGTACCGCAGTGGTCCTAGACTTTATGCTGACACCTATTGGTGTGTTTGAGCATCGTGCAAAAGCAAGTTTTTAGTTACTTTGTCATTGTAGAAATACCCTGTTCACAAGAATATTTGTAATGTATGATTAATTATTCTGCAATCTAGTATGTCCAAAAGGGTTTACTAAGACAAAGTGAGTAGTATTCAGTTGGTCATATAGCAGCTATCATGTGGGACAACCACTCTAATGTAGCATAAAATTGCTTTTATGTACCCGAGGTCTTCATCACCCGTGAACATTACTCACTTCTTTTAAAATTTCTTTAAGGGTGAAAAGTTTTACTCTCTGCATGTCAGAGAGATCTAATCAGCCTCATACTGTTTTGAAACCACTGGCTGTATCAGCAATTCAGATACTCAACCGCAGACTCATTTTTACAGTTTCATGCATCAATATTGCAATTATTATATATATGTGTGTGTGTGTGTATATATCAGTCAGTTGTGTGTGTATCTATCTATCTGTTAATTGTGTGCTTATTTTTCTGTTTTTACATTTAGATTAAGTTAGTTAGATGACTACAAAGGTGAAGTTCCTCTGTAGAAACACTAATTTAATATCTAATATATCTAATCTTTGTCAGAATTCAAAATTTAATATCCATTTTTCATACAGTGAATTTAAGCATCACAGCATTATACTATATTGCTAGCATTTAAAAAAAAATAGGCATTTTTAGTTTTATTTCTTTATTATTTAGACAAAGTGGAATTTTATATATAGGCCATTAAAAAAAATAATGATCAACTAATTGGTAGCGGCCAGAATGTTAAAATCAGTTTATCACTAAACAAAAGCCAAATCACAAGCAGAAAAAATTATATAACATTTTGAAGTGCTTTTAAAGACACTTCCATTTCTGTTAGTTAAAACAATCTAGCTTATAAAAGACAAAGATCATCTTAATGGCTCCATGTTCCATTTAATCATCTAATTTTGTCTCTTTTCTCTCTTTCTCTTTCTTTACAGGAGCGAAATAGAAATAAACAGTAGGTTTACAGAGATCTCCTTGGTAGAACATCAACACTAATGATGTAGAACCTTAAATATTGTGTAACCTCAGAGGAAGAATGGGGTTCTCACGTATTTTTTTCTGCTGAAAACGATATACGAACACTTAATCACGACAGTGGGCCTTTCTGCGTCAACTTCTGATGGATCTCCCCTAACTCTCAAGTGTCGCACGAAATGGAAAGAAAATCACTCACGTAAACTGTATCTAAAAGCACTTTTAGCCCTTCTAAAAGCTTCTACCAGTACCCTTAACTATCATTGGACATCTGTTTGGTATTAAATTACTAACTAGTATAGTTGGTTTTGAGGATTTCAATTGTATTTGTAGGCTTATTGTTTTGTCTTGTTTTTGTTTGTTTGTTTTGGTAAATCATTTAAATATTAGCACTCTATACATTTGAGAACACTCAGAGGAGATGAGAATTATGTATCCAAGGAAAGAAAAAAAATATTTTCTTGAATTTACGTGAAGCTGTAAAAAATGTACTTGAGGCGCAGACGCTTATGTCCCACCTGACTGAATCCCAAGTCAGAATAATCACGTCTGATATTGTAGACTGCCTCCAGAGTAGCCCTTTCACCTTTGTGTATCAGCATCTATATCTGTGTATCAAATAATAGTTTCGCAGTTTGGCGTAGAACGACACCAGCCAGTGCACTTTTTTTTTTTCTTCTGTATTTTTATTTTTTTTATTTTTTATTTTTTCCTGCAGTCTTGTCATTCAAAAGTGCATTTGTCATAGGAGAAACCTGCTCGGAATTGCCGTAAGTTCCTCTGAAGTCCACCATCCTCAGACATAACCAGGCCTGGTGTTCAGGAGAACCTCTTTAATGCTTTTTTTGGACTGATCAGGATTCTAATCTGCTGCTAATCAGGATTCAGTCCGAATTGCCGAAGCTCAGTGTGAACGTGACAGTTTTCTCCTATAGGTGACTCACTAGCTAAAATAAACATTATCCATGTTTAGCGATGCCACGTTTCGAGTTTTTCCTTTCAGAATGTCGTCCTTTAATTAATGAGTGTGAGACATTATTCGTATTGTCCAAATTGGTATTGCATGAGAACTTTCGGTTTTGCCGTTTGCAACTATATACTGAGCATTATTCTGAGGCCATGCAAATGAAACAATCTATTTAGGTCTTGATTATATTGATTGATTAAATTTAAAAAGATGAAAGAATCCTTACAAAACAGACACTTTACACGTCACGTTTTGGTAACGGTACGGTTTACTTGGAACCTCAATCGAGGTGGTACTAAAAAAAGTACCGGGTACTGTACCCAGTGGAAACCCCCCAATAAGTTAACCGTACCGTGCCGTACCATGCAGTGGAAAAGCGCCATTGGAGGGGCTTGAATCTTCTCTTCTCTGACTTCCCCTCTAAGACCTAGTGGAGATTAAAGGCCATTAAAGGCTCTTTGCTGCATGTGCAGTTTCTATTGATCCCATCGACTCAGCTTGTTTTAGCCAATGATCCGATTACAACTGTTGCCACCCCTCCCCTGGCCCTCTTCCTTCTGTCCCCTACTAAAGTTCCCCATTATACCATAGAACCATATGCTGACATGTGCATCTCCTAAAGCTCCATACCTGGACCGAGGCAGACCAAGTCGGCTGGACTGCAACTCTGCCACACTGGATTATGACAGGTCTTGGTCATGAAGCCCAGCAAACAGACAGCCTTGACTGCTACAAGATTGTGAGAATAATCCAGACAATGTGAAGTTCGACAGGACTGCTGGATCGAAAGATACCCGAGGCCTTGTTTTGAAATCGCTGCAGTTCTGAACATTGACAAAGTTTTTTATTCATCTCTTTTTTCACGAACACAGTGTTCCGCTGGGTATCAGAGTTCTCAGTGTCTCTTTCTCAGTCTGAATGATCACAATATAGCCATTTTATCAAAAAAATAAATTAAAAACATTTTGCCGGTATGGTTTCAAAACCAGAACAGCAACCTGATTATGCAGTTAATCAATGAGATACTGTATATGCAAGACTATAAATAACAAGTATTTTATAGTGTCACATATTAAACCAATTATACAGGTGCATCTCAATAAATTAGAATGTCGTGGATAAGTTCATTTATTTCAGTAATTCAACTCAAATTGTGAAACTTGTGTATTAAATAAATGAAATGCACACAGACTGAAGTTGTTTAAGTCTTTGGTTCTTTTAATTGTGATGATTTTGGCTCACATTTAACAAAAACCCACCAATTCACTATCTCAACAAATTAGAATATGGTGACATATTCACCATATTCTAATTCACCATATTGAGTTGATTAGCCAATCAGCTAATCAACTCAAAACACCTGCAAAGGTTTCCTGAGCCTTCAAAATGGTCTCTCAGTTTGGTTCACTAGGCAACACAATCATGGGGAAGACTGCTGATCTGACAGTTGTCCAGAAGACAATCATTGACACCCTTCACAAGGAGGGTAAGCCACAAACATTCATTGCCAAAGAAGCAGGCTGTTCACAGAGTGCTGTATCCAAGCATGTTAACAGAAAGTTGAGTGGAAGGAAAAAGTGTGGAAGAAAAAGATGCACAACCAACCGAGAGAACCGCAGCCTTATGAGGATTGTCAAGCAAAATCGATTAAAGAATTTGAGTGAACTTCACAAGGAATGAACTTAGGCTGGGGTCAAGGCATCAAGAGCCACCACACACAGACGTGTCAAGGAATTTGGCTACAGTTGTCATATTCCTCTTGTTAAGCCACTCCTGAACCACAGACAACATCAGAGGCGTCTTTTATCAGAAACTGAGACTCATTGGTGCTTAGAACAGTGTCAAGTTTAAAAATTAAGGTCAGAGTCATGGCATTGGGTTTCCACAAAAGCTTTTCCGATTCAGATTCCTACTGATTACTGATTCCAGATATATGAGATGCTGACAAATCTCATACTGTGCGTCTTTAAAACTGTCATCCTCTCCTCCCGTAAGTGTAACAAATCCTTCCCTCCCGGGTCAATATGACACTATTTTATTTATTTATTTTTGTTCCAGAAAGCTTATGTTGATCAATTTTTATATTGTTTTCTTAATATTTATGTTTTTTTTATTAGTTT
>NW_015505305.1:1317540-1318195 GCF_001515645.1 Sinocyclocheilus grahami
CCAAGTATTGAGTACATGTACAGTAAATGAACATACTTTCCAAAAAAGATTCACTAGAATGAATCGGCCATTGTAGATATGAGAGATAGGACCATTTAGGATGAAACGATTCACTACAATGAATTGGATATTTTACCTAGATATGAGAGAGAGGACCGCTCAGGATGAACTGATTCACTAGAATGAATTGGACATTCTAAACTAGATATGAGAAAAAGGACTGTTTAGAATGAACTGTAGCACAAAGAATGGGATACGTTACATGCCAAAGTGTAATACTTAGGGTTAAGTATTTGTTCAAATCTCTAACCTAAGGTGTCCATGTCTCCTATCCATCCATCAGGGATAGAATTACAGACTGCTCTCTGTCTGGACATGAATGTTGGATCTTATTCTAGCAGTCTCTACAGTGCTCATATAAGCTTTTCTGAGGAAAAGCGTGACAGAACTGGGTCTTATTCCACAGAGTGGATGGTGCTGGTGATTACCGTACTCTGTCTCTCCCATCCTTTTGGTTTTTATTCTCTAATCTGTCACATAACACATGATTGACAGATCCAGGACAAACAAACAATGTGCCAAATAAACCCAAAAGATTGAGAGAGAAAACCCTCAAAGTTCTCAGAACTTCAGAACAGCAGAATTTCTGTTAAGT
>NW_015505305.1:1318431-1318673 GCF_001515645.1 Sinocyclocheilus grahami
ATTTTTATATTGTTTTCTTAATATTTATGTTTTTTTTATTAGTTTTTGGTGATTTTTTTATTTTATTTGCCTTTTATAATGTGTCTCAATGTTAGTGCGTGTACCATGGGTTTGTTTGTGTGTGTGCGTGTGTGTGGGGGAATGTGAGTGTTTTCTGCCTTGGGAATATTCTGTATTCTCAGCCCTTCATTTGGGTATAAATCTTTTGTGGATTGTGTCAGATTTTGTATTTAAAAAAAAAA
>NW_015505305.1:1318683-1321002 GCF_001515645.1 Sinocyclocheilus grahami
GTTTGCAACTATATACTGAGCATTATTCTGAGGCCATGCAAATGAAACAATCTATTTAGGTCTTGATTATATTGATTGATTGAATGAATGATAAAAGTGATATTGTTGCTATGGCCTGACGTTACAGTCCAAATGTTTCCCTGCTGGGGTTCAGCAGCGTAGGGTGCCGGTGTCTTGAGATCACCCCCCCATAAGACTGGTCTTCTCAAACATCTGTGAGTAATGCAAAGCAACTACAGTCTCTGCTATTTCCTGTTTGTTCACTGGAAGCTGCCTTCTACACAGACAACTTTAGGCTGTTCTTGCTTCAGGAGGTTGTGGGTAAGAAGAACTGGACCCAGTGATGTAACAGGCATCACATCTGGGTTCACGTTCTACAGTCGAAATCAGCGGGACAATGACACTGCTGCAAAAAGAGACGCCTTCCTCCCCCATCCTCTGTGTGCTTTGGTTTAAGGCCATGTTTGTATAGGTTACTGTAAATCAATGCTTCTTGATGCTGATGCTTACTAAGGTATGATGTGATTGATCTGATTCGAAAAATAAATATAGATTTATGGAAATGGCTTCTGAAATTTGTCTTGACTGCAGCAGGTTTGGTTTTATATATCGCGTGGCAGCACCACCAGATCTAATTTTAAATGTGATTATGCATTTGCATAAGAAACTTGCTTTGAAAATGCACTTTGCAAGTGCCATCATTTTAATTCTAGGGAAAACAAAGCTAATGTTAATGTCCTGTAATACTAATCTTAATCTCATTCAGATATAACACAAATCTGGATGCAAAATATTCACATGGGTTCGTCTGAGATGAAATTTAAACATTCATCGTGATTGATTGTCGACTATTTTGCTCGGAGTTGTTGTGTTTAATAGATCATCCATTAGGTGGCGCTATTGCCCAACACATTTCAGTTCTAGTGTACTGTAAAAGATTTGTTTTTTCTTTTTACCCTTAAATTCCTCACTTTCCTAATCAATCTGAAATCTACTGAGATGAGAAGATATAAATACCTATTTAATCAAAAGACTACCAAGGTCAGAAATTAACCTGGCATTTGGCAAAAAAAAACAAAAATTAAATTAAAAATACATAAGAAAAATAAAAGTACATAATATCTAATAAAGGTAAACAATGGCACTTAAATCATTGGTGAGGCAGGATGACTTAAATTTCTTTAAATTCCTACATTATTAATAAAATTCATATTCATATTTTAATAATATAATAAAATATTCGAACTTAATTTGAATTCAGATTAATTTTTCAACACATTTCATTTATATACTATTTATTTAACAAAATGGGCTGTAATTAAAGCCAGTGGTCCATTAGATTCCCTTAAAAAAAGGTAAATATGACAGGAATATACCTTTTGCCTTCATGTATATTACAAAAGAGCGACACCAGTAAAAAAGAAAATGTATTAAAAAGGATTCTGTTCCACTACCTGTAAAAGAGTCTAATGGCAAGGAAGGATGATTCAGAGAGAATGTGCAGCTACATGAACACGGTGACAAGGTCTTATGTCATTTCAGTGGAAAAGGCAGAGCTCTCGACTCTTGCCCAGAACCCTCTTCATCTTTAATCAGGCAATTACAGCATGAACATGGCACTTGTTGTCCAATCTGCACCTTTGTAAAGTCAATTAATGGCGGCTTGCCAAGAGAATCCCTCTGCGTGACAGAGGAAATTCCTCTTTGTCTGGTGCTGTAGAAAAAGTTGTAATTACTAAGATGGAGGCTTTAAATTAAGACTTTACCATGTTCGCTACATATTTATCAGTACACCCATCTGGCTCGAACTGCTAAACACTTTCTTTTATTTTTTTTTAGGTGAGTTTGTACAACACAGGCTATGCTATTAATAACCTTTGCTACACTCCCTCTAATTGCCAGTTTGGCTCACAGGCATGATAAGAACAAAGGCTGAATATGCAAATTATGTTTTTTTTTTTCATCAGCCTTTGTGCTGGCTTGGGGTTTCCTGTCCCTTGTTTTTGAGAAGCCGGATCAGATCACAGCAGGCCTTTAGAACAAAAGATACATCTCAGATTAATCACAGCAAATCGATAGACCTGCAGAGCTATGCTATGTGTACATAAAAAGTACTTGTCTTTAAAATAACCACTTTGTGAATGTAAATGCGTCTCTGGAACATTTTGTAGCATAATATAAATAGGCATTTTCACAAGTGAAATCTTCTCGATCTTAATGTTGCAGATGATTCCCAATGACCTTTCCAGGAGTGCTCAACTTTCACATTTTCCATTTTGCCTCTCCTCGCCTTAGCATGGGAGTTTTAATGTTAAACCA
>NW_015505305.1:1323752-1356452 GCF_001515645.1 Sinocyclocheilus grahami
TGACATGTATGGACGTTTTCAGAAAATATATGCGGGCGATAACAAAAAAGATGGAATGATGGAGAGACAGAGAGACATGGGAGAGAAAATTATGGAAGGATACAAGGAAGTTCTGCATTGAAAATCTGGCATTCTAATTTAAACCAGGAAAAAAAGAGAACATTTTAGGATTTTGAGAAATTGTAAACAAATAAATATTATGACATAAAATGAATAAGACACAGTCTATTGTGTGTGTGTGTGTGTATTATTCCCAAAGGTGAACAAAATTTGTAAATGTGATCTTTCCTTTGGGGACATGTGACATCCACAAATGGAAAATCAAGTGATAAATGAAGTAACTAATTTTTATTCTGAAAGGCAAAAATAATTTATAATTAAGCAATGCAACACAATCAACAATGCTGTTTGCTTCACCAATGAAACTTGTTCCAAACACAGCCAAATTAGAATAAATGTTTGTGTATCTTTAAACAACACACAAAAGTGGCATTCCTGGACGAATCGGTGTTTTTGAACAAGCTGGTTGAGTAAGTGATTCAAAGGCTCACTTATAAAAACTGTAGCTGCATCTAAAAATCTGACTATGAACTATACTACACTCTTAGTGTTTTGAACAAATCAGTTGAGTGAATGTTTAAATTGCTCACTTGTAAAGAGTCACTTCGTTTCTAAAGTTGTTTCTAATTGGATCAGTGTTTTGAAAGAATTGGCTGAGCAAAATAATTAGTTCATTCCTGCAACCTGTAACCTGCAGATGGAGTCGCTGAAAAATCCCCAACACTAATGCTGTATAATTAGTTTTATATAGTCTATCTATAGTATATCCTCATTTAGATCACTCAAAGATTACAGTAACCACTCTCTAAACCATTTCTCCTCTCATTCACAGTGGGATACAATTAGCAAAAGTAGAGTATGAGCAAGCAAGAAAGAGGTGGTGAGATTGACAGCCTACTCTATTTCTCTAAGCATGCTGGAGGTGTTTCCTGCAAGTTTTATGTGGAAATTATACAGTGTAGATGTCTAACCCCTCGGCAAACATGAGAGGAACTCACCAGATTAACCATCTTCATAGAGCTGCCCTCTTTCATTCACCTCATACAGCCAGTTTGCTGTCTAATAACACTCTCTCCAACATGGGTTGGAGAAAGGAGACCTGCCATGTAAAATCAGATGCTGAAGAATCATAGATGGCAGAGGCACATTAATCTTTTACCAATGAGACACAGCTCCAAAATGAGCATGAATATGCCATGTGTAAACTCAAGGTAAATGAGCCAAGTAGCACATGTGTATATATATATATATATTTAAAAAAAAAAATCTAATAATAAAAAAAATCTGTTTTTTTAGACATTCCATTCATTCCGATGGTGGGTCAAATTGACCCACGAGGCAAGGATTTGTAATTTTTTTTTTATTTAAATTTTTATTTTATTTTTTATTACATTACACTGACATAAAGTCCTCAAATCCACTCTTTTGTGTGTGTGTGTGTTCCATGTTCAAGTGTGACAAAAGTCCCAAAGTCTCATACCATAACGATCAATGCTTGATTTAAAAAAAAATTATCGAAAATCAGCTCCGAGTCAAAATGAGGATGAGGGTTTAATTACATGTCATATGAACAACCACTTGGTAATTAAGCTGCATGTGTTTGAATTACTAACTTAAATCACTTGTTCACTAAAAAGAACCAGTTCATAAGAGTCATTAGTTCTGTAATTAGACTAGTGTAACTAGTGGGAAAGTTAGTTAAACCGTGCTGAGGTCGTATTTTGCTGAGATGAATCCTAGACAACAACTCAGCAACACAGTTAGATGTAATTAAGCTGCAAATATTTGACTCATTAGACTGCAAATGAGACTCATTAGAGTCATTCGGGAATCGTAGCCTACTGCACAGGTTGTGCTTTATGTGTTTGATTCACTAAATAGAACAGACTCATAAGAGACTCCCACTAGGCATAATGTATGTAGGCGTAATTTACTGAAATATTTAACAGGGACAGTGTATGTATAGGGTGTTTTCACGACATGTCATCAATCCGGAAGTCGGCCATATTGGCGGCACTGAACTGAATGGAACTTGTGTATGGGATTGGGCAAAAAAACAAAGTAGTTTACTTATAGTTGCGTTTACAACACAGATTTGCGCAAAAAAAACTTTTGCGATATTTTATAAATGTCGATAAAAAACTATTGTGAAATGACGGCGTTTCCATTAACCAATGTAATACGACTAAATTCAAATTTTTTCCTTTCGCAATAAGTCATGGTGATGGATGTTGGTAGGTTTACTATATCGCAACCATTGAAGCAAAGCAACACGGAGAACAATGTGGGGGTTATCCAAGCCTGAATGGCAAGGAAAGCCCCTTAAACTTGAAATTGGCCAGGTATGAGGTGTTTCTTGGAGGTTATATTACATTAAAGAATTATCATGTGACTTTTAAATTTTTTTCTATATGATTTAACAGCTTCCACACATTTTTTCCATGGTTTAGACATCATAAATTAGTAGAGCTGTGCAATCCATGCTGTTGTTTACATCTGAGTATCTCCAATATGGCCAGGCATCCGGGTAACTGACCAAACCGTGACGTAGGTGCAAACACTCTGTATGTGTAAATTAGTTAAACCGCTACAGTTCTCATCACTGTGCTGAGAAATTTTTTCCTTTCGCAATAAGTCATGGTGATGGATGTTGGTAGGTTTACTATATCGCAACCATTGAAGCAAAGCAACACGGAGAACAATGTGGGGGTTATCCAAGCCTGAATGGCAAGGAAAGCCCCTTAAACTTGAAATTGGCCAGGTATGAGGTGTTTCTTGGAGGTTATATTACATTAAAGAATTATCATGTGACTTTTAAATTTTTTTCTATATGATTTAACAGCTTCCACACATTTTTTCCATGGTTTAGACATCATAAATTAGTAGAGCTGTGCAATCCATGCTGTTGTTTACATCTGAGTATCTCCAATATGGCCAGGCATCCGGGTAACTGACCAAACCGTGACGTAGGTGCAAACACTCTGTATGTGTAAATTAGTTAAACCGCTACAGTTCTCTACAGTTGTATCTTGCATGAATGACAGTCTGTCAGATATGAATGGATATAGAGCTCTTCAGTTGTGTATATGAATATGTGTTGTGGGCAGATATTCAGATGGTCACAAAGACAAAGAAGGTCATATCAGGTGAAGAAAAGAGGCAGTTGTTCTGTCCTGAATACTAACGCGTGTGTAGAAGCCACAGCCTAAAGTGTTATATAACCATCTTTTCCAAATTGCGGAGCATGTGCTAATCTCAGGATTTGTTTTTAGCACTGAAAAGTGCATTTCACTTTCTCTTGTCAAAAATAAGCTAGAACAGAGAAGGGGTGTGGTTGGTCCTTGTGTTTTGTACTGGATGAACTCTGTTGCACGGAGGCACTCAGCACTGCAATTACATCACAGAGGAGGGCAGTCGGCACAGCCCCCATAAATATTCATGCCAGAGCTGGAGATAAAACGGACACCTTTGATTCACCGGGATCTGAGCCTCGCAATGCATGACGGGCGGCTGCAAACACAGAGTACATATAATGGCTTTCTGCTTCAGGACGGGACCCGTGTTTATCCTCCGATCGGGAAGGATCAAAGAGCTACACACACACCGCTAGCAGGCAGAAAGGGATGCAAGTGATGGGGATGAGGAGGTGGAGGGTATGAAAAAAGAGAATGAGGGGTTTCACTGGCAGTTAATGAGCAAAGCAGATGCAAGATGTGTAGCTGACTAGAGTATGTATTTAAAGATGTTATGCTGCATGGCTTTATTAGCATGTCTGCTTATAAATTAAATAAGCTAATTGGCTAGATCACCAATGTGGAAGGATCAAGGCCTTTTAACCCAGCTAATAAAAATATGTTCTAAGAATGTCTTGCTAACATTCCCATTAAGTAAAAAATATGTTATTTATAAATGTCCTCAGAACATTCAAAACTTTAAATGTTTTAAAAAAAATGTTTTGTTATGTGAACATTAAGGTAACTTTCCATTTTATAATTTTTTTTCAAATATTATGGGAATGTTAGTTTTGAATGTTCTGAAACAAGCAGAAACATAAAAACAACATTATATGAATGTCTAACTAAAATATTTCAGAAATAAAACCTTCCAATGAGCGATGTATAAATAGTTTTTGTTCTAACGTTTTGAGAACATTAGTAAAGACAAGATAATTGAATGAACATTCTGTTAACTTTATTAGAAGAATGTTTGTTCATAATTTTGAAAGAAACTTTCCAGAATGTTAAACCAAAGTTCTGGGAATATTTCTTGTTGATGGGAATTCACTTAAAGGGATAGTTCACCCAAAAATGAAAATTACCCCATGATTTACTCACCCTCAAGCCATCCTAGATGCATATGACGTTCTTCTTTCAGGTGAATACAATTGGAGTTATATTAAAAATTGTTCTGGCTCTTCCAAGCTTTACAAATGGCAGTGAATGGTGGATGATATTTTGAAGCCCAAAAAGTGTGTCATAAAGAATGGCTTGAGGGTGAGTAAATCATGGGGTAATTTTCATTTTTGTGTGAACTATCCCTTTAAAAAGCTAAACACTAACAAATCAGATTATTTAAAATCATTGTCATGTGATTATTTCCATGGTACTCAGAATTTGAATTTCAAATGAATATTGACAGACAAGTGCCAGTTTATTCCTCCCTCTGCAGTTGTGGTGTAAGTGCTGGATCTTGACCAATAGAGGCCCTCCTTGCTTTGAAGCCAGTTACTGAGCTCTGTGTTTCTGCTCTCGAATAAGCACTCAAGGCCAGCTGTGATGCACCGACTCGATCACTAGAGGTGTATACTTGATTTCAAGACAACACTATTGTCTGATATAGTACTGCGACTGTATATCCTCGTGTAAATTAGTTAAACCGCTACAGTTCTCATCACTGTGCTGAGGTTGTATCTTGCATGAATGACAGTCTGTCAGATATGAATGGATATAGAGCTCTTCAGTTGTGTATATGAATATGTGTTGTGGGCAGATATTCAGATGGTCACAAAGACAAAGAAGGTCATATCAGGTGAAGAAAAGAGGCAGTTGTTCTGTCCTGAATACTAACGCGTGTGTAGAAGCCACAGCCTAAAGTGTTATATAACCATCTTTTCCAAATTGCGGAGCATGTGCTAATCTCAGGATTTGTTTTTAGCACTGAAAAGTGCATTTCACTTTCTCTTGTCAAAAATAAGCTAGAACAGAGAAGGGGTGTGGTTGGTCCTTGTGTTTTGTACTGGATGAACTCTGTTGCACGGAGGCACTCAGCACTGCAATTACATCACAGAGGAGGGCAGTCGGCACAGCCCCCATAAATATTCATGCCAGAGCTGGAGATAAAACGGACACCTTTGATTCACCGGGATCTGAGCCTCGCAATGCATGACGGGCGGCTGCAAACACAGAGTACATATAATGGCTTTCTGCTTCAGGACGGGACCCGTGTTTATCCTCCGATCGGGAAGGATCAAAGAGCTACACACACACCGCTAGCAGGCAGAAAGGGATGCAAGTGATGGGGATGAGGAGGTGGAGGGTATGAAAAAAGAGAATGAGGGGTTTCACTGGCAGTTAATGAGCAAAGCAGATGCAAGATGTGTAGCTGACTAGAGTATGTATTTAAAGATGTTATGCTGCATGGCTTTATTAGCATGTCTGCTTATAAATTAAATAAGCTAATTGGCTAGATCACCAATGTGGAAGGATCAAGGCCTTTTAACCCAGCTAATAAAAATATGTTCTAAGAATGTCTTGCTAACATTCCCATTAAGTAAAAAATATGTTATTTATAAATGTCCTCAGAACATTCAAAACTTTAAATGTTTTAAAAAAAATGTTTTGTTATGTGAACATTAAGGTAACTTTCCATTTTATAATTTTTTTTCAAATATTATGGGAATGTTAGTTTTGAATGTTCTGAAACAAGCAGAAACATAAAAACAACATTATATGAATGTCTAACTAAAATATTTCAGAAATAAAACCTTCCAATGAGCGATGTATAAATAGTTTTTGTTCTAACGTTTTGAGAACATTAGTAAAGACAAGATAATTGAATGAACATTCTGTTAACTTTATTAGAAGAATGTTTGTTCATAATTTTGAAAGAAACTTTCCAGAATGTTAAACCAAAGTTCTGGGAATATTTCTTGTTGATGGGAATTCACTTAAAGGGATAGTTCACCCAAAAATGAAAATTACCCCATGATTTACTCACCCTCAAGCCATCCTAGATGCATATGACGTTCTTCTTTCAGGTGAATACAATTGGAGTTATATTAAAAATTGTTCTGGCTCTTCCAAGCTTTACAAATGGCAGTGAATGGTGGATGATATTTTGAAGCCCAAAAAGTGTGTCATAAAGAATGGCTTGAGGGTGAGTAAATCATGGGGTAATTTTCATTTTTGTGTGAACAATCCCTTTAAAAAGCTAAACACTAACAAATCAGATTTTTTAAAATCATTGTCATGTGATTATTTCCATGGTACTCAGAATTTGAATTTCAAATGAATATTGACAGACAAGTGCCAGTTTATTCCTCCCTCTGCAGTTGTGGTGTAAGTGCTGGATCTTGACCAATAGAGGCCCTCCTTGCTTTGAAGCCAGTTACTGAGCTCTGTGTTTCTACTCTCGAATAAGCACTCAAGGCCAGCTGTGATGCACCGACTCGATCACTAGAGGTGTATACTTGATTTCAAGACAACACTATTGTCTGATATAGTACTGCGACTGTATATCCTCCTTAATAGACAGCAGAAGAAATGTAAAAAATTAAAACCTGCTATTTAAATCCAGTAAAGCACATTTATAGAGATCACCAAATGCAAGTCCAACAGCATTGTTAAAATTGAATGGAAGCAGAGTGTCATTTTATCCAGACATTGAACATTGCAGTAATCAAATTGCATTGTGAGTGAACAGATGAAGGGATGCTGCAGCACCACACAGTGTGTGTGTGTTTCATTAGTGATTCGTCTTGTCCTAATTACTGTAAAATGAACAAGACTCCATCTGGCTCCAATAACACTTAATAGCAAATATTTAATCTAATCAAAATATGCAGCATGAGAGAGGAACATGTTTTAACAGACTGTTTTGTTTGTTTCATGTTTTCATACAAAACTTGATGTACTTCAAGACCACATCTGGTTTTTGGCTCATTAATAAGAATAATTTAATCATTCATTAATAACTTAATCAGGAAAGGACCCCTTGAGAACCAGTGTGTGTGTGTATATACTGTATGTCTCTACTAACTTTGCACATTTAGACTGCAATATTTGCCCACTCTTCTTTGTAGAACTGCTCGGGTTCAGTTAAATTTGATGATGACTGTTTGTGGACTGCAGTCTTCAAGTCATTCCACAGATTTTAAGTCACAGGTTTAAGTCTGGGCTCTGACTAGGCAATGCAAGGCAGGGAGTTTTGCTGTGTGCTTTGGGTCATTGTCTTGTTTGAAGGTAACCCATTGACAACTTTCTGGCAGAGGGCAGCAGATTTTCCTCAAGAATTTGACCGTATTTTGCCCCTTTCATTTTTCCTTCTATCCTGACAAGTGCTCCAGTCCCTGCTGCAGAGAAACACCCCCATAACAGGATATTACCACCACCTGCTTTACTGTAGGAATGCTGTTATTTCGATGGTGAGCTACATTGGAGCAACAAAATGTGATTTTAAAGGTGGGTGATTTTTTTCTTTACCCACTATAAATATATACACACGCACGCACACACACACACACACACATATATATATATATATATTAGATAAAGGTCATAAATTTCAATATGAATTCAAACATTTCTCATGAAATTCTGTGCTGTGCTATTGACATGAATTTTATAGCGGAGTCATTTACCTTTAGAATTTAGAATACCTATAGTCCTTTAGAATTTAATCAATAATTATCTCATATGTTTCTATTTTTTTAATTTCTCTTAAGAAATAATAATAAAAATAAAGAATCTGAAACAAAGTTGATGCTTCACTGAAGCATAACTGAGAGCTCCATTAATTCCACACACACACACACACACACACACACACACACACACACACACACACACACACACACACACACACACACACTCTTATGCCCTGATAGCATATGAACACACAAAAAACACACACTACTATTTGCATATTGTCAGCAGCCATCTGCTGTAAATGATGGCAATTAACTCAGTGGCTTTGTCTCTCCTCTCACTGTTTGGTTGACATGTATGGACGTTTTCAGAAAATATATGCGGGCGATAACAAGAAAGATGGAATGATGGAGAGACAGAGAGACATGGGAGAGAAAATCATGGAAGGATACAAGGAAGTTCTGCATTGAAAATCTGGCATTCTAATTTAAACCAGGAAAAAAAGAGAACATTTTAGGATTTTGAGAAATTGTAAACAAATAAATATTATGACATAAAATGAATAAGACACAGTCAATTGTGTGTGTGTGTGTGTGTATTATTCCCAAAGGTGAACAAAATTTGTAAATGTGATCTTTCCTTTGGGGACATGTGACATCCACAAATGGAAAATCAAGTGATAAATGAAGTAACTAATTTTTATTCTGAAAGGCAAAAATAATTTATAATTAAGCAATGCAACACAATCAACAATGCTGTTTGCTTCACCAATGAAACTTGTTCCAAACACAGCCAAATTAGAATAAATGTTTGTGTATCTTTAAACAACACACAAAAGTGGCATTCCTGGACGAATTGGTGTTTTTGAACAAGCTGGTTGAGTAAGTGATTCAAAGGCTCACTTATAAAAACTGTAGCTGCATCTAAAAATCTGACTATGAACTATACTACACTCTTAGTGTTTTGAACAAATCAGTTGAGTGAATGTTTAAATTGCTCACTTGTAAAGATAGTCACTTCGTTTCTAAAGTTGTTTCTAATTGGACCAGTGTTTTGAAAGAATTGGCTGAGCAAAATAATTAGTTCATTCACCTATAGAGACAGTCACTTTTCACCTGTAACCTGCAGATGGAGTCGCTGAAAAATCCCCAACACTAATGCTGTATAATTAATTTTATATAGTCTATCTATAGTATATCCTCATTTAGATCACTCAAAGATTACAGTAACCACTCTCTAAACCATTTCTCCTCTCATTCACAGTGGGATACAATTAGCAAAAGTAGAGTATGAGCAAGCAAGAAAGAGGTGGTGAGATTGACAGCCTACTCTATATTTCTCTAAGCATGCTGGAGGTGTTTCCTATACAGTAAATAGCTTTTCACATTTTTTGATTGTGTTTCTAAGAGTGCAAAATCTTATGTGTGTGTGTGTGTGTGTAATAGGTTGCGGGTTACCAGGCAGCATGAATGTGTGCCACAGTCTCTGCTCCTGCTGTGAGGGCCACACAGAAAGAAACAAACACTGTAATACGACAGCCCAAAACAAACAAACAAACAGCATTTTTGTGGTAATGGCTGTGATTAAGCGATAAGGGAAGAAAGAGGGAGATAAAGGCCTCCCCCAGTTCTGACCTTCAGAAATGGCACAGCTCTTTCAGTCAGTTGCTGTTCAGACACTCCCAGCATGCAGAGTCAGGATTAGAGGCAGGTGAGAGCTGCTCTCATTCTGTTGGAGTCTTGTCGTTTATGCAGAAACAAACTTAAAAACATTTCAATATATCTAGTTGGTCAGAATTTCTCACAAATTGTCTTCTAAATTACAATAAATGCTGGTGCCTAAATTAAATGTAGTTACAATATAATTATTTACAATACATCTTATGCCACTATTGAACCTCTGATTTAGATATTTTCTAAAATTCCACTGTAACAATCTGAATAATTTTTATTACTTCCAGTGAATTAGTTCCTTCACATATCTTGTACGAATATTCTGTACAGAATAATGAGCCTGCATAGACAGTAATGCAGCTGACACGTTCAAGGCCCATAAAGGTAGTAAGGACATCGTTAAAATAGTCCATGTGACATCAGTGGTTCAACCGTAATGTTATGACGCTACGAGAATAATTTTTGTGTGCAAAGAAAACAAAAATTTCTTCTCTTCCATGTAAGTCTTTGACACGCATTCAAGAGAGTACCACGATGCATGCGTGTGCATTCCTCTTCTTGTAAACAAGGCGCAGGGCATCCGGAATGTCAGAATGCCAGCTCCTACGTCTGCAGCACCACACGCATGTGGTACTTTCTTGAATGCATGGCGAAGACTTACATGGAAGATAAGAAATTTTTGTTTTCTATGCACACAAAAAGTATTCTTGTAGCTTCATAAAATTACAGCTGAGCCACTGATGTTGCATGGACTATTTTAACAATGTCCTTACTACCTTTCTGGGCTATAAAACGTTTCAGTTGTGTTCCTGTCTATGGAGGGTCAGAAAGCTCTCGGATTTCATCAAAATTATCTTAATTTGTGTTCTGAAGATGAACGAAGGTCTTACGGGTTTGGAACGACATGAGGGTGAGTAATTAATGACAGAATTTTCATTTTTGGGTGAACTTTCCCTTTAACAATTTATTGTCTCCTTTATTCAGTTGAATGCATCCTTGCAGAATAAGGGTATTAATTTCTTTCAAAAATGATTGTATCAGTTTCAGAGGGATAAATCACTTAGAAATAGGTAAAATTAATAAAACAATATGGGTTGTAAACAGCAATTCATGCTGACTTCAAATGTGCACATAATGAGGTCATATGACAAAAATGTACATTGTATTTTAAACATAATACCTAATTTTTTTCCCAAACATTTTTTTAAGATATAAGGCAGTATGCAGTACATTGGTATTCCATAGTCATTCCAACACAGCCAATATCTTGATTCAGATATACATTGCACAGAATCTCTCTCTAAGCCTTGATTGTGAATTTTTGAAGCAACCATTTCTCCAGTGATTATACTCCAATCAGTATGCTTCCCATGCCAGCACTATTGATCCGCCCAGTCATGTGTTCTCACCACATCTAGAGGAAGCAGGCTGGATTGTTTCAGCATTGCAGCAGATAACAGAGATGTACAATGGATTCCACCTCCCCCTGCCAGTGGACAGATTACAGCAAGACTCAGAAACGCCCATGTTTGTCAGAAACAAATTCCACCTGCCATTGATTTGTGATACCAGTGCTAAACATGTATTGCTGCAATCATGTGAGATGTGGTGATGGTATGTGTTTCGAAATTAATATGTAATGCCAGGAGTCTGGTGGTTTGATTGACAGCTCCAGATATGTGGATATGAATGCGAGATTTGGGTTGCTCTTTCAGCTGAGAACAAAATGTGGAGGGGAAAAAAAATGGATCGATTCATTAGCTAAGAGTCTCAAGTGAGTTCTATTGATTTTCTTTTTCAATTATGTAGTGAAAGGTAAATCACAGTCAGTGGCTTTTAAAAATGTGCAGAATAAATATAAACACTGAGAGTGTGTGAACCTAAATTTACACTAGCAACTACCACACAGCCATATCACGCTCTTTGCAGGCCTGTTATCGATTCTGAGATATGGCTGGGCTTGTGTGCATTTGTATGAATCATATGTGCGTCTAAATACAGGACTGTTGAGGTTTGTCTGTGTGTAGAAACTGAGGTTGTCAGTTGAACGTGTTTAAGTAATAATTCACCCAAAAATGAAAATTTGCTTAAAACGTACTGCTTAAAATGTCAAATGAGTTTGTTTCTTCATCATAATAGATTTGGAGAAATTTAGCATTACATAATTTGGTCACCAATGGATCCTTTTCAGTGAATGGGTGCCGTCAGAATAAGAGTCCAAACAGCAGATAAAAACATTACAATAATCCACAAAGTGTTTGTAAGAAACAAATCCATCAAGACGTTTTTAACATCAAACAGTTGTTTCTGACTAAAATATGAGTGCTCAACCCATAATACTGTTTTCTCCTGTGAAAAAGTAATCTTGTCTGAATCAGGAGAGAAAGCAAGCACTGTTAACAAGCAAAAACAGCTCTAAACAAATATATTACGGTGGATTTTAATGTGAGATGACAACAGGAAAAGGACTTTTTCACTGAAGGAAGCATTATTTTGGATTATGGACTGGTATTTTGGCCAGAAGTTATTTGTTATTTGTTTCTTACAAACTTGCAGTTTTTCCCTTCACATGAAGATTAACTGATGGACTGGAGTTGTGTGGATTACTTGTGGATTACTGTGATGTTTTTTTGGGTGAACTATTCCTTTAAGTACCTTTAATTATGGAAACTTTGAACTTTCATTTAAGTTTACTTTTGATTTTGTGGACTTTAAATCTGCAAAACATGCCTAAAAAACTAGCACTAAATTACCAAACAATATCAAGGTTCCCCTCTGGATCACATTGCTCCCCAAAAGTATTTGGTACGGTCTTGCTAATGTGTTCATTTTATATGACTTCAGCAAAGTAATAATGGAAATAGCCTGCCACAAATATCACTGAAGCATCAGCATTGTTGTGGCAACATTAGAGTGAAAAGAACTGCTCTAATACGAAGCACTTCATTATGAATTAAACTGCTTTTAATGCCAGCATTCTAATGGGTTCATTTGTGTGTCAGAATGCGTGGGTGGATTCAATAAACAGGTAGAGAAAAATGAAAGGAAAGTAGGCTGAGTGTTTGTGAAATGCTAATAAGAATTAAATGAGGACTTCTAGTAATTTTGATAATGATAATAGGTAACACTTAGACTTTCATTTTTTCCCCTTCGTGAGTCAAATAAACACACTATTAGAAGAATCACCGATTGTTGTCAGTTTGAATTCAAAATGATGTGTATTTGGAGACTGAGATGACTTTTAGGGTCAGAATTTGGAGGTTTGCTGGATGCATGTCTTTCTGGTACCAGGTGATGGCGCTATTTTCTCTAACCTGTCTAGGCTTTTTTTCAGGTGAAAGAACAAACACACACATATACTTATTACACCACGATGTGTAATTACAATATTTTACTACAGTAACAAATACACTAAATAACTCTAAAAAGATGCTGAAATTTGTAATAATTTACACATATATATATATATTTGTGCCCTATATATATAAAATAAAAAAGAATAAATGTATAATAAATTTAATAATAATTTTTTATTTATTTAGCCAGATTTAGCTCACTTCTAGGGACAAATTTGATTAAACTATAAGTAAATCCACATTCACACACACACACACACACACACACACTAACCTGAAGATGAAAGTGAACAAAAAAGTGGAATAATTTATCCAACCAACCTGAGCACACTATTAACAAAAAACCTTGTACCTCATCCCATTTGTGTGTGAGATGAACTTTCTTGTGGTTCAGACTGCCGTTCTCACCCTTGTTTTTCCCCAGAGACAAAGGCCTAGCCTTCCACGTGTTCCCGCCATGCTCAGTTAATTCCTGCAACCGACACGGTATCCTTCATACTGGATGGATTCCCGCAGAGGCCTTGGCCCCAATGAGCCACAGGAGCCTTGTGCCAAATACAGTGACAGCACGGTGTGTGCTTCATTTCCAAGGTCATAGGGAGGACAGTGCAGAACGGACGACATGCGACCACCATTTCCTTGACTCGAGACAGAAATGGATAAAAAGAGAACAAATAAAGAGGGAGAAGAGAAAGTGAGAGAGGAAAATGCTTTGCAAACATGCAGCCAGAAAGGAAAGAGCACTACCGGGGAAGCCCGAAATAGACTGGCTAATGTTTCAGTGCAGTGGCCTGTCCCCTGCATAGCAAATGAAATTCACGAAAGCAGCAGGAGGAGAATATCGGTTTCTCTGCTTCTGTCTCACATCAATACGCTCATGTCTGGGGATGAGGAAAGAGGAGGCAGGGTTTCTAAAATACACCTAGAAGTGATTTCCTGTGATTTCCATTACAGTATGATATTTAGCAAACATTTATGAGAATGATTTCTGAAATGTGCCTCTAAATCATATGTGAGGAGCATGTGGCTGTGTTTCAGATGCAGACAGAAATATTTGTATGTGCATCTGTGGATTTCAGCACCTGCTGTTGGACAGCTCCCTCCCCTTACTAGGGTTATTATAGGCATCTCACTCACTCACGCATACACACACACACGCACGCACGCACGCATGCACACACACACACACACACTCACTCACTCACTTAAACATAGCAAAACTCTATCAGCACAAGACATGCAAATTTGTTAATATACTGCAAATGGCATGTGTGTGTTTGTGTGTATGTTCGCTTGTTGCGATATTGATGGATAACAGTGCATTTTTCTCCCAGGTTCAGACATCTGTCCACACAGCTGCTGTAGCTGTTCTACTGTACTCCATTATCAAAGTTTAATAGTGTTTGTCAAATCTCTCTCTGTCTTATTTTCAAAGCCAGCACACTGAAAGGCACTGCATAAACCTTTAAATGACGATAAAACGCCTCAGATTTACAGAGTATTATGCCTTAGTACATGGCTCTCTGAAATACTCGATTCTAACTGGTCAGTCACGCCATTCATCGGGCTGATATTTCCCCGACATTCAAGCTGTATCCCCCTAATTTTTAATGTAAGAGCAGGCATGGCCATTTGTAACTTGTATGTGCAAGACTTCCGGTGTCATCCACTTCCAGTTATTTTTAACTGTACTAATCAACTGGTTATGCTGCTTGATATTGCTGAACTCATACGTCATCTGCCCGGAGCTGCTTCTGTGTGCAACTGTTGGCACAAGCTACATTAAAGTGATTATTATGTTTTGAATATAGATATTTTTCTTCCAAAAACACATCGATTCGCTACAGGGGGCCTTTGTTCACCCCCCGGATCCGTGTGAGACACTTTTTTTATGGATGGGCGCTTTTTATTTAACTTCTTTTGGACTGATGCATGCAACACCTGCTGAGTGGCATTAAACAGCTTGAAAGATCAAAGACAATTTTTTAAAGAACTCCGACTGGATTCGTCTGAAAGAAGAAAGTCATATACACCTAGGATGACATGAGGGTGAGTAATTTATGGGCTAATTTTCATTTTTGGGTGAACTAACCCTTTAAGTGATCTCGTACTGCTGCAGTAGAGATAGGCATATATCCAGGCATAAAAGATGGTTATCCTGGTTTATGACTAACATCTTACTTGATGGGCTTTTGGAGACCACTTCAACAAATAACACACAAAAACACTAATATATACATTTATCAAATCTTTAAAAAGAGATGAAGCATTATTTAAATCTATAATGTGCATCAACATGGCAGATAGAAACTTTCACAAACCCCCACTAATGTCATTATTTCCTGCAAAGCAACGCTGTGGGTTTTCGCGCACACACACACACACACACACACACACACACACACACACACACACACACACACACACACACACACACACACACACACACACACACACACACAATGTTGGTATTGGTGGTTTATGGGGACTCTCCATAGGTGTAATGGTTTTTATACTATACAAACTGTATTTTCTATCGCCCTACACCTAAACCTACCCCTCACAGAAAACATTGTGCATTTTTGGATTTTCAGAAGAACACCATTTAGTATGTTTTTAAGCATTTTGAATTACGGGGACACAGGTAGTGTCCTCATAAACCACCTTCATATTATAATACTTGTGTCATACCCATGTCATTATACAAATTTGTGTCCTCATAAATCACCCAAACCAGTACACATACACACACACACACACACACACACCAACTATGCACATAGATAAACTGCAAACTATTTGGTAATTAATGTCTAAACTAAAATCAAGCCTTCTTAAAATAAGATCTTCCTTTCTATAAAAAGCATAGCAAGCAGTATATCTTCCCCAGCTGAGCAGTTAATTGGCACCAAACATTTCTTCCAGTGTTCTTGTTTGTAAAGGAAATGCAAAAACATCCTTTGCTGTGTTGGTGATTTCAAAGATAGACAGGACAAGTAAAATCTAAAGTAATGTCATCTGGATACATTTATGAAAAGATGTGTCCATGTTAATGAAAGAGGTTAGTTTTGTTCATCCAACAGAATAAAGTGATATTCAAATGCTGCTCATATACATTGAAATGCTCTCTTCACCCTGAAACAGTGAAATACTTTTGAAGGGCACACTTTAAAGTCTGCTGAAATTCCACTCTAATCTAGCCTTTTTAAAACACCATTGTAACATTCTCTTGTACATCAAAACATAATAATTAAAATATGCCGGAAGGTAAAACTTAATGAATCAAAAATAAAGGACAAGTAGGTTTCCATAGAAACATGTATAATTATGATAATTAGGCAGCCATGAATGTTGAATTCATCCAAATTAGGTAAATATGCATACAAAGGCTGATAAAGAAGAACAATCCTCTTTGACGTTTTCAGTGTACACTCAAATCTTTACCTGTTTATGGAATCTATCTGATAGACACAAGGTCTTCTGCTTTCAGACATTGTAAGAACAAAGGACCCTAGAATTATCATAGCATACTCTAATTTTTCTCTCATGAATATTCATGCCACCATGTCATTATGCTGCCATAAATCTTTTTTTTTTCAGTATAAGTCTACAGTTCTGACCTCTCCAAATCACAAGCGCTCCCAATCATGAGTAATACATTATTCAGAACCTACACTGATTGTCTAAACAACATCATCTAAGCAAAAAAGCCATTTAATTAACATTTTTTTGTTTCAACATGATGAATGAGTATATAGCACAACTTGTAGACTTTGTTTCTTAATTCAAGCATGACAAATGATGAAAAGTTAGTTAAATTGGGCTATTTAAACCAGACGGAATTGAAAATAAGTTTTTGTTGTCATTGCATAAAATGCCATTTAGGATCTTACTTTTGTGATTGACACCAAGTCTGTGTACTGCATAATCTGTATATTGTTGAAGGCTAATACAAAAATGTAGTATTCATAAAAACGATAAATTGGTGTGGTATGGAGCTAAAATTGCTTGAACTCAAATTAATTATTTGAATCAGTGCAAGTTTATTCTGTTGATCCACAACTTTTTTTATTTGTTGAGACTGCTCACTGCTCATAAAGTGACGTGACATGTGGCCAAGTATGGTGACCGGAATTAGTGCTCTGCATTTATCCCATCCAAAGTGCACACACACTGTGAACACACACCCGGAGCAGTGGGCAGTAATTTTTTGCTGCGGCGCTGGGGAGCAGTTGGGGGTTCGTTGCCTTGCTCAAGGGCATCTCAGTCATGGTATTGAAGGTGGAAGAGGGCGCTGTACATTCACTCCCCCCAACTACAATCCCTGCCGGTACGAGACTCGAACCTGCAACCTTTGGGTTACGAGTCCGACTCTAACCATTAGGCCACGACTTCCCCACAGGGACTTCCCCCCCTATGTTTCTACCATAGTATATATGTTTAAACATATATATGTTTCTACCATAGTATTTCAAGTGAAGGTGCACTGCAAAATGTCTGGGTTTTAATTTTTTCTGTGGTTATTTCTGGCACTTTTATTTTAAAATAACAAGGTTATTATCCCATCCAAAGTGCACACACACTGTGAACACACACCCGGAGCAGTGGGCAGTAATTTTTTGCTGCGGCGCTGGGGAGCAGTTGGGGGTTCGTTGCCTTGCTCAAGGGCATCTCAGTCATGGTATTGAAGGTGGAAGAGGGCGCTGTACATTCACTCCCCCCAACTACAATCCCTGCCGGTACGAGACTCGAACCTGCAACTTGGGTTACGAGTCCGACTCTCTAACCATTAGGCCACGACTTCCCCACAGGGACTTCCCCCCCTATGTTTCTACCATAGTATATATGTTTAAACATATATATGTTTCTACCATAGTATTTCAAGTGAAGGCGCACTGCAAAATGTCTGGCTTTTAATTTTTTCTGTGGTTATTTCTGGCACTTTTATTTTAAAATAACAAGGTTATTTTAAGCCATTGCTCTGTAGTACTGCTCAATACTCTATTCACATTAAATGTGAAAAGACACCCTCAAAGGGACCAATTTCACCAGCCGGTGGGGAAAGCTAAACGGTTTTGTGAGTATTGGAGAACTGACTTAACTTGAGGGCTTGAAAAATAAGACAATCCATTAACATTAATGACAACAGATTCAAATACAAATACAAGGATATAATGAAATTGCAAATCATCATATCATGTTGTTATGAGAACCAGCACTTCCTATTGTGCAAAGCGTTGTTAGGCTAATATTCCACTCCAGCTTCTTTAAGGAGTATATGTAGATATCTGTGCCTAATTGAAAGCTATTATCATAATGCACCACACCTTGTGTTATTCATATTCAAATAGCCTCATTTGAACAAAGTACGATGTGCACCCCCCTGAGTGATTACAAATTGAGGCAGGAACAGGGGATCACTGCTTTAAATTACAGCTGTGATGACACAGGGGTCCATCTCACATATAAGTTCCCATTGTTTGATTTGCAAATGAATGTGTTGAGTATTTAAGATTTAAATTTAGATGAAGAGACTGTTTTTTCAGTCCAAACAAACTATATTTGCATAGTTTGAAGCGCTCCACCACATCTTCAAGTGATGCTTCACCTGCTCCTCAAGTGTTCCTGAAATCCAAACCACTGCTTCTGCTTTTTGAATAACTAAGATGGGCCTCGATATTGTTTTGCATAGGACAGATATCTGAGGGAAAAGAGTCCAGTCTCAAGTTACATATGATATTTTGGTCCGTAAAAGCAAGTAAAAATCTGTAAAAACCTAATATTTTTATTGACTGATTGATTGAAAAGTAATATCACATCTCTTCTCAACAAGCCACACAATTTGACATCATTCATGTTGCAGGGCAAGTTCTGCACTGAAATGTATAACTTATTAATTTGTGCAAATACATAACTCAAAGTATTAAGAAGATAAATAGTAAGGCATCATTAATAATTCACAATTTAAATGTATGTAAGTAAATCTGAAATCAACATTTTATTAGATTTTATATTATTCAAATAATCAAAAAGTGTATTTCACCATAAAATCCAAAACAAATTTAATTTATCACTAAAAATAATGAGGGAATCAATATTTTAATAAGATACTGCATTATTATATGTATAATTAGACTGTTTTGTATGATCCCAGATTTAGACATCTGCTTAGGAGAGTTATCCAGACTTGTTTTCAGAAAATATGAAAAAAGGTATTTTTCTTATCCAATTACCAAACTGATTTTTCCCGTTTTAATCATAAATTAAGACAATTTAATGAGATTTATGCTTAAAACAAGAATTTTAACAACCAATTTGCCAATGCAGTGTGAGAAAAATGAACTTAATTTGGGATATATTATCCAAAATCAAATCTTAATCTTTAACTATTTTGCTTCTCAAGTAAATGCATCTTGGTTTAACAATGTTCAGATATTTTACTGAAAAACAAAACACAGTTAAGTACATGCTTTTTTTCCTATGTCTTATAATTGGGTCAGGATATGTATAAATAAAATAAATATTAATTATCTAAATACAGTATATAAATACATACTATAATACATAATAAAATAGGCCAGACTCTAATGCATGTACTGTAGTCATACTGAGCTCCTGGTAGTGCACATGCATCAAAAGATTGATAGTGACTACAGCTGAATATGTAGAAGAAGCTATTGTGTGCCCTGCAATTGTACAAAGGTGGGACGAAGGATCTTATCTTTGCTTGGAAGAGAGCGAGCAGCAAGGCACAGAGAACTTCAAACAGTAAACGTGAGAACATCAAATGTCAAGGGATTATGGCTCTGCAAAACCAAGAGCCTAACAGAGAGAGAGAGAAATGAAGAGAGAGAGTGACACCACGAGCAGAACAACAGAGGAAATATCAGCCTCCACATGATGCCAAACCATTGATTGAAATTCAGGTGCTGCTTTCCACTGCTTCTTGGGATTTTACCCTCATTCCCTCAAATTTAAAACAAAAGTGATCAGAATTATAGATTTAAATGCCAGAGGCCTGTATCTGTTAAAACCAATGACAGCATGAATTTCTACAAGGTTTATTAAAGATATCTACGTATATACAAGCTATATCTAAGAGAAGACTGGGGCAAGTTGTCACAATGGTCTCTCTTACATGTACACAGTTTGATTCTGCTTTGACCTGGTTTATGGTTACCTGTGGTTATTTTCATCAAACTGCTGTTACACAGCTCTCGTCCGCCCTCTCCCGATGTGAATCCAGGATGGAGGGAGGTTAAAATTTATCCGCCTGATCTCTGACTGGCCCACTACTACCTTGCTGGAGGACATGTACTGCTCTGCCCAGAGATATTATCACATCTTCACTCCGCAAACACAGATGAAGAGCACATACACTCACTTACTTACAAACAACGTGTGTATCGGCCGTCCTCTCAGGTAAAGAGACTAGCTAGCATGTAAGAAGTCGTTGTGGGTGTTCGTTGTCTTCTGCTCTAGACCGAACCTGTATGAAATGCTCATGTTAAAGTCAAAAAAATGATTTGGGTTTGAAAGACAGGATGTTTGTCTCTAGACAGTTTGAAGATGGAGTGATCAGGCACAACAGTGCTAGTTTTATCTGCACTGAATCCCCACTGCGATCACCATGATAAACTGTGTTAACTGAGGAATGGCCTTGTTCCTTGTATTTGCAGACATATCAGCGCTGTTTCCAATTCTAGTGAGCTTCATCACTCTCTACAGTATATAGATGGCTGTCTACTTCAAACATCAATAAGTGACCAATTTGAAATGCTGTAGACTGGAAGAAAGCAACATCACACAAATAGCAGGATATTTGACTTTGAATTGATTTTAATAGTTTGATGTTAGCATGTTGCTAAGCTAACAGTGATATACTCTAATTAGCCCAAACTAGCATAACAAATACAAATGTAAAATAATTGATTTTAAATCAGATTAAATCAAATGCTTTTCAGAAGTGAATGAAATAAATTTGATATATTTACATTCCTGCTTTCAAAGGTGAACACAAACTATATAGCAGGGTAAGCTAGCAGCGGCTAGAGTCCTTACCAGGTCAAGAAAATATGATCATATTACGCCAATTTTACAGTCTCTGCACTGGCTACCTGTTAAGTTCCGTATCAGTTACAAAATATTATTACTTGCCTATAAGGCCCTTAATGGGTTAGCTCCTGCGTACCTAACTAGTCTTCTACCACGCTACAATCCATCACGCTCCCTAAGGTCACAAAATTCTGGACTTTTGGTAGTACCTAGGATAGCAAAGTCCACTAAAGGAGGTAGAGCTTTTTTGCCTTTCTCTGGAATAGCCTTCCTGATAACGTTCGGGGTTCAGACACACTCTCTCTGTTTAAATCTAGATTAAAGACACATCTCTTTGGCCAAGCATTCAAATAACGCATCTCATAATCTTGTACTGCAGTTATATCTAATCAAATGCACATTATTATTCTTTAGTTTGGGTTAAACAAATCTATTTTGCTTGGTTGGAACAGCAGCTACGCTAACTATGTTTGTATTTGTTTCTCTGTGTACTATTTGTACTATTTTCCTAATTAATGCTGTTCAGTTGCTTTGACACAATCTGTATTGTTAAAAGCGCTATATAAATAAAGGTGACTTGACTTGACTTGATTTAAACTTCCAATATTTTTCCATTCCTTTTGCTCCCACAGCACAAAATATAGTGTTAATTGTATGCAAAATTGTTTGAAAATGAAAATATAAAAATTAAATATTATAATATATTTATGATGTTGGTTATTGTGGAAATGCATTACCACAGTCTGTGACAAGAGTCCATTAACATTTCTTTCACCTTGTCTGCCATCTTGGATTTAGTTTTTCTTCTTGTCACAATGCATTCTGGGATTGCTTACTACGGGGAGGATACTGTGCTGACTTGTAATTTGTCTAAAATGAGGTATCAAAATTAAGTTACCTAACAAATAAGCATATTAGATTGATTTCTTAAGGATCATGTGACATGTGACTCTGAAGACTGAAGTAATGAATGCTGAAAATTTAGCTTTGCCATAACAGGAATACATTTTGAAATATATCAACAAAGGAGACTGCTATTTTTAATAATGTTTCACAATATTACTGTTTTAACTGTATTTTTGATCAAATAAATGCTGACTTGGTGAGCATAATCCACTTCTTCCAAAAACATTTAAAAAATCTTACTGACCCTGAACTTTTGAACAGTTATGTGCCATCAACAGTCAATTTCTTTTTTTCATGAATTCCATGCATTAGATTTGCTGCATTGCCGTCCATGCATCTCGCCTCCACTCCTTCTCTCACCTCACTAAGCTCCACTCCCTCCATTACAAATTCTCAGCACTGTGCAGGAAAATGGCCGTGCCTTTGCTGATGTCACATGCAGGGAATGGAGGCAATCGGGGGTCAGGGCTGAGAGCCGGCGCTCTGGGCTCCGTAATGAAAGCGCTTACAGATTAAGATTAAATCTGCATGGGCACGGTTGCTGGCAGGGCGGCTCTTCGTTATTAATAGTGTGTTTTAATAAGGCACTGTCCCAGGGCTCTGGATCCTACAGGACCTCCAGCATCTGTCGACTCCATTGAGATGTGCAGTGGAAATGAGAACACCATCCTGAGGGGAAAAAAGGAAACGACTGTGGCCCAACACCCTGTGCTGTAGCTAATCTCCCAACACTTGAAACTACACCGTTTACTTTGCCTTGTTTGGTACATATTATTGTTGTTTGAATTTCAACGCAAGGGTTATAGTTGATCAGAGCCGGGGCGGAAGTGTCATGACTCTCCCTCTCTCTCAATCTGTGACAGGCAGGAGGAGGTGGTGAATGAATTATTAAACTGACTATGAAGTGCTGAGACATTTTCACATTCGCTGTAATGCATGTTGTCCCATTGAGCCCTAGAGACAAACAGTCACCCGGGCTGGCTTGACAAAAATCGACTGTGACTTCCACCTCCCCAGTCAAAACCGGTTTTAGCCTGATTGCAGACACTGCTGCAGCTGGCAATTTCTAGAATAATCTGCAGCTAAGGCTCAGCCCCACCCCCACCAATCCAGAGGCCCCACCCCCACCACCCCTTCTGCATCTTTTACCCCTCCACACCTCCCCCTCTTTCCCCTCTTTCTCTTTTGGCATCAATATTATAGACCGGAGCATGCCTCTTTCTGCTGAATCAAAGCTCTTATGACCACTGCTGACAGAACATGCAAATGAATGGTGACACCAGAGGAGGGAGCACCGCACACAGAATTTTTGCATCGATTTTGCAATTTCGAAAATATTTCATATATTCATCTAGAATTCGATGTGGGCAGAAGTAATGCATCACATAAAAAGCAATAATTATTTTAAAAGGTGTGCAGTTTTTGTATTTGCCTCAAATAACAGCATATTTCACTTAGGTTCATGGAAGTTAAAATAATTTTGCCCCAACCAACACACAAGTGCACAGTATATCTGCAGTTTGCAATAGTGTTATTTTAATATCACTGAGATAATATTCTAGTTTGCATTAATATTTTAATTTATTTTTAGTTTAATTTTATTTTCTGTTTTCATTGCCATTTCAAAGTTTTAGTAATTTAGTTGTGTTTTCTGCCAATTTTATTTTAAACTATCAATATAGTTAAATGATAAAAACAAAGAGTTTATTTTATTTTATTTTAGTTAACATTTATTTTATTCAAGTAATAAAAATGTTTTTATGGTTTAGTTTTAGTCAATTATATTAAACGTGATTTGCAAGTCACATAAAAACAAACAAACAAACAGACAATTTTGAAAAGAAAGAGACAACAATATATAATTGAATGATTATGATCTATTCAGTCTTCTCATTCTGCAACAAACTAAAATGCTCATATTAGAATAAAAACTTATTTTTTGGTATGAAGTCACTCGACTGAAATGCTGCTGCTGAATTTCTTGCAAGGAATTTTTATGAAAAATACAGCAATAAATATGGATCTTACACAGTCAATGTCACGCATCGGCTACTGTGGAGGAATGAGGAGATACAGGAGTAAACTCAAAAACACAGTCTTTAATCTTCTGATTTGGGGAAACACAGGGCAGGCAAACACACGTAGATCATGGACGAATATTCAACAAGTAGACCCGACAAAACCAAACTGAACAACAGACTGGGGCTTATAAACACAGGGGAATGAGGATAATTAACTAAACAGAGCTGAGAACAAATGAAGAACTAATCAGGGAACATAATGGGAACAGGAAGGACCAAATAAGGGCATAAGGAAACACTTGGGGAGCAAAACACAGAACAGAGTTTGACATTACTCCCCCCCCCCACAATTCCACTAGGGAGGGGGTGTGTGCGCCCATGAGGCTGGTGCAGGACTGGGACACGGGGAATACCTCCAGGGCAGATCAGACAGTCCAGGGTGCCATGGCGGCACAGGTAGCTCTGGGAGCCATGGCGGAGCAGGCAGTTCGGGGCGCTATGGCGGAGCAGACCCCCCCCCCCCCCCCCCCCCCAAAATCCCTGGGGAGAATATCATCTTTAGAGGCCCTCTGTAGGCCTAACACGGGAACAGTGGCCCTATCTGGGCTTGACTTGGGGACTGGAGGCCTCCTTGGGCTCGACATGGGAACTGGAGCCCTTTCTGTGCTACACTCGGGGATTGGAGCCCTCTTTGGGCTAAACTCGGGGACTGGAGCCCTCACTGGGCTAAACTCGGGGACAGGAGCCCTCACTGGGCTAAACTCGGGGACAGGAGCCCTCCGTGGGCTGGATTCGGGGGCTGGAGCCCCCACTGGAGCGAGTTCTGGGGCTGGAGCCGACAGCATTTTCCACCTTAGATTCCCCTTTAGGTTCGGGGTGAAAGGTGTGGTCGGCGGGCTTGACTGAGGAACCGCCGGTGGGCTTGAGAATGCCGGCAGGCTTGACTTTGGAGCGACCGGCGTAGGGGCTCCGGATCGGGATTGGAGACTCTCCAGAAACCGGATGACTGCCTCCTTCCAGTCGAGTTGGTGGTGTCTGGGAGTTCCGTGGGACGATGGTATGTGATCCCGAGCCGGAACAGCGTCACCAGGGTCTCCCCATCCAGGGAGCCGGCGAGGGCGAGCGGCATGAATGCCCTCGCGTAGGAACGTCGCTCATTCCTCCATGTTGGTGGGGAGAAACTAAATGGAAAACAAGAGACTTATAAAACAAAAACACGGCAGAAGGGGTGCTGCTTACTTTTCTGTTTCAGGTCGGGTCTTCTGTCACGCATCGGCTACTGTGGAGGAACGAGGAGACGAGGAGACACAGGAGTAAACTCAAAAACACAGTCTTTAATCTTCTGATTCGGGGCAGGCAGACACACACATTGCACATGGACGAATATTTAACAAGTAGACCTGACAAAACCAAACGGAACAGACTGGGGCTTATAAATACAGGGGAATGAGGATGATTAACTAAACACAGCTGGGAACAAATGAAGAATCAGATCAGAGAACATAATGGGAACAGAAAGGACCAAATAAGGGTATAAGGAAACACTTGGGGAGCAAAACACACAAAACACGGAACAGGGTCTGACAGTCAAACTCATCTTGCATTAGAATGAACCAATTCAAAACAGCATATCCATGTGGCGTGAAGTCAACTGAACTTTCCTTCAGTTTCCATGCATTTTTGTAGGCTTAGCACGATGACGGATCAATATTCAGTGCTGATAAAATCCTGACCTCTTTAATAGATTCTCTTGTGTCAGTCACCACTGACCATATGTGTGAGGATGGCCAACACGTGAGCTGAGAGTGATGAGAAAACCTTCATTACACTTAATATTATAGCCAAGTCAGTCTTGTTAACTTATGGCTTTCTGTTTTGTTTATTTCCTTTCTGGGTTAGTGGATTGTAGGAATTCAATTTCAAGGAACAATAGACTTAGACCGCGAGATGTGGTGTATGCCTGTGCAAAAAAAGTAAAATAGTTATTTTGCTGTAAATAAAGAAGAAAGGCTATTGCCAGTGTGCATGGGAGAATTTGACACATACATTATGCAGTTTACATTTCGGCTCACATTATAACAGAAGTAATTTTCGTTTATCACAAAGAGAAAGATGGCAGCAGAAAAACTAACAATACGCTCTCTAATTAAAAGGAACCTCTTTAGGGAAATGAGGGAACGTAGTGTTAACAACCTTATGCCTGTGCTAATCACCGTAGGTTATGCATATGACTAATTATGAATTTGTTATAAGGGCCTCTGCTCATGCCACACGAGAGGGAGCATAACGAGAAGATTTTGAATCCTACTGATACCTTCATATTATTTTTATCCCACTATTTATCAAACCGAGGTGCTTGTTGAGGATTAAACAGCTTTGTTTGTCATCAGCCTTGATTACATTACATTGCAGGACCAAATATTGTTCCAAGTTGGACAGAACAGCGGAGATGAGATGAATACGCTTTTAATTATCATGTCGGACTTTGACAAGCTGCAGTGCGAAACACAACCCTCAATCCTCCCATTAGACAGGATGAGTGCCAATGAAGGGATGCCCAAATGATTTGTTACCATTACAGAGTCAATAATTAAACAATTGGCTAAATGTTTTCTTAAATTTTACAATTTAATTTGCTGTCTGTGTGTCTATAGCTTAATGCTGTGCATGGATGATGTTGTGGGGGTCGTGTGCATCTTGGAATCATTACACCTTGATTTCACAAAGTCTTTCTCTGTCTCACTCTTTCTCTCTGTCATCCTCTATATCTCACACTCTTTCTCTTTTTTTTCTTTTTTTTTTTTGAGCTACAATGTGTGTGAAATTCAGTGGCAATTCTCAGTGAAAGCAGGTGGGGGTTTTGGGTGAACATTGTGGCTGGCCTTTCAGGAGCTTACTTTAATCTCTGATTTGTAAAGCAAGGTGGCAAAACACTTTATCTGTCCAGCTGTGACAGCTCAGCCATGCCAGTGTGACCATTTCTGATATTTTTCATTTGTAATTATTGTTTGTATTAGAGAAAAGGGCAAGGAAATCCAACAAAAGTATGAGTATGAGGCAGAGTAAGGAGTGAGGCAATGTGTTTGTTTGTTTGTTTGATTGTTTCTTTCTTTCTTTCTTTCTTTAATTGTTAATTGATTATGATTGTAAAACTGTAGCTGTGCTTTTACTAGCAGGCATAGGTGGAAATCCCGGGGGGTCGGGGGGGATTTCCATAGGCCGAAATCCTGCGGGGGTTTTAGGGTTATCCCCCCTAAAAAATATGATTAAAAACCACGCTGTGTATTGTAAATAATGTTTTATACTTTAAATAACTTTGTAAGTAGTAAAACAACACAAACGCAAACGGGACAAAAATGCATTTTAAGTTTAGAAACATTTTGAGTCTCCCCTCCCTTGCCTCAGAGTGCTTTGGTCCAAATGCCTGTTTTCATCTTTTACATCACCTCAGTGTTGCCAAGTCCGCGGTTTTCCCGTGGAATTAGGCTACTTTAACACTGTTGCCGCGGGTTGTTTTTCATGTCTGCGGGTTGAAGCGACCCCAATAACGCATGCAAATTTTACCGGAGGAAGCCTGCCAAAAAACGCGTATTTTACCCCTGGAACATAATGTTTTTTTTGTTTTTTTTTTATTACAAGGGGAACCCCCCTTGTAATGTGATTGGGCTAGTTTTTGGCTAGTTTTGAGTAGCAACTAGGCGGGTTTTGTTGCGAAAACCTGGCAACCCTGCATCACCTACACACACACACACACACGTGTACGGTGAGAGAGAACAAAGTCAATAGTTGTGGATCTCCAAGGCTGTCAAGGCTATTTTATTCACTTAAATATCAGATGAAGTGATTATTTTGTCTTTAATACAGATGATGCCAATGTATTTTGAGTCCGCTATGTTAGCAATAATAACGTTACCTGCTTGACGGAGAGTAATTTCTGTCAGGACCACTATCGTCAAAGATGATTGACAATTAGCATACAGTTTGGATTGGCGGTATGGTTCTGTTCTGGGCAAGAACTCACCCCCACCCCCCCCCCCCCCCAAAATCCCTGGGGAGAATATCATCTTTAGAGGCCCTCTGTAGGCCTAACACGGGAACAGTGGCCCTATCTGGGCTTGACTTGGGGACTGGAGGCCTCCTTGGGCTCGACATGGGAACTGGAGCCCTTTCTGTGCTACACTCGGGGATTGGAGCCCTCTTTGGGCTAAACTCGGGGACTGGAGCCCTCACTGGGCTAAACTCGGGGACAGGAGCCCTCCGTGGGCTGGATTCGGGGGCTGGAGCCCCCACTGGAGCGAGTTCTGGGGCTGGAGCCGACAGCATTTTCCACCTTAGATTCCCCTTTAGGTTCGGGGTGAAAGGTGTGGTCGGCGGGCTTGACTGAGGAACCGCCGGTGGGCTTGAGAATGCCGGCAGGCTTGACTTTGGAGCGACCGGCGTAGGGGCTCCGGATCGGGATTGGAGACTCTCCAGAAACCGGATGACTGCCTCCTTCCAGTCGAGTTGGTGGTGTCTGGGAGTTCCGTGGGACGATGGTATGTGATCCCGAGCCGGAACAGCGTCACCAGGGTCTCCCCATCCAGGGAGCCGGCGAGGGCGAGCGGCATGAATGCCCTCGCGTAGGAACGTCGCTCATTCCTCCATGTTGGTGGGGAGAAACTAAATGGAAAACAAGAGACTTATAAAACAAAAACACGGCAGAAGGGGTGCTGCTTACTTTTCTGTTTCAGGTCGGGTCTTCTGTCACGCATCGGCTACTGTGGAGGAACGAGGAGACGAGGAGACACAGGAGTAAACTCAAAAACACAGTCTTTAATCTTCTGATTCGGGGCAGGCAGACACACACATTGCACATGGACGAATATTTAACAAGTAGACCTGACAAAACCAAACGGAACAGACTGGGGCTTATAAATACAGGGGAATGAGGATGATTAACTAAACACAGCTGGGAACAAATGAAGAATCAGATCAGAGAACATAATGGGAACAGAAAGGACCAAATAAGGGTATAAGGAAACACTTGGGGAGCAAAACACACAAAACACGGAACAGGGTCTGACAGTCAAACTCATCTTGCATTAGAATGAACCAATTCAAAACAGCATATCCATGTGGCGTGAAGTCAACTGAACTTTCCTTCAGTTTCCATGCATTTTTGTAGGCTTAGCACGATGACGGATCAATATTCAGTGCTGATAAAATCCTGACCTCTTTAATAGATTCTCTTGTGTCAGTCACCACTGACCATATGTGTGAGGATGGCCAACACGTGAGCTGAGAGTGATGAGAAAACCTTCATTACACTTAATATTATAGCCAAGTCAGTCTTGTTAACTTATGGCTTTCTGTTTTGTTTATTTCCTTTCTGGGTTAGTGGATTGTAGGAATTCAATTTCAAGGAACAATAGACTTAGACCGCGAGATGTGGTGTATGCCTGTGCAAAAAAAGTAAAATAGTTATTTTGCTGTAAATAAAGAAGAAAGGCTATTGCCAGTGTGCATGGGAGAATTTGACACATACATTATGCAGTTTACATTTCGGCTCACATTATAACAGAAGTAATTTTCGTTTATCACAAAGAGAAAGATGGCAGCAGAAAAACTAACAATACGCTCTCTAATTAAAAGGAACCTCTTTAGGGAAATGAGGGAACGTAGTGTTAACAACCTTATGCCTGTGCTAATCACCGTAGGTTATGCATATGACTAATTATGAATTTGTTATAAGGGCCTCTGCTCATGCCACACGAGAGGGAGCATAACGAGAAGATTTTGAATCCTACTGATACCTTCATATTATTTTTATCCCACTATTTATCAAACCGAGGTGCTTGTTGTGGATTAAACAACTTTGTCATCAGCGTTCAGTGAGGACATATCACACAAATTAATGCCCAATGCACAAACTAATGCATTAAGCTTAACGTGGGCCCTGCTGCAGTGTCACTTTTGTGATGGGGATGTGCAACAATGTCAACCCTTACACAAAGAAAATATCTTTCCTTATACAGTATCAATCAACATATTAAATATTTTAATTCATATTGTAATTATACAGAATAATATATCAAGTTAATATACTATAATATTTTGAATAATACATAAGGAATTGGCACTTTTATTATAGTGAAAATTGTATGACAATAATTATTTATATATCATAATGTAATTTTATGTTCAGTAATACACTTCATAATATTTACATGTACATGTGATAACATATAGCACTGCGCAATATATGTACATATTTAGGAGGAAAAAATATATTTGTATGTGCATGTAATGTGTGTGTGTATATGTATATATATATATATATATATATATATATATATACACACGACATTTATCATGTACTGGTTACACCACTGCACACCTCGTATCCTCACTCTTTCCACTGCACACCTCAGATCACTTCCTCCTCACTCTTAACCTCAACATGGTTCCTGACACAACACATACCCCTACACCTCTCTTTTCGATGTAACCTACGCTCACTCTCACCCTCCTGACTATCTGCTATTTTTTCATCTTTGCTTCCTTCCCCTGAACAGTTATCATCTTTTGATGTTAACAGTGTTACTGATACTTTCTGCTCCACTCTTACATCTTGTTTAGACACTGTCTGCCCCTTGTCCTCCAGGCCAGGCCGTACCACCCTTTCTGCCCCTTGGTTGTCTGATGTTCTCCGTGAGAATCGTTCTAAGCTCAGGGCTGCTGAAAGGGTGTGGCGCAAATAAAAAAATACTACTGACCTTAATGTGTATCAGTCACTCCTCTCTTCCTTCTCTGCTCATTTCTCCACTGTTAAAAGGACATACTATTATAACAAAATTAACAATTCGCCTAACTCTCGCATGCTCTTTAAAACATTTTCCTCCCTCCTTTGTCCTCCTCCTCCCCCTCCTTCATCAACTCTAAAACCCTATTGCCAAAGAGCATCTCAGGAACCACACTCCAGTGGTTTGAGTCTTATCTCTCAGATAGGTCCTTCAAGATATCTTGGAGAAGTGAGGTGTCAAAGTCACAACATCTAACTACTGGGGTGCCTCAGGGCTCAGTTCTTGGACAACTTCTCTTCTCTGTCTACATGGCATCACTAGGTTCTTTCATTCAGAAACATGGCTTTTCATATCACTGGTTTGCTGATGACACTCAACTCTACCTCTCATTACATCCTGATGATCCGACGATAGCTGCTCGCATCTCAGCTTGTCTAACAGACATTTCTTACTGGATGAAGGACCATCACCTTCAACTCAACCTGGCCAAGACAGAACAGCTTGTGGTTCCATCAAACCCATCGTTTCATCACAATTTCACCATCCATCGACCATAACTCCTTCAAAAACAGCCAGAAACCTTGGAGTTATGATTGATGATTAGCTGACTTTATCAGACCACATTGCTAAAACTGCCCGGTCCTGCAGATTTGCTTTATTCAACATCAAGAAGATCAGGTCCTTTCTTTCGGAACATGCTTCACAACTCCTTGTTCAAGCTCTTGTTCTGTCCAGGCTGGACTATTGCAATGCTCTCTTGGCAGGTCTTCCAGCCAGTTCTATCAAACCTTTACCGTTAATCTAGAACGCAGCAGCAAGATTCATTTTTAATGAGCCGAAAAGAATGCACGTCACACCTCTGTTTATCAGTTTGCACTGGCTACCAATAGTTGCTCGCATAAAATTCAAGGCATTAATGTTTGCCTACAAAACCACCACTGGCTCTGCACACTGTAAAAAATGGCCGTGAATTTAATGGTAAAAGACTAAAAATGCTACAGTAAAAACCTGTTAAACGGTTAACGGTAAATTACCCTACTATATACGGTGAAAAACTGTATTGGACATTACATGTATTGGACATTAATTTTACGGTAGTATACCATTTTTGGAAGTGAAAAAGACTGTATAATTTACAGTGAATAACCGTAAGTTGACATTCCCAAAATTCCCTGCGTTACATTTCAAATTTGATGTTTTTTTGTTGAAATAACTATGTTTCTTAGTTTTTTCTTATCAGTTTTGTATATTTAGGTTGTGTGTTACACCTAATGTTGTTAAATGAATGTTTATTGCATTATTTCAGTTTCATGTTTGTTACCATGATGGTGTTTAGCATTTGTGTGAATGACACTGTGCACCTTCTATATATGTTATTATTTAAAAGCTGCTTGTGATGGGCTTCATTGTGCCATCCCAAAGATGCACAAAATCACTTTCTCTTACTTTTAAATGAAATGTTCTCTCCTGGTGAAATGACCTGCTCAACACAGTCTGAGCTGCTAAGTCCTTAGCCATCTTCAAGAATCGGCTAAAAACACATCTCTTCCATCTTTATTTGACTTGCTTCTCTAATCTTTTTGCATTCTATCTATTTGTTTTCTTTTTATTTATTATACAATTATAATTCTGACTTTTATGACTTCTGATTAACAAAAGCAAAACAAGGCCTCTAACACTAGCTTGCTCTATTCTTTTTCTATTCTATCTGTTTACTTTTGATTTATTATATGATTAAAAAAAAATCTTGCTACGTGTACTGCATTAAGCTAACTGAGACTTGTTATAGCGCTTGCATATCATTGCTCTTTTGTTGATTTTGATTGCTTCCATTGTCCTCATTTGTAAATCGCTTTGGATAAAAGCGTCTGCTAAATGTCTTAATGAAATGAAATATATACATATTATATGTATATACATATATATATATATATATATATATATATATATATATATTTCTCTATATATGGAAAATATATTAT
>NW_015505305.1:1356711-1358519 GCF_001515645.1 Sinocyclocheilus grahami
TATACATATTATATGTATATATATATATATATATATATATATATATATATATATATATATATATATATATATATATTTCTCCATATATGGAAAATATATTATGTAATATATCTTATTATATTTTCTGATATATTTCCATATATTTTTATTTTGTAAGGGAAAAACATCCTTGGAGGAGAAGAAATGAAAGATTATTCACAGCACTAATGCAGCTTTCCAGGTTATTATTGCATCGTTTATGCAAAAAAATAAAATAACCCCATCACATTCAAAATGTACAGTATACAGTTTAGAATAACTGTATTGCAGTAAGGACACAAATTCCCTAACACAGTTTCTAACATATCTTATCCGTGCCATGCAGCAAAAATAGAAGAAATGAATAGATGGTGTCCTAAAGTTGTAAAGCTACTTCTTTAATACATTAGCGTCTTGGGGTTCCTCGGTTGTTAGAGGGAAAAGTGCCAAATCCTTTCCTCACATATTTTCTCTTAAAGGCTGGAAGGTAGATTTATCATTCCACTGAGGTGATCACATTTTTATGAGTCAGACTCAATAAGATGAAAATTTAATAATACCTAGCAGCAAGCAACATCTTTGCAGCATGGTGAACAGTAGTTACGCTGCACGAGAGAGTGTGTGAATGTGTTTGTGTGTGTAAGAGCCAAAAAGACCGTTATCAACAGTGAGTTGTTTAAAGCTGACCGTATTTACTATTTCACTTGCACATTCCTGGTTTTATTGGGAATGGATGGTTTTAACCAAAAGCTAAATAGCTGTTTAAACATTGTTTTAGCAAACTAACATTCGCATTGGCTCTATTCTGGAATGTAACGCCCACTTTTCAAGACCCAATCAAATCCCACCTTTCACTTTTGCTTGTTGACTATCCTGTTTCACATCACATCACGGAAGTAAAATAAAAAATAATGTGCAAACAGCAAATCACGTTGACCTCAAATATGTAAAATAAATGTTGTATTAAATACAGCAAAACCAGGATGAATGTAGAGGAGAAGAATGTGGCTAAAGGAGATTGAGAAAGAGCTGGAACATTTTCTCAATAGTAAAATTGTGAAAACAAATATTAAAGGGGTCCTATTATTCTTTTTGACTTTTTCCAACTTTAGTTAGTCTGTAATGTTGCTGTTTGAGCATAAAAAATATCTGCGAAGTTACAAAGCTCAAAGCCCAATTCAAAAGGAGATATTTTATTTACGTTTCTCAATGGTAAAATTGTGAAAACAAATATTAAAGGGGTCCTATTATTCTTTTTGACTTTTTCCAACTTTAGTTAGTCTGTAATGTTGCTGTTTGAGCATAAAAAATATCTGCGAAGTTACAAAGCTCAAAGCCCAATTCAAAAGGAGATATTTTATTTACGACAAACGACTCGTTTGGACTACAACGCATATTTTCTGGGATTTGTGATATCACAGATACAGACGAATGGGACGAGACCTGGTTGAGCTGCACTAGAGAAGGCAACGCGTGGTATCACTATGTCAGAGACACGCTAGCTTTCCCAAGGCAGACAAACTTAGAGTGGTTACAATCATCCGGGTTTAAATTGCGCTCAAATTGATTTGATTTCGACGCAATATTTACACTGAAGCTCGCAGGCGGCTATGGTAAGGGTCCTAAGGGACATGACATTTCCCGACCAGGCGCAGAGTGCTGCCAATCACAACACACACTGGCCCAGCTAACCAATCACAGCACATTTCATATTTCAGAAGGCGAGCCTTCATTTGATACAGGAACTATTCGAGCCGTTCATGCCAGACTGGGGAGAGAGGTGTTGTAAT
>NW_015505305.1:1366265-1374302 GCF_001515645.1 Sinocyclocheilus grahami
AAAAAGATCTGCAAAGTTACAAAGCTCAAAGTCCACTTCAAAAGAAGATATTTTATTTAACAGAAATCACTTTTCAAAAACTACAACGAACGACTCGTTTGGACTACAACTCATATTTTCCGGGATTTGTGATATCACAAACATCGACGAATGGGATGAGACCTGGTTGAGCTGCACTAGAGAAGGCAACGAGTGTTATCACTGTCAGAGACACGCTAGCTTTCCCAAGGCAGACAAACTTAGAGTGGTTACAATCATCCGGGTTTAAATTGCGCTCAAATTGATTTGATTTCGACGCAATATTTACACTGAAGCTCGCAGGCGGCTATGGTAAGGGTCCTAAGGGACATGACATTTCCCGACCAGGCGCAGAGTGCTGCCAATCACAACACACACTGGCCCAGCTAACCAATCACAGCACATTTCATATTTCAGAAGGCGAGCCTTCATTTGATACAGGAACTATTCGAGCCGTTCATGCCAGACTGGGGAGAGAGGTGTTGTAATAATGTAAAATATGTGAAAAATAATGTGTTTTTCGAACAACCTAGTATGAAAGCCAGTTCTAGTACACCCCCAAACAAAATCAAGACTTTGTAAAAGAGCATAATATGACCCCTTTAATTATAAGGGGCAAAGGAACTTATTTAAACACTGATAGCTGCTCTAAATTTGGTTGACGCATTATCAGTGGATTTATTTTGTCAGTTTTACTAAACCAATATTGATTAAGCATTATTTTAATTTCTTTTCATTAAAGGTTGTGCAATTATGCGTATCCTGTTCATTTCCAGATAGTAGACAGGAATAAAAACGGACTGATTTATAATTGACATATGGTAACATCCACTTGCACCGGCAGTAACCGTGTTGATTAACTAAACTGCATTCACTGTAATTCTTTGTTAAGTACAATTGATTAAAAAAATGCATTGTCTTGATCCCTAAAGTCCTTCTGTTCAGTTAAAGGTCAAAATAAGCACAAAAACATCCTCTCTGTTTCACCATCTGCTTGAATGATGCATGATGGGAGTGTGTGGGCTTGTGGCCTTTGGCTTTAATTAAGGTTGCACTGATGGCCTAATGCACACGTGCCAAACACATTCCCTCCACTCAATGGGGCAAAATCTCACAACTCTGAGGCTTAAGATGTTAGTGGCCTTTGTGTTTCAAAGTTAATGCCCGTGATGTTTACATATTGTCTGGAGAATTAATGGAGACTTGGTTAGTCAATTGGTTCTTTGTAGGGTCTGCTGGAAGCCAAACAGGCATGTTTGGTTTACTTTTAGGCTCTCGTCCCAGTAACTGGCGACAGCCTGACAGGACCATTCTTGTGGTGTGGGGCCGAGTATAATACTGAGCTCTGCCTTCTGCCTTTCAATGGGGTTGCAGTAGTGGAAGCCATGACTCAAAGAGCAAATTCACTCACACAGCACACAGTTGGCTTGTAACACCATTTGTTGGATCTCTACTGATTGAATTCATCAGCAGAATTCCTAAACGCTTGTTGTACTGTGTTTGCTGTTTAAAGTTACAGGCGTCAGCTTGGAAGCAAGACATGTTTCTTTTATGAAACTCATAAGATTAGGAAACATCATGAAGTATCAACCTGATGATTTAAAAAACAAACAAACAAACAAACAATAAATAAATAAATATCCTACTAAATACACACACCAGTCAAAAGTTTGGAATAATTAACCTTTTTTTTTTGCTGCTGCTTAATATTTTGTGGAAAGGAAACCATGATACAATACCATTCAAAAGTTTGGCGCAAGTAAAAATTTTTTTAAAGGGGGCATAACACACAGTTTCACACAATCTCATGTTAATCTTGAGTACCTATTGAGTACTGCATCCTTCATATCTCATATTTATAAAAGAACGATACAGCTTTACGATTCTCTCCGGAAAAATCCGAGCTCCTGGAGGCGCGCCGTGGGCAGAGCTAAAGAGTGAGGAGCACTTGGGGGGCGAATGCCAACAAAACAGATGCCATTTCACTTACCGTCTGCAGTTCTGAATCATGACCGGGATCTTTTATAGCTGGGACCGCTCCATCTTTCAGTGTCAAACGATGTGCAAATCCAGTGTCGAACTGGGCCTTGTTTATAAAACGTTCGTCAACAAACTCACTTGTGAAACTCCCTTGCTGCCCAAAAACAAACTGTATCCACTGTTTACATAACGCTGGGTTCTTTACACTCTTAAAAATAAAGGTGCTTCACGATGCCATAGAAGATCCTTTTTGTCTAAATGGTTCCATAAAGAACCTTTAACATCTGAAGAACCTTTCTGTTTCTCAAAAGGTTCTTTGTGGCGAAAGAAGGTTCTTCAGATTACAAAAAGGTAAGAAAGAGATGGTTCTTTAAAGAACCTTTGACTGAATGGTTCTTTGTGGAACCAAAAATGGTTCTTCTATGGCAGGGTTCCTCAAATCTTGCCCTGGAGGGCCAATGCGCTGCAGAGTTTAGCTCCAACCCTGATCAAACTCACCTACCTGTGATTTTCTAATGATCCTGAAGACATTGATTAGCATGCTCAGGTGTGTTTGATTAGGGTTAGAGCTAAACTCTGCAGGAAAGTGGATCTCGTGGGCCAGATTTGAGGATCCCTGTTCTATGGCATCGCTTAAAGAACCTTTTGAAGCACCTTTATTTTTAAGAGTGTAGGAAGCTGAACAAAGTTATCTTTCCCTTACAACCAAAAACACACTTCTTTGGATTGGAAACATTCTTCCCGAGCAAGTCCCCTGCAGTGCTGCTGCCGGATGAAGCGGGTTGATGGGCGCGATCTCGCTCTCTTGTACGAACCGGGAAGTAAGATTTTTGGCACAGAAATACTCCGTCATACGTCCAAACTTTTTTTTTAAACTTTGTCCACGCTTAGCATGAGAATCCAACTCTTTAACAGTGTAAACAACTCTGAATGTATGAAACAGCATTGTACCCCCCCCCCCTTTAAGTAATTAATACTTTTCTTCAACATTGATTGTGATTGTAAAGTATTTTATAATGTTACAAAAAATGCTGTTTTTTGTGTGTTTTTTTAAAAACTTTTTTATTCCTTTAAAGAATCCTGAAAAAATGTATCACATTTCCACAAAAATATTAAACAGTAAAAACTGTTTTCAACATTGATAATAATAGGAATCATTATTAATAATTGAGTACTAATAATAATTGAACAAATTAAGCACTAAATTAGCATATTAGAGTGATTTCTGAAGGATCATGTGACACTGAAGACTGGAGTAATGACTGCTGAAAATTCCACTTTGCAGCACAGAAATAAATTACATTTAAAAATATATTAAAAAAGAGACAGTTGTTTTAAATTGTAATAATATTTCACAATGTTGCTGTTTATTACTGATTATTTTTGTGGTCTTTGTGAGTGAGATTTGAAAGAGATTTCTTTCAAAAACATTAAAAAAAAATTATTATTCCAAACTTTTGGTATATTCCAAAAATTATTATTCCAAAACTTTCGTTAGTGTATGCATGAGTATGTATATGCAAAGCGAGGCTGGTTGAAAAATGGAAATGACAAATGCTTTAACAAACATATAATCAACATGTACACAGTAGCTCTAAATCAACTACATTAGCAGGCTGCACACATAGCCGAATATCACATACCACAGGAAGAAGGCAGAAAGATTGTACACCGAGAGAGACTGGCCCATTTCAGATTTCACAGATGGCCTCACAGGACACATTTCATGTTCAAACTCTATGTGAGTCACACCTTATCAAAATTACATCTAAATGGTAGTATTACCATGATACAGCTTTACATGTGAATTCTCAAAGATCAATGATACAAAAACTTATATTTTTAGAGCTATATTGAAGGGGGAAAAACAGCTTTCCAATCTAAAGAACCTGTACACAGGATCCAAACAGTCTGTAATCACTTCCCGTCTCAATAGCCTGCCTTAGATCACCGAACCAACCTCCTTGCCAAGGTCTCCATCCTTCAGTTTCCAATCACCCTGGTGTGTATATGTGAGGGTGAAGATCATGTCCTTGGTTAGACGTTTATGTGCAGGCACGTCTTTCTGCTGTAGAGGACAAAATCTTCAGTGGAAAAATCTAGGGCATATGCTATGCTATTGTGTGCACTAAGGTGGATGGATGGATTGCAGCTAATCTAACTGAGTGCTGGTACATGCAAAAACAACACCTGCTGATCCACAGTGGATGCATGCATGCATCTGCATGCAAATGCTTGAGCCTAATGCAATTAAATCCCTAGCACTCAATGAGCTAAAATTGCATTATGTCATTTCTTACATTTAATCTAGCGAGCATGAAATGAAATGGAGTCAACTCCAAAGAAATAATAAGTCCTGGCTCGTTTTGAAACAGGCTGTATTGGAATTCAATCAAGATAAGTGTGGCAGCAGCTGACACGGACAAACCCAACCAGAGTCTGATCAATCTGTTCTTTACCGCGTCGTCCTACTGTATAGCACAGACATGCTGCAGTGGAGTATTTCAAGAGGATGTAATTAATGAAATACATCGGTCTGTGCCATTAAAATCTGTTCGGATGGTGTTCATGATCTTGAGTGTGATGATGTTCATCTTTGCCTTGTTATATATTTACGCTTGAGTGAAAAGGGGAAACGAATGAGAGGCAGCAGGAGAAATGAACCACTGCAGTGACTTCTCTGAGGCCTTTGATAAATAATTTATAACCCTGCTGCTCAAAATAAAGCCCTTAGACCCTCAGCAAAACCACACCAGCTGATCTCTCTCTCTCTCTCTCTCACACACACACACACACACACACACACACGCACATGCGCGCACACACACACACACACACACACACATGCACGCACGCACGCACACACACTTTTCATGACCAAGGCAATCACTTCATTATTAAGATAAAGTAAATCCTCAATGATGGCAAACTGCTATGGTCTGAAAGCATATGGGTTTTTTAAATAGCACCATTATTTATAAAAGCATTTGCTACTTCATAATGCATGCAAAATAAACTGAATTTGAAATGATAATTTTATATGATTATAATAGCATGAAATGTCCCATAAACTATTATGATTGTAGTCTTAAAATAACAGATGTACACCAATATCAGTAATGTTTTTGAAAGAAGTCTCTTATGCTCACCATGGTTGTATTTATGTTCTCAAAAATATAGTAAAAACAGGAATGTTGTGAAATATTACTGTAAGACACAGTAAATAAATAAAATAAATAAATAAATAAAAGGTTTACTTTAAATAAACTACAGCTTGAAACCTACAGCAGCGTTGTCACCATTACAGCAGAAGTACCAGAGGAAATATCTTTCCTACATGGGGGACTTAGAATATTGTCTTGGACAATTGGGACTCTTGCAGTCAAGGCTGCTCCACTGCTCTATATTATTATATAGAGACAGCATGTACGTTGTGTTATGATTGTGCCTTTAAGTGTGATATTTCGTTTCAGAGAAAACAGGCCGTGATTCCTGTTCTATGAAGAAGAGTTCAGCGCATGCATCCCATTTCTCTCCAACTGGACCACACGCACAACAAAACGCATGCAAAATCTCAGCTGCGCACTACATAAAATATTGAATCACTCTCTAATGACACTGACTTATGTCCTTACCGTAGCTGATTTGTTTCCTGCTTTTTAAAAGCAGATTATTTCCATGGATGAGATTTAGGATAAGCCATGCCCAAAACACAAGTACTGCACTTTATCTTGGGACTGTAGCCAAGGTTAATCTGATTAAAACAGTGTTTCTCTCTCTCTGTCTCTCTTTCTCCAACATGCCACACAGTGCAAAGTTTTCACAGTCGTACGCAGTGCCTAGTCCAGGCTGACAAGTCTAGAAAATAAAGAAATGTTTGGACTAGATTAATTCTGTTTTGCAGGAGTTATCCCAGTATATTTCAACTCTTCTACTGCTACTTATGTTTTCCTTTAGCTGGAATACTGAGACTGAGATGAGTTCACGCTTACCAAGATATGGCATCCTGCCACAATGTATAATAATACGTAAGGAAAAGACGAAAAAAATACAATTGAATACTAATTATTTCAAAGGACTAATTTCCTGTTTAAAGATAGGTGAAATTGGTGAAAATTTACTCACCATCAGGCCATCCAAGATGTAAATGAGTTTGTTTCTTCATCGGAACAGATTTGGAGAATTTTAGCATTGCATCACTTACTCACCAATGGATCCTCTTCAGTGAATGGGTGCTGTCAGAATGAGAGTTCAAAGAGCTAAATAAACAACATAACAATCCACAAGTAATTCACACAACTCCAGTCCATCAAATACTGTCTTATGAAGCAAAAAGCTGTGTGTTTGTAATAAACAAATCCAATTCAGGAGATTCAGGAGAGAAATATGCACAGATCAAGCAAAGGTTCCAAGTGAAAATAGTCCAAAATTTGTTTTTGAAGACGCAAATTTGGTTCCCTTTCGTGGAACTTCGAACTGCGTCCTCTAGGGGTCGCTATGGGAACGCCTCGTCGTGACCCGTGTCTGAAGCCTACATTGAAAAAAACACCAACGTTTCAGTGACCTGGTGCTGTGTTTGTGTGTGGACGAACGGCCAAACCGCATAGAAAAAGCTGCGGTTTTGAAAATACCCGCGTTCGTGTGGACAGGGCCCTAGTTTTCCTGAGTTGCCTGATTATGTCATTCAGTTCACATGTTGTCTGTTAATCATCTCATTAGTTCCCTTTCGTGGAACTTCGAACTGCGTCCTCTAGGGGTCGCTATGGGGAACGCCTCGTCGTGACCCGTGTCTGAAGCCTACATTGAAAAAACACCAACTTGTTTGGCCGGCGACAGCCATGACGTCACTACCGTCGCAACTAGTACAAAATAGGCGCCGGTAGCGCACATCATCACTTTCTTCGTCTTCACTGACCGTTCTGTTTGAAGCGTGCATTCCAAAAGCAAAGTAAGAGCATTTTCTTTTCCTACTATGGCGAGCACTACCGGAGCGTTTAGAAAGTGTGTACATCCATGTCAGCAGTTTCTGACACCCGATGATTCACCCGATCTATGCGTTGTTTGTTTGGGCGAGGAGCACGCACGCGATGTCTTCGAGGAGGCAATCTGCGTGCATTGCGAGAGCTTTTCGCTGAAAAAGCTCCGTTCTCGTTTGTCTCTCTTCTCGAGTGGAGAGGGACAACCATCGGTTTCCCGCGGCTCGGGACCTGCCGCTGCTGAGGCACGGAGGAGAATGAGCTCGTGGGAATCTCAGGTGGACCTAGCCGATGAGGCTGAAGGGGGGGTTCCCCTCTTCCGCGCATCGGTGTCGGGCGAGAGACAGCCGCTGGACGATGATATCCTCTCTCTGATATCATCTGATCCAGGTCAGAGTAATACCTAGGTATTCACTCTCTCCCGTAGGGGGTACAACATCTACCCTGTTCTCCCCTTCTTTCTAATTCCCCCTTCTATGACTACCATCTCCAGCTGACTGAGGTTAGCTGTACAATAATTTTTCAAACAGTCTCCTACTGGGCCCATGATGTTTTTGGTGGTTCTATGGCCAGATCATAGTAACCGCCTGACTGATGGTCCGGTCAAAAGATCCCCGGACAGAGCTCCGGCAACAAGCCTCGTGGGTGAGTATTATCCATATATCATGAGAGCATGTATACTAATGGGAGACCGAGGTGGTCATGTGTAAAAAATAACCTTAGAGAAGGTACCTGCAGCATGATCCGGTCATAAGAGCCTCGGAGCAGAGCTCCAGTACAGAAGTCATGGGGGTGAGTACGATCCAAATATCATGATATCTGTATATTGAGGACGGACCGAGATGGCTGTGTGTCTTGCAGTAAAAAAGGCGTTCACTCGTCGACATATGTCCAGGCGGGGGGATAAAAAGCCGGGCTCCGGCTTCATACCTCCTGGAGCATGCGGCCAAACACGGCTTTTTGCGGGAGCCTTCGTGAACATCAGGCCCCTGGGGCTACGCTGCGATGCACCCGGACTGGGCTACAGTGCCTGGTCGCCCCGAGGGGCTTCCTGGCCACCGGC
>NW_015505305.1:1374489-1387457 GCF_001515645.1 Sinocyclocheilus grahami
GTTCGAAGTTCCACGAAAGGGAACGTCTCGGGTTACTTATGTAACCATGGTTCCCTGAGGGGAACGAGACACTGCGTCCTCTAGCTTTTGTGCCATGCTGCGGACACAAGCTTCAGACGAAAAAGTGATGATGTGCGCTACCGGCGCCTATTTTGTACTAGTTGCGACGGTAGTGACGTCATGGCTGTCGCCGGCCAAACAAGTTGGTGTTTTTTCAATGTAGGCTTCAGACACGGGTCACGACGAGGCGTTCCCCATAGCGACCCCTAGAGGACGCAGTGTCTCGTTCCCCTCAGGGAACCATGGTTACATAAGTAACCCGAGACGATTTGTTTCTTATAAAGATGAAGCTTTTCACTTCACAATATGTTAATTGATGAACTGGGGTCGTGTGGATTACTTGTGGATTATTGTGATGTTTTATCAGCTGTTTGGACTCTCATTCTGATGGCACCCATTCATTGCACATGATTCATTGGTGAGCAAGTCATGTAATGCAAAATTTCTCCAAATCTATTCCAATGAAGAAACAAACTCATGGCCTGAGGGTGAGTAAATTTTTTGCAAATTTTCATTTTTGGCTGAAGGAGGAAAGTAAAAAGAATAAATCAAAAAGGAAATGAAGTTTGCTGCAGAAGGCGGCAGCAAACTAAGATTGACGAGCCATATAAATCGTATTTAATCTGGTCATTTTTAAACCATTTTTCCATGGGAATCAATATCCAGGCTGTAGCTTCTCAGAATTCAAAATTTTGATTCCTACAATCCTGGATTTTAAGTCAAGGTCAGGAACAGACCCGTCAGGCCGTCTCACTGGGGTGACCTGGATCAATCAGTATGAATTAGGTGCACAATGTGCTTACGGAGGGTCTCATGGATTCATTTGCCTCAGTGTCCCTGTCTTATGAAACCATCTTTGAAAAGGGTTTGCCATGGTTGTACAAAATTTATCAGTCTCTTTCAGCCTCGGGGAACTAGATCGGGAAAAAAAGAATAATCCTAATGAAAAATACAATCCCTCTTGCATTGAAAAGTCAAATAAAAATGGTCAAAAAAGAAAGCATGTTGGGCTGGCCAGAACTAGGCCTGAGTTCTGCGCGCACTCATGCTGCAAATTCCATCAGTGGTTTAGTTATTGATTTGGAGCCTCTGAGACACAGGACATAATTCTCAGAGAAATGGGAGTTTGCTGCTGCATACAGATATGGAGAACTCCACCTATTTGGCTAGCAAATATATTGAAGTGACGAAGTATGACCAAATATTGTTAAAACAAAGTTTATTATAATAAATCCATTGCATGCTATGTAGTGGTATGCTATATAGATTCAGCAAGATTTTTGAAAATAAATCATGTTTATTCAGCAAGAATGTATTAAATTGTGACATTAAAGACATTGATAATGCTACAAAATATTTCTATTTCAAATAAAAGCAGTTTTTTTTACTTTCTATTCACCAAAGAATCAAAATGTATAATGGTTTCCATAAATATATAAAGCAGAATAAATGTTTTCCATATTGATAAGAAATGTTTCTTGAGCACCAAATCAGCATATTAGAATTATTTCTGAAGGATTGTGGGACACTGAAGACTGGAATAATGATTCAAATTCAGATTTGCCATTCAATGGAATTAATTACCTTTTAAAATATATTAAAATAAAAAACATTTTAATCATTAAGTATATAAATATAAATTATATATTGAATTTTAATATATATATATATATATATATATATATAAAAACATATAGCTAAATATGTAAATCAATACAGAAAAAAAAATCAATATAAATATCAACAGATTATTCTTGTGTATTTGCAAATAATAATTAAATTTTTTTTTTGCATAATATGACAATAACAGCTTTTGTCAAAAAAATTTTCACACACAAAATATGTGAAAATGTTATTTAATTGTATTTACGATACATAAAGTTCTAGCTGAAATTAGCTTTGGTACAACAAAGGAGGCAGGCATTTTATTCCAAAAATATAATTTCCACCCCATAATGCTGTTAAATATAATACTTAATTTGAAATGTAAAGTAAATGGCATTTGTTAGTTCGAAAAATAACACAAAAATGACAGAATTCTCCTATCATGCATATAAACTGGGAAAAAAATGCTAGTAAATTTCACAAACAATTGCAAAGAAACCGTAAATAACACATTGAATTAACATTATATTTTTAATTAGAAAGACTGAAATAATATTTTCTTGGAAAATGTAGTCCAATAATCTTTGTTTTATTTACATGTTTGATATATTTGTATTTTTTACAGTGTATATAGTTTATATATATATATATATATATACAGTATATATATATATCCACTGTCGGATATTTTTAGCGCACAAATAAACTAGTTAGTGTTTGAGAGGGTGTCCAGGAAACATGCATGTGCACAGTTGTGTGTATTTGTGTGTGACAGAGAGAGAGAAAGCAGTGATGCTTGGTAATTGAAGAACAGGCCTCCTATTGCTGACTTCTAGGAGGCCAGGGATGAAATGTATTCCAGTCTCTCAGCTTTGTGTTGGCATTGACAGGCTGCTGAGCTGCAGGTCTGACAGGCCTGACTGAAAAACAGCCCATCCTGATCGTTATGCTCCCCCTCCAGGATCACCTTTCTCACCTGCTCCCTGACTGCACAGCAGCACACAAACCAGCCCAACACATACACACTCATCTGTGTGCAAACACTCACATATTCACTGGCTGACAATGTCAAAAGTGCTCTGTCATTGGTCATTATAACGATGTCATGGATCATGTTCAGACATCTGCTTCATAAATAAGTAAACTGTCCTTATTTCACTCCATTTTGATCCAGAGATGTCGCTGATATCTTAAATTTTGTGTTCATTATTTTATTCAATTTCAGCTCCATATTATGTCACCTTCCATTTAGGCTAGTTTTATGCCTAGTGCCGTAGAACGGGAGTAATAAGGCACTGGACATATACAATCTGAAAATGTTTTAATATTCATTCTGGCAGCTCTCCGGAATAATCTTCTGTGTGTGTATTAAAACACATCCAGCACTAGAGCCCATTACCTCTCTCTCCTGCAACCAACCAGAATAATGCTGAGAGAAAATAATATACTCAAAGCCTGCGGCTTGTGCACTCTGTGTCATCCTGCTGATTCATTCTGATGTGAATATCTAATCTGGGTTTGGAAAGCAGATTAAGGTGCATTAAATTCTTCTGAATGGGACTAGTTTAATACCACATTCGTGTTGGAAAGGGACGGTCAGATTATGGCTAAATGCAGCAAACATCTAAAGTGAAACACAACAATTCTTTCTTTCATATCAGACTTGCACATAATCAAAATGCAATAAAAATACATACAAATAAAAATAGTCTTACTACACAGAGTATTGGCACATTAATTAATTGGCCACTGTTTGTTTAGCGACTAGATTAATTAGAAATTTACTGTAGTTTAGACACATGGCATTTATTTGCAGTTTGTTATATAAAAGTGCCAGTTCATGATTAATAATAATTTAGTTATTTACAAATTAAAAATCAGGTTAATTAAAAATGAAGTGCTGTTTTTTTTAGCAGCTGAATATTTATTGAAAATTATTCACTTTCAGAGTATTAATGAATAACACAAATCTGAACTGAATCCAGTGTGATGGTTTAGTTGATTCCTGATCTATGCTTCGAGTTTTGCCTTATAAGAGTAAATGTTGTATCAAAATGGATGCAATCTAGTGTCTTTCTAAAGTAAATTCTCATATATTCAAATATATTATATACTGAAATTTTTCCAAAACTGTTATTTCCAAAAGTTTTTGTGATGATATTACATTTCTAATACTCTACAGTACTGCATATCGATGTTCCCATACTTTTTAGCACCACAAGCACTCCTTGCATGCAAGGTGTACTAAACCATCCACAGACTACACCACTAGTGACTTGTGATCATGTACATTCAGAATCTACACTAGTAAATAAATATGACAGCAGTAAAGAAACTGGCCAAAAGAGCCGAGAGGCTTATATCAGGCTGGAAATTGCAGTCTCATGGCACATGAAGTCCCTGGAACAAAACCTGAGCAAATGAAGAGCTGTGGGAACAGTCCTACACACAGACAGTCAGCGTTCAATGACATTTATGCTGTGCCTACAGGCAAGAGCTACCTCTGCTCTACATTAACCTCAGAGTCCGTCTGAGACCGACTTATTAAAACAAACACTGCTGGAAATGTAATCCAAGGTGCTAAAAAAATAAGGAGATAATGAAGGCAGAAGCGCTTGAAATGAGAGTTACACAACCACTGATGAATGCTGTACCACATTATTTAACGATAATACATGGGCACATTTTATGATTTGTAGAATTAAAATAATTTATAATCAATATAAATGCAATTTATTTAAATAGATAAATACATGGAATTTAGAGCACATGCTTTTCTTCTACTTTTGTTTCATGTTACCAATGGTGTTAAAATGTACCAATCACTAAGTGAAGTTCTTATTGAAATTTATAATGCAAAGGGTAAAATCCATTGGAAATGGATGGTAGTTTATCTATGCACACCCACAACAATATCTGCTCCTGATCCAGACCTACTGGATAGTAGGCGGAACCCAGGTCAGATAATGAGACAGCCAGCATCCATCTGTCCTCTAAGTTGCTGAGACCGGATGGGCTGCCATACTGGTCTGACCCTTGACCTCTGGATTAGGGTTAGGCCATGTGGACAACATTAATGTCTGAAACATAATATCACCTCAGATACTGTACAACACACACATACACAACACAGCTAATTGTCTCTGATTGTCTGAACTGACAAATAGATATTTCCTTGTCAACAAACTACTAAATAATTCACAAAAATTACTCCATTAAGCCATTTTAACCTAGAAGCAAGAAACTCAGTGTTATAAAACCAAGCCTATTCTCTAGAGGGTGCAGCTCTGCAATTTCTAGACTGTCAGGGCTCCATTTTGAGGCCTATTCTCTTTTCTTTATTCTTGCTGGCCTTAGGTCTTATTTTTTTTTAAATACAGCATGTTGTATCATCTTTATGCCAATGATATTCAGATCTATTTGCCTATTAAACCTGGAGGACCAACTTCTCATTCATCTTTGTTATTATGTCTTGAGGAGGTGAAGCGCTGGTTAGAGCAAAATCGTCTCAAGCTAATTGAGTCTAAATCTGAAGTTATCATTTTTGGGCAAAATCAGGTTAACAGTGACATAAAAGATGTTTTATATCCATGGTCAACGAATGTGAAGCCCCAGATAAGGATTCTGGGTGTAATGTTTGACTCAACCCTAACATTTGATAATAGAATTAAATGTGTGGTGAAAAGTTGCTTTTTTCAATTGAGGACTATTGCTAAAATGAAGTCTTTTTTTGTCTGTCGCTGACCATGAGATAGTGATTCACGCATTTATCTCCTCCTGCTTAGATTATTGTAATGCACTTTATTTGGGAGTAAGCCAGTCTCTTATTTCATAATTGCAATTGGTCCAGAATGCGGCTGCGAGGCTCCTCACTAGCACAGGAGCATAGAAAAGGGAGCATATTACACCAGTACTGGAAAAGCTGCACTGGCTTACAGTTAAATATCAGATTCATTGTTGCTCTTGTGTTGCTCTTCGTCTATAAAGCTACCCATGGTATGGCCCCAGAATATATTACGAATCTTATATATATAAATTCTTGTAGACCTCAAAGATTGCTTAATTGTTAACTACTCTGAATTCCGAAAACTCGCCTGAAAACTAAAGGGGATCGGGCAATTTCCGTTGCTGGCCCAAGCCTGTGGAATACCCTTCCACCTGACATTGGATCTGTGCCCTCAATTGACATTTTTAAATCTCGTTTGAAAACATACCTTTTCTCCGTGGCTTTTAACTGTTGAAATTTGGAAGTTGTACTTTGTTTTATTTTCTCTTTGATGTTGTTATCTTTAAATTTTTCTTTTATTATTGATTTTTGTCTTTTTGTTCTGTTCTTATCATTATTTGTATTTTTTACTGTACAGTCCATTGGCCTACTATGTAGTGGAAAGGGCTCTATAAATAAACTAGACTTGAAGACTTGAGGCCTATCTAGTACTTTGGTTATGTGCACGCATGCACACACGCATGCACGCACACACACACACACACACGTATGCAAAAGCATGTGCAAGTTGCACCAGTATCACACATGAATCAAAACTGATCGGTGTCCTCATGAGGAATAATCCCAGATTAAGGCCTTTGAGATTAAGACATGCTGATGCACAGGCTTTGATTCATCTCTCGCACTAGCACACTATCAGGGATGTAAGCAGCTATGCATTGATAAATAACCTGTTTACAACTCAGGTGAGATGGAATAGTGAAATAAAATAGAGATGTGTGAATGCATGTGTAATTTGTCATGTTACTAAGGTTGGAAGAGGAAAATAAATGTATTCCTCTCTCCAATTCCAGTGTGAAGAGGTAACTATAGAAGCTTGTTTCTGCCACGAGATAATAATAGAATTTTAAAAAACTTTTTATCCCACAATTTGGACTTTATTTCTGAATTGTGAGTTTATATCTCACAATTCAGACTTTTTTTCTCTATTTTTCTTTCTAGATATAAATGCAGAAATTCGAGAAAAAAATTGTGATAGAAACACTTTTTCACAATCACCTTTTTGTTTTATTTTTATTTTGTGGCAGAAAAAAAAAACAGAACTGCAAGACGTACACTCAAGATTTGGAGAAAAAATTTAAAAGAATTGCAAGATGTAAATGCAGAATTGTGCAATATAAACTTGCAATTCTAAGAAGAAAATTCTGGATTGTGAGGTATGAACTCTTAATTGCAAGAAAAATTTTAAAATTTCAGAATTTTAAAATAAAAAGTGGCAATTACTTTTTTAATTTTGAAAAACAAAAATATATTTTTTTAAATTAAATTTTAATTTTGTGTCAGAAAAAAAAAATCTGAATTGCGAGATATAAATTCACAATTCTCATAAGAGAAGAGATGTAAACTCAAAATTGTGAGAAAAAAGAACTGCAATATATAAATTCAGAATTGCAAGATTTAAATGCAGAATTGTGCAAACTCGTAATTCTGATAAGAAAAGACCAAATGGTGAGATAAAAAGTCGCAATTACCATTTTAAATTTTTTATTGCATGGTGGAAACAGGCTTCCATAGGTAACAGAAGCAGAGAAGCAGAAAAAAGACTATTTGTCTATATACCAACCCTGCGATGACAAATGACTCCACAGGCACCCTTCAGAACAAGAAATGTTAACAATGACAAAACACACACTGGTTTTATCTCGAACACAACCCACCAAAGCCCACAGGCTATCTGGGTCATCCTGCTGCATTGAGTGTTTGCCCACATACAAATTTAGCTCATTCATAGTTTAAACTTTTAGTAATATCTACATTTTCAATGGCACTTTAAACAGAACTGCTGATGACCTTTTGGGTCAGAGTGTTTGAGATATTAACAGACTGATGAGAATGCATTGGTAAATGCCTGAGTGTTTAGTATGTATGAATCCTCAGTGTATGAACGTACTTGCACACACACACATTTGCGCACAACACACAAACTATTAAAACCAAAATTATGTTCATTATTATAATTCATATATCACATAGTGACGTGTCAATTAGGGCTACAAAGTCAACATGCATGCCGAGCTGGCAGAATAATTAAATTGGAATATTAATGAGTGAAATGTCCGTGTGGGCCTACAGCCTGTGATCAATCTACAGCTAATGAGTCATTCATCTTGGTCCATTCAGTACCCCACCCTCACTCCGAGGGCAGGCACAGCTCACGGGCGCTGATGAACTCTGCACAAATCAACATCTAAACAAACGCAATCTGTCCTCAATAGAATTTCTGCATTGGGAGGTGAGAGGTGCTGGAACCAGTGTGAATGAAACGCTTGCAAAGCAGGACATACGGTGGAGAGGGTAAATCATTTATGACTTTTCAGTAGAGTAGAGTGATATCATTGAGTTCAAAATCTGACCTTACAAAATTCACATTTTATATGTCGCTTTCTTCAGGATGACAACAGTCCCTTTACTGTTAGCTAAGTTGTGAAGTCAAGCAGAAAAATAGGAAAAATATATATCCATTTCATACAACAGCCCTCAAATAAATATAAATACTACTAAAAAAATAAATACTACAACCACTACTACAAATTAATTAATGTATAATTGTAATAGTTAGGAGTAGTAGCTAATAAATTATTATTTATTTGTATTATTAAACAAACAAAAACAAACAAACAAGCATATATATTTTATTTGTAACAATTAGGAAGAGTAGCTGGTGAATTATTTATTATTATTATTATTATTATTATTAAAAACAAACAAATATTATTTTCAGTTGAAATAATTAGGAATAGTTGCTGGTGAATCTATTACTATTATTATTATTATTAATAATAAACAATAACAACTATTTATAATTGCAATAATTAGGGATATTAGCTAGTGAAGTGTTATTGATAATAATAATAATAATAAAGCATATTAGCTAGCACAATAAATAAATAAATAAATAAGCAAGCAAACAAACGCAAGTGAAGCATGTACTTCAATCCAATACATTCTTTGCAAACTACATAATAGCTAAATATTTACTTTGGGCAGAAAACATCATCAATCAATGAAAAAACAGTGTTTTTTGGGGTCCTGACGGTGTAGTTACAACATCTACCAGCAGGGGCTAACAGCGTCAATGTTAACCAGCCAAAACTTGAACCCTTGATTCAGGTCCTGATGCCTACATCAAGTTTGGGTGTCAGTGTGGCCTGCTGGTGTAAAATGCTCACTATCTTGAGAAGTGTTATGGAATGGTTTGCAACTGGAAAGGACATTGCTTTTGTCCAGAATACACAGTGCAGTTAGATTGAATTTGTTTGCACTTGTTTGTTTGGGACCGTCCATGTTTGAATCCAATTGGCTATTCTGAGGCTTATTAATCTTGACCTGGGCAGCACAGGTCTGCTGCATCCTATCAGTGCAATCAGAGCTGATTCTGTCCGGCCAGGAAATAGGATTACCAGCCCTTCTGTGATTTAGCACTTAAAGAGCTAGCTGGGTTCCTTCTGTGAAATAAGTAATCTGAGTTTAAACCATTTACCCACTAGCAAAGTTGACGTGATGTCCTTGTAAAGTTTTTAAGAGGGACAGATACAGTAACTCGAGTCTATCGGCACTTATTCCGAAATTTACTCACAAACTGTGGACAGACAAGTTGGCAAACAGGGGCTTGAGCACGGCTTTGTTTGAATATGCATTACCTCCCAAAGGGCAAACAAATTAATGAATATTCACACTCAATCTATAGCCCAAGGCTTCCTATACATTATTCATGCATGAAGCTTGAGACACAGGCGCATCAACTTTGTCATGGCTAATAATATTTTCATTTTTTTTAATAAACAAACTTTAACTTTGAGCATTTTGCAAATTTATTTACTTTTATTTATTTTCACAATTACACAGTTTCATCGTAGCATACAGAGTTGTCCAAAAAAGCTATTATTTATACATTATACAGAGCTGTGTGGGTTGCTAAGTATGGAAAAAAAATCAAAATGAATGACTTCTCTTGTATTTTTTCCAGTGCTTCTCCAGTGAGATCAAGAAACAAAAAGTGGAAATAAACAAATTGATAAAAGGAGCTACTCTGAATCATGGCTGACATCTCATCTCCCTCAGGCTTAAAGGAATCATTCACCCAAAATGAAAACTCTTTCATCATTTACTCACTTTTTTCCTGTTTCTTTCTTCTGTGGGACACAAAAGGAGAAGTTCCGATGAATATCTTGAACAGTCTTTTCCATGCAGTTACAATAAATTGAGGCCAAAGCTTGAAAAAAGATGCAAAAGCAATCCTTTTGACTCATGACTCAAAATCCATGTATCATAAAAGCAGTCTATTTAAATCATTATTTACTAATGATCTGCTTCCAGAGTCAGTGAGATGAACTCAAGAACTGTTACTGAATCTATCTAATTTGTGATTGAATCAGACAGATCTATGTACTGGTTCAACTGATTCACTGAAAATGAAATTGACTCTATAGAATGATTCGTTGACAAAAAAAATAAGCCCAATAAAGAATCATACATGTATCATAAAAGCAGTATATATGCCTTAAATTCAAGTCATTATTCACAGATAAACTACCTGCATCGTTAGTGAGGTAAACTCAAGAAATTATTCAGTCTAATTCATGAATGAATCATTCAGGGGGAAAAGGGAACTGGATCAGTTGATTCATTGAAAATAACTATGATTCACTGACAAATTACACATCACTAGTCTCAAACAAAGCTATTTAAGTATTGAAATATATTGTGAATGTCATACAGACCACTTTCATGATGCTTTTACTGTGGTTTTGCATCATTTTTGAAGCTTGAAAGCTTTGAACAGCTCCCTGTTCATAATAATAGCTCAAAAAAGCATGGAAAACAGTCATAACAAATGAATAAGAAAGGAAATGCATGTTTGGAATGACATGAACGTGAGTAAACAACTTTTTTTTTTTTAAATACATTTTTTGGGTGTACTACCCCTATAAGACTCTCAGAACGGGCTGAGAAACTGTGTTCCACAAAAACTGACCACATTTTTTACCATCACTGACTTCCAGCCTAGTATCTTTTCTTAAGAGAATGAGACAAATGCTTATTAAACCAAAGACTCTCACCCTATTATGGGGGGAAGGCACTGTTTTTCCACCATTAGAGAACTTAGGCTAACCAGAGGACATTCCCCGTTAAAAGGGTTCCTTTCTGGAGGGTAGACAGTTGAGGTGACAGTTTAAAAGCTTCTCCCCTCCCATGAAAGCGCGCCACCTTCTTCCACACAATTGCACGGGCTAGTCAAATTGCATTAGTGATGCACTTGGTCTTTATATTGTGACACAATAGGCCTTAAATGTGTTGTGAGTCTATTTTTAAAGCTCTTTGCCACCACAAACAAAGATTATAGCACAGACATTTTCTGTCACAACACAATCAAATACGTTGTCATCAGGGAGATCAATACAGACCGATTAACTGGATTCGTAGGTGAAACTCTTGTGAGATGGAGCAACTCCTAACATAATGATCCTTAAATATAGCATTGCTCCATTTCTCTATCCTCCAAATGAAAGTAAACAAATAACCATAAATGAAGCCATTGGAGGGTGTCATTACATATTAATATGGATGGACACTGAACAACATCAATATGTTGTACCTTGCTAAAATGAGCCATTACCTAAACTTGGGCTTTGGAGGTCAGACATCTCCTTGTGGTGAACAGGATGACTAGTCTTGCCTAACTCTTATGGGAAGAAAGAACAGATGAGGGATGCACTTATTACATTATACAAACTTCTGAAAGAGCTTAATCTTCAATGACCCATTAGAATTGATAAAACTGTATGCATATGCAAATTATTAGTATTTGCAGCAGTCTCGGACTAAATATGAATATGCAAGAAGTCTATATTGTCACAAATAATTGGGTGATATTAGCATTTGTTTATTTGTATCTATGAAAATCTAAAGAGGTTCAGTTTGCAGTTTAATGGTCTTTATATGATTCAGATATCTGCAGAAAAGGGAATATTCAAGTTCAAAGGTTTGGGGTCAGGAAAGATTTTTTTGAAATAAGTTTTTGAAAAAGTTTCTTATGTTAACCAAGGCTGCATTTGTTTGATCAAAAATACAGTAAAACTGTATATTGTTAAATATTATTACTATTTAAAATAACCATTTTATATTTTAATACATTTTAAAATGTATTTTAAAGTGCAATTTACTCTGATGGCAAAGCTGAATTTTCAGCATACATTGCTCCAGTCTTCAGTGTCACATGATCCTTTCATGTGAAATTTCTTCTTATTATCAACGTTGAAAACAGTTGTGCTGCTTAATATTTTTGTAAAAACTGTAATATACTTCTCTTTTAAGGATTCTTTGATGAATAGAAAATTCAAAAGAACAGCATTTATTTGAAATAGAAATCTTTTGTAACATAATAAATATCTTTTAAATGTCACTTTTGATCAATTTAATTCATCCTTGCTGAAAAAAAGCATAATTCTTTTTTAAACTTCAAACTTTTGAACAGCAGTGTATCACCTGCATAGAGAAAGTGAGATGACATTTCAGTGTCAGCCTGTTTATAATAAAAATCAATGTCTAACAAAATTAAGCATTTGATTTTTAAAGAGTTTCTTGGTGTCAGAATGAAGACCGTGTAAATAACTTGATACTATGATAATTAAGAGTGATTTTTCCCCATTTATGTCTTTTCAGGGTCATTCTGAGAGTCAGACACTAATTTGAAAACCAATAGATACTAGATAATTGCTATTAGAAACATTCACAAATAAATCAGTCATTACTGGCATCAAATATTGTACGCTCTTGAAATCCTCTGTGTTTTTAGTAAGGGAGCGAGTAACAATGGAAGGTGAGCAGGTGAAACTGCAGCCTGTATTCAATTTCTGTGCTGAGCTTCAGGGTACAGTGTGTCAAAGAAGATATCTTGCTTTCTATATATTATAACCACGCAAAATTTCCTTTTTAACATCCCAACCTGTCATCTGTAACTTTATGTGATACTTTTTGAACAAATGTATTGTGGATGAACAGTGAGTGTAAAAACAAAAGCATCTTTTCTGCATTCAGATATTTAAGTGGTTGTTCTCCAAATAAAGTAGTGTAATTCATGATGTTGACATACAGTATATGCTCTAAGAATTGAATATAATATCACAGTAGTATTGTGAAGATGGAGAGGTGTGTGCTATGAAGAAGAGAGGAAGGTGAAATGACAGAGGACTTTCACACACACACACACACACTCACACACTCATGTATACATGTCACTACTACTGCACATTTAATATTTAAGCGACTGGCACAGAGCATACAAGTTTTGTTATAT
>NW_015505305.1:1387672-1388328 GCF_001515645.1 Sinocyclocheilus grahami
TATATATATATATATATATATATATATATATTTAAAAAATCTAGATCAGTATTTCTAATTTTGTCAAATCAAAATGAGGTGTAACAAACAAATGGCACACATTGGCACTCTCTCTGGCTTTCAATTTCTCTCACTATAACAACTGCATGCCTTAATCGTTAAATCAGACAAGCTCTAAAAATAAAACTAATTGTCAAATGCCTTAGCTGGAGAATGTTCTCATTTGCATGATAGCAGAAGGGAGCGTTTCAGGGGGTGGAAGGGGGTCTCTGCCTGCTGTAGGGCTGAAGCAGTGACTGCACTGCTGGGGAAACCTTCAGATTGACCCATAAATCATTCATGCTTTTCCTTCTGTATCGACACAAAGAATTCTCTCTTCCACCGTTTCAGAGCAGAGCTCAACCAAACAGTACAAGGTACAAAAATACAGAGAAAAATCACTTACCTCATTCAAGTAAAGAAAACCTTGTTTGATATTGTTATAAAATAACATATAATAAAGAATTTATATATATATATACAATTTATTATTTATTAGTATTATTTATTATTACATAAAAATTCAATAATATAATTATATTTTTTACATACAAAGAAAATATGTAAATAAATAACACACACACACACACACACACACACACATATATATATATATA
>NW_015505305.1:1388459-1391514 GCF_001515645.1 Sinocyclocheilus grahami
ATAAATAATATATTATATGAAATATTTTATATTAAATAATATATATTTATATCTTATTTTAGAAATATACTCTTTATTATTTATTAGAATTATGTATTATTATATAAAATATGTAATAATATATAAAAAGTTAAGGTCCAGTTTCCATCTTGCCCATTTAATGAACAGTTCCAACTTCCAACAATTTAGCCAAAGATGAACCACGCTTAACTTCAAACTTTTACACTTATTTTAATAATGATTAACTGGTCAGTGATCTATTATAAAGTAATGAATTCCCTGCAGTAAGAGAGGAGTACAGCGTGATTGAAGTCTGTTCTCCAGAGATGGGTGTTATTGTTGAGCGATGCAGTGCTGATCTCAGTGTAGCTTTAGACCCAACGCAGCATTAATAAATAGGTCATAGAGCTTTTTTACCCTCTGAATTTTTCAGGCTCAGCTTGGCAAATTGAACATAATTAAAGCCCAAGGCAAAGGTTGCACTTTCCTTGAAATAACAGGCTGTGTTGCAGCACAGAGAGGGACAGACAGATAGGAAAGATGTTCCAAGGATCTGTGCAGCTAGGCAAGGCAGCGTCCTTTAAGGACAAAAGAGGATGAGAAGAAAACAGGCAGCCATTACACCAAAGCCGACAGCTACAAAGCATTGAGTTTAATATGGTGTATATTTTTACAAATATTTTTCACCAAAGTAGTGTAACTGAAAAGTACATGCATAAGCTTTGGAGACTTTTTTCTGCAGTGTATCTGTGTGTGTACCTTTAACAGGAAGGGCATGGGGGGGATGTGTGTGTCAGAAGACATTAGTGTCACTACCCTTTTTGAGGACAGTACCTGGGCCAGCCTGGGTCATACCAGCATCACGCCTGCTTTTAGCCAATAAAGATGCAAGCAGATTATACTCAAGCAGGATAAAAGCTTCCTCATTTGCACCAATCAACCGGCTTCACTAATCAGCTGAGAAGAAGCAAGAAGACTTTTCTCCTGCACCTGGTCATGCTTAACCCGGACCTAGACCTGGACGATATAAGAATACAAAAAGAAACAAGAGCATAATGAATGGTTTGCAATTTAAAACTGCATGTTTTTGGTAACTAAAAAAAAAAATTCACAAATAGTAATAAGATATAGTTAACACAAAATTAGCTGCTTAAGACAGAATAAATATGAGCACCTTAAGAAAACAACATCATTTAAAAATAAATTTAAAAGCATTTATTTATTATTACTATTTTGGCAGAGCTCAACCAAACAGTACAAGGTACAATAAACAAACCAAAATATCTTGCCTTGTTTAAGTCAGTAAGTAAATGAATGAATGAATTAATTTAAAAAGGAATTTAAAGGCATTTTTTTTATTATTTGGCAGAGCTCCACCAAACAATATAAGGTACAAAAACAGACCAAAAATCTCTTTCCTTGTTTGAGAAAATAAATAAATAAATAACAATTTAAAAAGAAAATTAAGTGAAATTTTTTTTCTGGGTTCAATGAGTTATAAAATGCATTAACAGAATATGTGGCATAATGTTTAACAAAAACTATACACTCTAAAAAATGCTAGGTTGTTTCAACCCAATGTTGGGTCAAATATGGACTAACCCAACTGTTGGGTTAAATTTGGTTACATTTTTAAATTAGCTTTTTAACCCAACAGTTGGGTTAGTCCATATTTGACCCAACATTGGGTTGAAACAACCCAGCATTTTTTAGAGTATACTATTAAATAAGTTTTGGGACAAAAACATATTTTAATATTCTTTTGGCCAACAGAATTCAATAATGTCAACAGCTTGAACTGAATGCTATAGATATTTTAAAGGGATTATCATACTCTCTAGCAAACCCGACTTACTTTCATCTGAGGAACGCAAACAGAGATGCTCTTTTCCATTAAATGTAAGTAAATTGTGACGGTCAAGAAAGGATTTTAATGATTTCCAGTGAATAAAGACTTTCGTTTGTTTCTCACATAAAAAATAAATAAATTGGCTTTAGAAGACTTGTGCATTTGGGTAATATGGAATACTTTAATGATGCTTTTATGGTGCCGTTTTGTCCTTTTTGCACCTGGTCCCCATTTAATTTCATTGTATGGAGCAGCTCAAACATTCTACTAAAATCCTCATTATGTGTTCCACAAAAGAAGGTCATACTGTTTTGGAATGACAAGGATAATTTTTTTTTTCATTTTGGGGAGAACTATCCCTTTAAGCCGCATTTAAGGTTTTTAGGAGAATGTAATGGGAAGGACATTTAACGATTTGCTCTCTATTTGGTAGCCCCAGCTGGGTTAAATGCCTCTTCCACATCCTCAGAAAATTAATGGCAGAAAATCTCAACCTGAAGGCTTTGATCCGCCATAGGGCGCCTGGGCCCTGATTAATATGCAACATTATTAACTGTCTGTGAGAGCCAGTGAGCACACAAACACACACACACACACACACACACACACACACGATCATGAAAGGATGCAGGCGCACATGCACGAGCACTGCGTATTTCTACATACCATTACAAGGCTATGTAACAGTATTTGTACACACCATTGTTCACCTTAATTTTATTAGTTAATTACTTTAGATCACTTCTATTTCAAATCATCTTCTACTCTAGGTGAGCATATAAACACACAGTAAAGGAGAGATTAATTGAACCTTCGGTGCATTTTAGGCTAAACACATTTAGCCAAACAGAGATATTATTTGACTTTCATTATCCCTTGTGTGTCAGTGTATATGGAACGAACAGGAGATGAATGACAAAGAAAGCATGAAAGATGGAAAATTGGAAAATTGGAGAGAAACCGAATGAAAAAATGGAATAAGAGGAAATAGAGGGAGTGACAAGGACAGAGAAAGGCAAAGAAATAAAGACGCCATCATGTTCCACCCCTCCTCCCCTCCGTCTCTCCAGCTCACATGCCGCATGTGTGCAGGGGTCATGATAGCGGCACAAAATAATGACTGTGTGTTTAAGCGCATGGGTACGTGTGAGTGAGGGACTGAAAATAAATGGGGGAAAAATATACACACAAACACACACACACACA
>NW_015505305.1:1391612-1393404 GCF_001515645.1 Sinocyclocheilus grahami
TTTAACCCAACAGTTGGGTTAGTCCATATTTGACCCAACATTGGGTTGAAACAACCCAGCATTTTTTAGAGTATACTATTAAATAAGTTTTGGGACAAAAACATATTTTAATATTCTTTTGGCCAACAGAATTCAATAATGTCAACAGCTTGAACTGAATGCTATAGATATTTTAAAGGGATTATCATACTCTCTAGCAAACCCGACTTACTTTCATCTGAGGAACGCAAACAGAGATGCTCTTTTCCATTAAATGTAAGTAAATTGTGACGGTCAAGAAAGGATTTTAATGATTTCCAGTGAATAAAGACTTTCGTTTGTTTCTCACATAAAAAATAAATAAATTGGCTTTAGAAGACTTGTGCATTTGGGTAATATGGAATACTTTAATGATGCTTTTATGGTGCCGTTTTGTCCTTTTTGCACCTGGTCCCCATTTAATTTCATTGTATGGAGCAGCTCAAACATTCTACTAAAATCCTCATTATGTGTTCCACAAAAGAAGGTCATACTGTTTTGGAATGACAAGGATAATTTTTTTTTTCATTTTGGGGAGAACTATCCCTTTAAGCCGCATTTAAGGTTTTTAGGAGAATGTAATGGGAAGGACATTTAACGATTTGCTCTCTATTTGGTAGCCCCAGCTGGGTTAAATGCCTCTTCCACATCCTCAGAAAATTAATGGCAGAAAATCTCAACCTGAAGGCTTTGATCCGCCATAGGGCGCCTGGGCCCTGATTAATATGCAACATTATTAACTGTCTGTGAGAGCCAGTGAGCACACAAACACACACACACACACACACACACACACACACACGATCATGAAAGGATGCAGGCGCACATGCACGAGCACTGCGTATTTCTACATACCATTACAAGGCTATGTAACAGTATTTGTACACACCATTGTTCACCTTAATTTTATTAGTTAATTACTTTAGATCACTTCTATTTCAAATCATCTTCTACTCTAGGTGAGCATATAAACACACAGTAAAGGAGAGATTAATTGAACCTTCGGTGCATTTTAGGCTAAACACATTTAGCCAAACAGAGATATTATTTGACTTTCATTATCCCTTGTGTGTCAGTGTATATGGAACGAACAGGAGATGAATGACAAAGAAAGCATGAAAGATGGAAAATTGGAAAATTGGAGAGAAACCGAATGAAAAAATGGAATAAGAGGAAATAGAGGGAGTGCCAAGGACAGAGAAAGGCAAAGAAATAAAGACGCCATCATGTTCCACCCCTCCTCCCCTCCGTCTCTCCAGCTCACATGCCGCATGTGTGCAGGGGTCATGATAGCGGCACAAAATAATGACTGTGTGTTTAAGCGCATGGGTACGTGTGAGTGAGGGACTGAAAGAAAAAAAATGGGGGAAAAATATACACACACACACACACACACACACACACACACACACACACACACACACATATATATATATATATATATATATATAAATTACACTTATTTTAATTTATTTCAGCCAATATTTCTCATTTTCATTGAGTTCATTTATTTTCATTTAATTTAAAACTAAAGCTGAAATAAAAATAATGAAAACTATATAGACATATTAAAAAGGAAACTAATAAAAATGTCAAAATACACAACAAAATTACTTTAAATTGAAAACTGAAAATATTAAAATATCAACAAATTCAAAAGAATAATACAAAAGATAGCAGAATATATATAATAAAATCTAAATATATGGCAATAAAAAATACACATTCTGCAAAAGTTCTGCAACTATGCCATAGTAGTTAGCTTTAGATTGTT
>NW_015505305.1:1394535-1399382 GCF_001515645.1 Sinocyclocheilus grahami
CATCTATGCCATAGTAGTTAGCTTTAGATTGTTTATATATATATATATATATATATATATATATATATATATATAGAAATAAATAGAACTGCTCAACTCAAATCTTCAAATACGAATGATTTTAATTAGTTCATATGTAATTTAAATTATCTACATTTAGCCATGAGTTGCAGTCTTTTTCTGTTCTTTATCATAATACTCTCAATATAAACATTACCTGCAAATGCATCTATAATATGTTTGTGATTAATCTGTATTAAAATATATAAATTCTACAAGTTGCAGAAAACGACAGATGATCTTTTACCAGATAACCGCCATGATTAGAAGAGAAAAACGAACCAATCCTGCATAAATTATCTGGCATTATTATGTGGGTGAGCAGCATTTCCGCTTCAGTTATCTAGGTCATCCCACGACGGCTTAGTGAGTTTTCATACGGCACGGGTATGTTTAGGTAAACCACATACATGCAGAATCTTGCATAACCATAAAATAATTCAGCACAGATCAAAAAACAAGCTGCCGATTTGTACCATATTGACACCGTAATTGCATCGAATTAACATATAGCACAAACAAAAACAGATTTTGAGATTTGGGCAGAGTGGCAGAGAGGTCAGCCCCTGAGGTTCAGGCCCACAAAGCCACTACTGATGATATTGCTTGGTTCTGTGCCTGCTGAGTTTGACCTCTGCCTGCTGTCACAATGTCATACGCTATCTGCCCTATACTGCCTGCTATTGCTCTCCTTCTCACCATCTCTCTTTTTCTCTCTCTGTCCTTCCCTTGGCAGCAGATACACCACATGCATGCCAGGACTAGGGGCAGGCGCCATGATGGACAGATGGAAAGGGGACATTCAACAAGTGTAAAGTGCAGAGGAAGTTAGCTGGAGCAGCCCTGCAGAGAGAGACAGAGAGAGAGAGAGAGAGAGAGATTTTTTTGAGGTGGACGAGTGCATACCTGAACCTGCAGATGGCTGGCAGGCCCAAAAGGCCCTACTGTCAATATGTTCTCTCGGCATGGAAGAAAAACTGTTATATCCAGAGCCCTGAAACTCAGGCAGCTGCTCTCTGTGCCATGGGAATCTAGCCAGCCTCACCACAGAACCAAAGCTGCATTGCTCTTTGAGGAGGACAGCAATGCAAAATTAACATCCATCCTTGATCACCTCAATGAAGACTCACAATTTTATTAGAAAATTAGAAAAATAATAAAAAACTAATAATATAATAAACAAAACTAAAACTAAAAATAAAAAATAATAAAACATATAGAAATAACTGGTATATCTAATTTTAACAAACATATTTAAAATGAATTCCTTAAAACAAGATACATTTACTTGAGAAACAAAATTGATATCATAATATGTGACCCTGGACCACAAAACCAGGGTCATAAGGGTCAATTTTTTGAAATTGAGATTTAGACATCAACTGAAAGCTGAATAAATAAGCTTTCTATTGATGTATGGTTGATCTATTGATCTATTTGTTAGGATAGGACAATATTTGGCCGAGATACAACTATTTGAAAATCTGGAATCTGAGGGTACAAAAAAATCGAAATACTGAGAAAATCGCCTTTAAAGTTGTCAAAATAAAGTTCTTAGCAATGCATATTACTAATAAAAAATTAAGTTTTGATATATTTACAGTAGGAAATTTACAAAATATCTTCATGGAACATGATTTTTACTTAATATCCTAATGATTTTTGGCATAAAAGAAAAATCTATAATTTTGACCCATACAATGTTTTTTTGGCTATTGCTACAAATATATCCCAGCGACTCAAGACTGCTTTTGTGGTCCAGGGTCATATATGTTCATATGCATTTATATTAAAATGTATACAGTATATTAACATGTATATATTAACGATAATATGTATATAATATATATTTGTGCATTTGACAGATGCTTTTATCCAAAGCAACTTTCACTGCATTCATTTTATTAGCTCACTCATTCACTGGGAAACAAACCCATGACCTTGGTGGCGCAAGCAACATTGCTCTATGTTGAGCTATTTTTTTTTCTAGTTTTAAGTATATCCCAAGTTATATCATATCACAGTCATGCATAGTTTTGCCTACAATTTATCTTCTTAAAAATATTTGCAGAGTATAATTGCCTTCAGATACATTGCAAGTGACTTTGTTTTATTCTCCAGTAAAAACATCAAAACATCCTTAACGAAAGATATATTTACTTTTAAGCAAAATTAAGAAAGAAAAAAACACTGCAGTAAAGTCAATAAATTTAGTTAATTTTGTTTCATGGGCAGACGTTTCACTTTTTTATGCACAAGCCTCACTAAGTTAATTACTATTTATTTGTTTATTTTATTATAGTGTAGCAGCATATGTGTAGCTGTCGAAACTATATCATGGCAGTTATTTCTGTGGTTAGCTAAGGACACCAATCGTGTAACAAAACAAAATGTCAATACAAATGTTGTAAAAAGAAGAAGATCCTCAACCACCGTGAATCACTTTTATTGTTGTGCAAACAGCACTGACGCATTGCTGCAGACAAAGAAGTGCCAATATTTCTCTGTACACCTGTAAACCAACACACAAATGATGACGGTACACTTTTATTCTGATAAAAATGACCACATGTGAATCAGAAATAAGAGTTAGAGTAAAGAAGATTATGAATGCTCTGCTATTTGAAGTAGGCGATAAACTAGGTGGCAAATGGTTGATTTATATACTCTGTGTCTCTGATTATATACATGCAGCTGAAAGGCAGCAGCATTTTCCACACCACTTTTGAATTACTCTGAAACAATTAGAGCGAAAGCAAACTGGCTAACAGACTCCTAAAACTGACCGCCTCAACTTAAATCAAATCTCAAAGCATACAAAAGTCCATTACAGGAAATTAGAAAGAGTGAACATCTAGGAGAGGGCATCATTCACTTTTATTGAGTCAGAGTACTTGCCTTTGGTGCATTGTGTACCTGTCAATGAACTGCATTTCAGAGAAGACTGCTGTCCTGACAAATTGCTGCGTGTTAACGTGCTTTCTCCCTCACTCAGCCAGGGCCCTGGGGCATGCTGGGATGCATGGACAGACTCGATCTCACCCTCGGGAGCAATGCAAAGAAAATGTCACAGGCCTGTTTGGAGTTTAATGCATTGCAGAGCCAGTATAGATGTAATCGAATATAATTCAGATCTATGTTAGAGCTGCGAGGGGCTTTGTTAGCTATGTGCTTTTATGGACTGATTACATTTACAATTTGCATTAATTTATTACATTAGAAAGAAAAAAGAAAAGCAATAATTTCAGTTCCATCCCCTCCAAAAATCAATTTTCCGCATGCCGACAAAGTAAAGACAGACATTATCTTGCCCCCAAATGGTTCATAGGCAAAATAAACAGAGATAGAGGAAGCATCAGCATGCTGTCAGCACTTTCTTTCCGAAAAAGGAGGGAAAATGAGAGAAAAGAACAAAGCACGTGCGCTAAACAATCAGCCATATGTGAAGTACGCAAGCACACCTCTCTAATTCACCGTTCATGCTGGCAGCATGGGCAGCACCAGTGATTTCTCTGAGCCGCCACTCGGGCTTCCTTGTTATCTGCAGTTTGAATGCAAACAAAGCCGGCAAGCTTCGCCACCCCCCTCTATCCCCAGGCTTTCCTCTGGAGATAAATGGGGGCGGGTACATCCTTAGGCCTAGATCACGTCCACAGATCTCACCCTGACAAATCCTTCATGGGGAGCCAGACCTGCAACCTCCATATGCACCTCGAAAGATCATTTGAGCGGCGAGCAAATCAATAATGCAACAGTAAATTCATTTAAACACACATTACTGATCCCGTTTAATTAATGACGCCTCAACTGCAATTTGTCAGTGTCGCACAGTCATCCCTTTGATATTTATACCAATGTTCAGTTTTTTCTCTTCAGGATGACCCTGACTAATGCTAATCCTTAGCATGAGCTCCCACATCTCAGAATTAGATAGCACAGCCTGAAAAAGACAGCATGTTTCTGTGTAGCCAAAACACTGGAAAATAATTTACAATGTAAATCACATTAAGAATCATGAAAGGAAGAGAAATATAAAAAAATGGTAAATGGTGAATATCTAATTAATGCAAACACATACATACGAGCCACCCGATCAAATGCTTCAGAGATTATAAAAACAGCAATCAGTTGCGCCACATGCTTTAAAACAGCACAACCCTGTGAATAGCTCTTTTCTGTATGAATCTATATCCTTAAAGAGACAGTTCACACAAAAATGAAAATTCTGTCAGCATTTATTCATCTTAAAGGGGTCATATGATGCGATTTCAAGTTTTCCTTTCTCTTTGGAGTGTTACAAGCTGATTGTGCATAGATAAGATCCCTGAAGTTGCAAAGACTAAAGTCTCAAAACCAAAGAGATATTCTTTATCAAAGTTAAGACTCTGTCACACCCGCCTAAAACGGCTCGTTCTAACACGCCCCACATATCTACCTCACTATGTGGAAATATTAGCATAATGCCGCCCAAATGTTCATGCAAAGAAAGAAGGCATGGTTTCAGTAACCGCAGTTAGTGTTGAAGCAGCCATGTCAGGGAGACGCTGTGTGTTTCTAGGCGAAAGCAAAAGCACTTTATTTGGCCATCCGAAAGTAGATGCATTTAGGAATCTTTAAGATTACTTACAACAGAACAGCAATGCATTTTATGGACGACTGTTTCGTGAACCTAGGAGAGGAGGTCACTCAGAATCAGCTACTGTTTTGTTATTAGTATAAGTATTTGCTATTGACTGTTCAAATGCAGAGTTTTGCGCATCGTGTGTGTGTGTGTGTGTGTGTGTGTG
>NW_015505305.1:1400572-1403343 GCF_001515645.1 Sinocyclocheilus grahami
GAGAGAGAGAGAGAGAGAGAGAGAGAGAGGGAGAGAGAGAGAGAGAGAGACGGGGTCACATCACAGTGGAGTCAGCTGTCTTAACCGTGGCTTGTGTACTGCAAACAGATATTCATCGCTATGTCTGTCACGAGACTCTGTTCCCCTTTTGGGTTCTGTCTTTACATTTATTTTGAAAGCTGAAGCTGTGATTATGGTAAGGGGCGTTACATTTCCGACGAGTGCTTGCGGTGTTCGGCCAATCACAATGCACTTGGTCAGCTGGCCAATCAGAGCAGACTACGCTTGTCGGAAGGAGGGACTTTGTAGAAAACGAAGCGTTTGAGAGAGGCGGGGCATAGAGGACCTACAATAATGTACAGTGTTTGAAAAATAATGTGTTTTTTGAACATTAAAGCATGTCAACATATTCTGTTACACCAAATACACAAAATAATGATCTTTAAAAAAGCATCATATGACCCCTTTAAGAATTATTAAGGAAGTCTATTTCCACCATATAAGAAAAATGCTTTGGTAATTAACACATAAAAAGTCATAATCATGAGATAAAAAAACTAAATTATTACATACTTATTACATAGTCATAATTATGAACTAAAAAAAGTTGAATTTTTGCCATGATTATGTAAATTTCAACTTTTTATGTTGATTTCGACTTTATCTCATAAATACAACTTCGTATGTCATCAACTTTTTATCACATATTATGACTTAGTATCTCATAATTACAAATTAGTATAACTTTACTTTATATCTCATAAGTCGAAATTATGATATACCAAGTGGTAATTGTGAGATAAAGTTGAAATTGACATAAAAAGTCAAAATTGAGAATAAAAACCATTTCTCCAGCAATTGAGTCCTCGCTTCATCTCCCCGCACGTACCGTGACAAAGTCATAATTAAAATTCAACTTTTCACGTAATTACTTTTTATCTCATAACTTAGAATTTTCATAATTATTACTTAGTATATCATCATTTTGACTTTTTAATCCCAAAACTTGAAATTATGGCATAAAAAGTTATAATGATGAGATTCATAATATGTCACAAAAAGTAACAAATATTAAATTACAACATTCTGTCTCATAATTATGACTTAGTATATATATTTTGACTTTTTATTTCAAATTATGATCTAAAATACACAAACGAATATATTTCATTATACAGATAATTATGGTTTAAAAAAATAGTACATTCTTCAAAATACTGCATTCCACAAAACAAAGCAGGTCATACATGAGGAAAGACATGAGGGTGAGTAAATGATGACAGAATTTTTATTTTTGGGTGAACTATCACTTTGAATAGTAGCAAAATAGCAGAAGAATAGTACAAATAATGGGGAAAACTGAAACCACAGGCTTTGATAAAAGCATCTCGTTAAAAACAGAGAAAACTAAGGTAAACTCTCTTCAAATAAAAAAACAAACAAACATGAATTTTAGATTTATGCCAAAAGTCAATTTTGGCAAAACTATTGCTGCTTTGCTCTTCTCAGAACAGAGAATGTGCCAACAATGAGCACAATAGCAAAACAAACTGTTTAACTATGCTCAAAAAGTACTACTTATAGTATGTCAAAATGATATGCGGTGTCAGAATTATTTTTTGCAAGCCAGAAATGTGACACTAAGAAAAACACCCAAAGCCACTCCCACATGTGCTGTTCCGTACGTTCTGTGGCTACAAAGCTTGGAAGAGCGTTCAAACAACCTTAAGTATGCTATCATGGCATCTCTTGTGTGGGGCTTTTTATTTGCCATCGTCAGGTTAATGAGCCCACCAGCCCACTTGATGTCGAGAGGCCTGCCACAAAGCCGCGTCTCATTAGAGGCTGTCTGGCACTGCACGCAGAGACAAAAAGCACATTCACCCACTCTGAATACCGTCATGCTCCCCATTGCTGCCAGCCTGTAGCGTTGCACCCATGGCATCCATCCCGCATGCACACGCCCTGGCTCTCAGCCATTACCACCTCAGCCCTCTTCTGCATGAGAGAGTGCCTGGCGGGGCTTGGCCAAGCAGTGGCTGCACGGGAACATAGCGGGCACACGGCAGAGCTGGCACTGCGCCAGCGGCTGCAGCCCAGCCCAGTTCGCTGCGGCGACAGCTTAAGCTGCACGTGCATTAACTCACCCTTTAGTGCCAGAGAGAGGGTACACTATTGTGTTTTCTCGTAGACACACTGGGCAGAACTTGATGTGTGTGAGTGAGAGAGAGAGGGGAAAGGAATCAAGTGACTATAATCAGTCAGTTACTCAGGTCTGAGAGCCATTATCTCCTGAGAGGGGATCAATAGTGAAAGATAGGAAAGTGGGCCTATCCACTGTACTGCTGTGGCGTTATCAGCCTGCAAGCAGGTGCGCCCCTTCACCAAACCCCTCAGTGGCATGCTGGGAAAATAGTAGATATTCTGAATCTGGCTGGCCTGACGGATCCTGTGGTTGAGATTTTACATGAAAAACATATGATTCTTTACTGAAAAATAAATCAAATTACTATATCTACTATAATCATGTAAAAAAAAAGAAAAAAGAAGAAGAATCACATCAATAATAACTGAATCAATATCTACTTCTACTATATAACCTATACCTGTATATATACTGTAGTACTTGTATATATAAGTGAGATACACACACACATACACACACACACACACATTATGTGCAAAATATATATTTGCATCTTTGCATAAGATTTTGAAGATTCTGAAGTTAATGTTTTGATGCAATATTTATGTAATTTTCAATATGCAAT
>NW_015505305.1:1403481-1417459 GCF_001515645.1 Sinocyclocheilus grahami
TATATATATATATATATATATATATATATATATATACCGTATACAGACACACACACACACACTGTATGTTTATATGAGAATTTAATGTAATTTTCTATGCAATCTTTTGAAATATTTTAAATAACAGTAAATTTTTGTACATATAGCTGTTCTAATCATTTCTATGTTCGTTTCTATGCACAATACATGCTGCAATTTCAAACTTGAAAATTATGGGTCAAATAAAAATAAGATTTCCTCTTCTTTATGATTGAGGGCTAATGAGTATAGTATAGTATGTGCAAATAGTAGAAAAATATAGTCATTCATCATGTCAAATCCATCAAACTGCCTCATCAAACGGTCGAACAGCTTCAGAGACTGAACCTTCTAAAAATACAGACATGCTGTACTTAGGAACTGCAAGTAAGACAATATACTTCATACTGGTATCTTTCAAAATATGGGCCTGGAAGAGCTTCAGCATCTTACTCTCTTCCACAATTTATAGAACATGGGCTAAAATAGCTGACTGCAGTGATGTCACTTGCACTGATGGAATGCTTTGTTTCTCAGCGTGTGCGCATGCCACCTGGGTCTGAGCAAGAGCTGGGAGATGCACACTGCGTGTGCTGCAAGATGGCTGATGCTCCATTCAATTACACCAGCCACTGAAGGCTCATGCAATGAATCCAAATGCTGCTAAAAAAATATAGGCACGTCTTATTGTATATCTGACATCTTGTGTTAGTCACAGTGGATGTTGATTATTTTAAATCTGACTTAAAAATGAGCTTTAAAATGTTAATGTATATGGAATTACAATCCAATTTCAAAGCACTTCTATTTCAAACCTCAGCGAGTTGGTGTGTGTATCTTCAACCATCCCTGTTGGTAAATGCAGTAGGAGCAGCAGTAAAGGTAGCTGAAGCATTAATGGGGAATTATACTCATATATTTTTAGTAAGCCTTTTGGGCACTTCCAGTGTCCCTAAAAGAACATGGTTGCTAGGCAACCATTATTGTTGCCATGGAGATTCACGTGTTGGCAGCTGCTGCAATCAGCATTAACTCAAGGCACATATTCTCATTCCAGCAGTCAGGCGATAGCAGGCAACTAGGACAACAAGTCACTAGGATAGTAATCGCATGGAAACATATGTTCACCCATCATTCGCTGCATTAATAGCATCATAAATGGCCAAAATGATCACGGTAGTTTGGTGCAAATAATGGCTGGCAGAATCAAATATTCGCTTTAATGTCTGATGCCCCTGTATTAATTTGGTTTATGATTTGCACCATTTTAGGCTATAAAGACAACATGTGCTTAATGAAAAATGCTGCATATAAGAAATAAAAACAATGGTAATAACAAAATGTGCTAAAAATGTGCTTCGCATCTAAATCAACCAGGTCTATTGAAGTCAAAAATATTATATAAAAAGACCAACAGTCTGACTACATGAATTACACCAATGAATAAGAATTTATTTACACTACATTAAGTACAAAACTCCTTAAGGAGTATCTGCTCAGATTTTACAGTATAAATCACAGTAATTCTCATTGCTTATGTATATGTTATAATTTTAAGAATTAAAAACAATGCATCAATTGGATTTCAATTAAATACAGACCTAGTTCTCAATCAAATTGCTTTGCTTTTACAGAATGTATGCAAATTCCTTTACAACCACATACAGTATAAATCTGTCATCAATTCGTTTGAGTTTAGCTTAAGCCTTTAGATCCTTTGGCGGACCTACTAAAGCACATGAAGATTCGGTAGCGCATGTGGGTGGATGTGCAAAGCCTGAGCAGCAATTGAAATTTCCAGCCCCTTTGGTTCTATCTGTCTATTTGTTTATGCTGACAAACTAACTATTTTCAGTGGAACTGCGTTAGCCATTTCAAAGGCTGTGGGGGATAAGTGATATTTTCTAAAGATTAAATTGTTTGTTGCAAAGCTGTATGCAAACCTACTGAAACAATGAACTACAGCAATGCAGAACACACACACACACACACACACACACACACACACACAGAAAGCATAATAACTGTTATTTGGGGTGCTTATTTACCTGTCACTTTTCAGGTGACATCACAGAGATGCATTGTAATAAAAATGTCTGATATTTAGTCGAGAGATATTCCCATGCTGCCTTATATTTTTGATTATAAGCCTACTGTCGCCACTGGATATCAGGATATTTACCGGTGATGTAGTTTAATGCTAAAGAATGTTAGATGAGATTGCAGATTTCAGATGTCTACTGTATGATAAGTGCTTACATTTTCCTTTCACAGGAAAAAAACGGATTAAAAAGAAACCTTAGAGGGATAGTTCACCAAAATTGTACATTTTGTCATCATTTACTCACCTGTCGTTCCAAAGATATAGGACTTACTTTCTTCTGCAGAACACAAAAGATAATGTTTGAAGATCTTTTAAAGATATTCATAACAACATTAGACCTAACTGACTTTCATTGTATGATAAAAAAACACAGACAAATTATGACAGAATTCTTTTTAGGTGTACTTTCCCTTTAAGAAAATACACTTCCATTCCATATTATGTAAATATTACAGCATCATACAGTTTGATAATGTTTTATCAGACTGTTTTCAGAATAGTATATAAACATCAGTATTCCTGCAATATTTATCCTGTACACAGTTTCTGTGTGCATAGATTAAGTGAGGAATGAACCAGCTGAGTCTTTTAAAATCCTTTTTTAATTTGATTTACTGAGCTGCAAAGAATTAAGATAATTTTGACACAAAATCAAATAAAAAATGCAAAAATAACTGTTTATTTCCAATTGTCTATTTCCAAGATGATTATAGGATGACATTCAACAGCAAAAAGATTGGGTCATGAGACAAAAATCCCAACATTCATAATGCACTATACATCATAATGTGTCACTTACTAATAATAAAACAGTTCATAATGCACAGTATTCAATACTAAAGTAGTATCCTTTTCTGAACATGGGTTAATTCTAAATAACCTTTTTGTTAAAACACATTAGAAATTCAGGAACAGACTTAAAATCTCCATTTACACAAAACTAATTCCCAAAACTTGTCTCCCACCCACTTGAGTCCTTGAATATAAACAATGGGTAATTTTTCGCCAAGTGTGGACAGGTGACCACAAGTTTAACCAAGTCAGAGCTGGTCACTACTGTACAATTTCTCACTTTCTTTAATTGTCAGTAAAAAAAAGCTGAAGCTGGCAGGAAAATAAAAGCAGAGACTCCTAAGAACAGACCGTAATGGCCTTCATTCTCTGTTTTTTCTTTCAGACATTTAACAGCTCAGTGTGAGAGCGGCTAGTAGATCAGATGCCTCAACATGCATGTTTGACCTCAAGAGATGTATGACAGGTAGAAGCCCAAACACAGTCCTGTGGTTTCTTGACCCGTTAAGAAATAAACAATGGTAACAATGGTTCATGCATATGAATGGTACACACACATATACTTAGCATGTGAGTATAAAGCCTAGTGTATCATGGATACTTTATATAAAAATACAAAGCTTAATCACAATCAGTCTACACAGGTTGAGCTAAGTGCACAGTATGCAATACGTGAAGGGCAAGAGCACCTAAAATAAAAGTGCATTCTGATTGGTTCGTACAACCTGACCTGACTCTACTCCTATCCAGATCGACTAAACAGGTCCAATACCTAGAAATCCTCTAAAGCAGCACTCATTGGGAGTTTTAACAGCTTATTAACAACTAAATTAGGTCACAGTGGGAGAGAAGGGAAAACCTTAGTTATGTTCTTTCACATGGATGAGGACTGTATCCTTTACACAGACAATGTGAAAAACGGAAGACTTCCCTCCCAAGCTGAGAGCAGAATATGGAGGGTGAGGAGCACAAATCTAAATAGGGACTTCATAAACATCCCTCCATCACTGATCTGCTGCTGTTTGCTCAGCACAGAGAGATATACAGTACACAAACACTGAGGTCTGATACTAAAATCCATATTGGACATTAGCAGGGTGAATAGATCTGATACATAGACATACATATATGCTGCTAACTGCATTCTTCTTAAAATAAATCAAAATGATTCAGTTTTGCTTATGATGATTAAGACAGTGTATTGCATAAACAAACAGTTAAACTAAATGTTGCATTACATTGCATATAACTAATACAGATAATGAAGTCATTGATGTTGGGTCTTTTTCTATTCATTTAAATGTAAATAAAAGTAGAGATTTGCACAATATCCGTTATTTGCAATTGAGGAATATAATTCTAAAGGTCAGATCTTCTCAAAAGAATGCATTTACATGCTCATAAATAGGCTACTCAGCTAACAAAATCAATTACCTGGCAGGATAGTTTATCTGAAGAGCATTTAAAGACAATATTCCGTGTGCCACAGTCAACGTGTACATGTTTAGTGATTTAAAAGAGAAAAATACGCTTTAAATATAGTGGGCTTAATTTTTTTAATCGCACAGAATGTGACCATGGCTCGGTCGGTAGCTGGAGGAAGCTGAGCCATGACTCTCATCTAACCACAATGTGTTTGATTTGTGACGGAAGCTCAGCAGTTTCGCAGTCTTGATAAAGGGATGTTATGCAACTTACTTCTTACGTTTAAGGATAATGCATGCTAAATTTGCGCAAATATAGGCAATTTAAATAAAAGCACCAGCGTTTCGTGGTTTCATATTGTGAACGCAACATGCGTCATGGTTTAAGTTTTGGAAAACTTAGAGAAAATGCACCTAGTCACAGAGATATTTTTAATGCACAATCTACATTGCATAATCGTTCGAACAATTATTTATTATTATGTATTGAAGTGTTTAATATAGTGTTCAGAGAGAACTGTTTTAAATGTTGTGACATGCGTGCTTGTGTTAACCAATTTACAGCCTCAAGTACCCTCCCAAGCTGAGAGCAGAATATGGAGGGTGAGGAGCACAAATCTAAATAGGGACTTCATAAACATCCCTCCATCACTGATCTGCTGCTGTTTGCTCAGCACAGAGAGATATACAGTACACAAACACTGAGGTCTGATACTAAAATCCATATTGGACATTAGCAGGGTTGAATAGATCTGATACATAGACATACATATATGCTGCTAACTGCATTCTTCTTAAAATAAATCAAAATGATTCAGTTTTGCTTATGATGATTAAGACAGTGTATTGCATAAACAAACAGTTAAACTAAATGTTGCATTACATTGCATATAACTAATACAGATAATGAAGTCATTGATGTTGGGTCTTTTTCTATTCATTTAAATGTAAATAAAAGTAGAGATTTGCACAATATCCGTTATTTGCAATTGAGGAATATAATTCTAAAGGTCAGATCTTCTCAAAAGAATGCATTTACATGCTCATAAATAGGCTACTCAGCTAACAAAATCAATTACCTGGCAGGATAGTTTATCTGAAGAGCATTTAAAGACAATATTCCGTGTGCCACAGTCAACGTGTACATGTTTAGTGATTTAAAAGAGAAAAATACGCTTTAAATATAGTGGGCTTAATTTTTTTAATCGCACAGAATGTGACCATGGCTCGGTCGGTAGCTGGAGGAAGCTGAGCCATGACTCTCATCTAACCACAATGTGTTTGATTTGTGACGGAAGCTCAGCAGTTTCGCAGTCTTGATAAAGGGATGTTATGCAACTTACTTCTTACGTTTAAGGATAATGCATGCTAAATTTGCGCAAATATAGGCAATTTAAATAAAAGCACCAGCGTTTCGTGGTTTCATATTGTGAACGCAACATGCGTCATGGTTTAAGTTTTGGAAAACTTAGAGAAAATGCACCTAGTCACAGAGATATTTTTAATGCACAATCTACATTGCATAATCGTTCGAACAATTATTTATTATTATGTATTGAAGTGTTTAATATAGTGTTCAGAGAGAACTGTTTTAAATGTTGTGACATGCGTGCTTGTGTTAACCAATTTACAGCCTCAAGTACAAAGTTATATTTCATTTAGCTGCAACATAAGTTCACTAAATTATTACTTTGGTTATAAAATATTTCGTTAAAATACTAGTTCTTATGTCAAGTTGACAATTAAATTGATTTACTTCTAATTAAACTGGTAAAGATACTAAAAATGAACCCTGCTTTCCAGTCATTTCAACAAAAAATGTTTCATGGTCTGTGCAATAATATCGTCAACACAATGCATCACTTTAAAATATGACGCGACATTAAAAACACACAAGCAATCTCTAGCATGACAAGACAACTATCATAAACAATAACGAAACCGTCGTGAAGATTGTAAGAATGATTTTGGGCCTGTGGAGAAAGTTGTCATTGAACTATTTCAGGCGTAATTCACATTGTTATACTAGATCCCTTTTTTCTTTTGTAACCTTACACGACAGCACTGACTTTTACGAAAAAGAACAAGCAGCAAAACACATTAAGTCGCGTGTTCACGGTTATAAAAACGTGTAATCTTTGATTAACATACATTGAATCATGCTATTTATGTAAGCTAATGCAAAATAGTCTGCTGCACATTACTGCATGTAAACGTCTAAAAATTATGCCTTACTTGAGTGCGAATATTTGAGGTCCTTTCATCCTGGAAAAGATGTCACTGACTCCGTTGATTTCTAACATGTACGTCTTATTCATATACAACAGAGGTCCTATGGCCTATAGCACTCGTAGGTACAACGTTACCAGATTTTCTCTGAGAAACAGAGCCCTCTGGCCAACCTAGATTAATAAATGTTTATCTGTTTTGAAGTGCGGAACAATAGGTGATGCCCTGTGACCCCGCAGAGCCTCGACCTCGCGCAGGGTCATTGTGGTGCACAGGGAAAGGGGGCTTTGGGGCCTGAGACCTAATGCACTGACCCGGAGCTTCGCCATTCATGCCGCCTCACTGCGGTTGCCTGCAGCTTCTATTGTTTCAGTATACGAACAATGGCGTTTTCCCAGGGAAAATAAGCTCTTTAAAATTCCCTTTAAAGTTGCAGCCAGCACGACTGTAGCACGATTTGAGTGTCTGCTTTAGAGGGCTTGGTGTAAAAGGAAAATAATTGCATATTAATCAAAAAATGTATCATTATGTATTAGTTTTATTTGTTTCATTTGAGCAAGTTATTAAATCTACCTGCCAGTTTGTTCTCCATCGCAGAGAGAAACGTTATGATCACAAAGCAGTTATAAAAAGAGTGATTAAAAATGAAGACCAACCTCTGTAGCTCCTCCTAAAAGTAAATTGCATTACATTAAACCGTTAGCTCCATCAAGAGACAAACACAAACGACAGTAAAACGTTACTCTCATTTTGTCTGTTTTTATATTTCTTTGTTGTTCCTTACAGACATTAGCTTCACGTGTCGATGGCTCAAAATAAAAGAAATGCAACCACTGACATGGCAGACAACTGGGTTCTTCGATTAATTATTAATGCAGCATCACTTCTCGTTGGCTTTTCTTGAAGGACCAAAAGCATTTGTTAAAAATAAAAAAAACTTTAGAGAAATGAGAGGAATTAATCCACAACCCTTCAACGTGTTTTTCTGTAACATTCAAACTGAAAGATATAGCCTACATTTCATTATTGTTAGTGTAAATTATTTTTTTATAAAAAAAATAAACGTTTAAACGTTCCTTCGATTTCTCTGATAAGTTCTGATTTGGTTTTCTGTGTGGAATGTTAACAACTGCACGTGCGGAAATTATATAATTATCATTTGGTATAGGTTATTGCAAGCGATAGGCTAAAGCACTGCAGCCCGATTGACTGTGAATTTAACCTTCTTAGTATTCTATATTTATTAAAAATAAATGGTTAAACAAATGAGCCTGCTATGAGTTACCGTTTCTCAACTGATTCCAGTACGGTGAAATAAAGCGTAATTTGTCTTTCCAAATGATTCATGGGAAGCAAGAAATGTACTCTAACAAATACAGTATGCCTTAGCAATGATTCCTCCATATAACGTGGACCACAGTGGCGTCGTAACGGACAAACGTACTGAACGTGACAAATTGCGTTCAAAACACTAACGCACAATGTGCACCATTAATCTAAAATTAGATTATCTCTCAGGCAACACATCTGAGTTTTATTTAATGCACTGATAAACGTAATATCCGTGTTGTACACATTAGACACCACGGGTCGACACGATACAAAAGCTTGATGATTTTGTTGAGAGGTCTATTGCAATTTTAAATGTGCAACTGTGTATGTAGCCTATGTGTGTGTGTGTGTGTGTGTGTGCGTGCGAGGGAGAGAGAGAGAGAGAGGGAGGGAGAGGGAGGGAGAGGGAGGGAGAGATTTAACTCATTATAATGCATAGCGACCTGCCCTCGTTTGAAAAAAAAAGAGAAAAACGCTGCCATGCTTTGCAGGGGCTCCAGCCCCTGACTCACTGCAAGATAGGGCAAGTCGCTTAGCGGAGGCATCCAACTACACATCGACAGAGAAACCCGGGAATACAATTAAGTTTCTTTAAATCGCGAAAAGCGCAGTAGGCTATAATACGAAGACAGCCCCGTGAAAAAAATGGATGGATATGAATACAAGGAAAACCAACGACCGCCTGCTGAAGCTGTGGAACGAGCGAGAGCGTAAGTGTGGAATATTGTGGGATACATATCTGGGATTACGTATATAAATAAAACAACAAATGCAAAAAACAGAACGCTTAAATGGGAACGTGTCTGTTAGCTATTAGACAAAACGCAATTGTTAGCGTTTGCTCGCGATCGGCATCATCAGTACCTAACGGGGAAGCTTTTCCCACGTTGCACTTGCTATTGTTTTTACAGTGCATGGAGAAAACGCATGCAAAATCAAAGCACATGAATGCTCCTAACTGCTTACCCACCGTTTATCGCAAAAGCGAACTGGTTTGCACGCAAAATACACGAGGGCTCGTTATGTGTTGGTTTCGCTTTGTTTGTACCCGTTTGATTCCCACAGACAATAGATTAATGGACGCTGGGTCAACTAGGTCACATTTTGCTGCTCATTATGAGAGTACAAACACTGATAATTCAGAAGCGCGTGGGTTAAATACCAGAAACGAGAAACCTGTACGAATTATAATGCAATGCACAGACATTTTTGGTCAAAAATGGCGTTTCCCTTTGTTTGTCGATTCCATTCATACGACCATCATAGACAAAAAAATCAGCTTGAAACTGTGAGCTACTAATGAAAGCTGCGTGACTTGGAGTTTAAAAACACGAAAAGGTTTTAACGCAGTAGACCCATGAACCAATTGGGTGCTTTGACGGCTGTAGCGGTCTCTTGGTATGGATGGCGATGGTGCATATGAATTGTCAATGTTTTTCAATTTTCAGTTGAATACTGAATTATTTTTTTTTGATCCCATGATTACCTATTTGCATAAACATAAACCAATGGCATACAGTATCCGCGCTAATTAAAAACAGCATACAGTCGTAGGTTTTTTGTTGAGAGGTCTGTTGACACTGATGTAAACAGAACGTCTGATAGATGCGGATTACTGCGCAAACAAACTCGACTTTCAGATTTTTTCCCAGACCGTTTGCTGCTCCAGGTTTAAGAAGTATGATCTGAGAAATTCTCTGTAACACTCACTAATGACAGTTTCTTTTTTTAATGTATGCATATGCTAGAAAGTTAGGACATGGTGCAGCAAACTGTACCTCGGTGTGTGTTTCTGAGAGAGTAACACAAGCTTCTCTAATGCATAAGCAGCATTCATCTATTCCAAGCAAACCCATCCGGCTAAACTTTGAGGTTATAAAAACGTCCCATCACAGTCTACATACACGAAGACAGGGCTCAGAAATCCGTAGGGGAAATTCTGCACAGGAAATGCTGATGATGGCAAATTTAAATTTCAATAGCTAATTCTCTTTCCTCTTAGTTCTAGGCCTATTACGCTGATCGATTGACAATGATGACAGGCGTCTTGTAAGCAGAGGATACTATTAAAGGAGGAGTAATTATTAAAAGGAAACAAATAGCGTGGTTACGTCAGAGCAAATGTCTGCTCCTTTTACTCTCAAGGACATAAGGAGACGGTCAGGACGTTGGTCGCAAACATCTGTTTGCCCAGTGACGTCACCACCCCCATGCAATCCTCTTCTGCAAAAAGCAGATGCCTTATTTGTTTGGCTGGAGAGCCATTAATCCTAGTCAGTCAGCGTGGGGAGAAGACTGGACAGAGAAAGAGACCGGTACTGTTTAACAGCACGGATATTGGGAATATTCAGCCCATCTTCAGTCCCAGAAGGAGCTGCGGGAAGTAGCCTACGTTGCTTTTGTCGGCTGTTCCTTGCGAATGGAATACAGAACGCATTTGGATGCTTATTTTCTCGAACATGCGTATTAGCTTAACGCGGCGTTTGCCTGGAATATATCTGAATAATTTTTGACGCATTCGAGGGTTGAGTATTCGTTTCACATTTGGAAGCCTATCACGTTTCTAATATGCATTTTTGTGTTTTCTTCTTGTAGGTGTTTGAGTACGTACGGATGTGGTCGAAGCCCCTGTCGCTTTTTTGACAGAGCAGAGGTCCTTTCAAGCAGATCAAACGGTTACCCCCCCACCCCCCCTGGTCCCTCTTTGTCTCAGACTGGCTATCATTTTGAAAACAGCTCCAAAAAATAATGAAGGCCTTATTCCTTTGCTGTCAACGTTTCATGGCCATATTTCATCATACGGCGGCTAAGTAATCCTTTTGAGCATTCGTTTCGCTTTATTGCAGATCCGTGGTGTGTTTAAACACTTAACGGAATGGTTTCAATAGCACAGGACATCGCTGAGTTGGGGTTTGAAAAGCATTCTTTTAATAGGAAATACGCCGCATAGAGTCATACGCGCCGGGACACTAAAACCACAGGCTGTGGAATGACTGGATAAACGAAGAATTTCATGATAATACAGATGCTTCGGGTTGGTTACAATGATGGAGAGGGTTTGTGGTATGTTTTAGTCAGGCTCTGCGTGATTTGAGACTCTGGCTCTCCGTGTTCACAGCGGACCTTGATTTAATGTCTTACAATTAAGGCACGCGGTGAATGCCAAGAGCGGAGCCTTCCACCATCAGCAGGCCAAAAAAATACTGCAGGGTTAAAAATTCTTCCTGAAAATGTGATTAAATTCCTTCCCCCCTCCCCCCACCCCAATAAAGCTAGTTTTGATAGTTCTGGTCTGTGTGTTTTGGATATTGTGCTAAACAATTGTGAAAGTATATGTGTACACTCTTAAAAATAAAGGTTCTTCACGATGCCATAGAAGAACCTTTTTGTCTAAATGGTTCCATAAAGAACCTTTAACATCTGAAGAACCTTTCTGTTTCACAAAAGGCTCTTTGGGGCGAAAGAAGGTTCTTCAGATTATACAAAGGTAAGAAAGAGATGGTTCTTTAAAGAACCTTTGACTGAATGGTTCTTTGTGGAACCAAAAATGGTTCTTCTATGGCATCGCTTGAAGAACCTTTTGAAGCACCTTTATTTTTAAGAGTGTACTGCCTGCAATCTGTAAAACCATAAAACTGAAACAATGCGTTACGCTGCAGAGGTCTTGAAGGTGAGGCGCTGTCCACCACATGTGGTGCTGAATTTCTCTTTGCAGATCTCTTACTGCATCACTGGGAAAAGATCAAATAAATTACCGACAACTGACCATTTGCACATGTGCAAGCCAGTGTGCTTGACCGGCAAAAGATAAAGGGTAATTTTAAGATCATAAAACATAGCATGAAGGAATATAAATTATTTTTGAGTTGAAAACAATTAGAGATCACAGGATTGTTGTTTGCAGAATCTGAAATCTGAAATTATATTAAACAAACTTAGCCTATAAGTCAGCCAAACATTCCCTCACCCAACTGATTTACACTGTTTTGTGTTTTACACCAGAAATAATATAAAATATTTTACCCACCAAAGAATCATAGAGAGACTGACAATAATGGCAAAATTTCCACAAATGTATGCTCTGCTGAAAGAAAATATGGAATGGCCTGCTTAGAGTTGATTTTCTTCTACAGTAATCTTCAATCCAATTGAATGATCCCTAAGGAGACGTCGACCCCTAACGGCTAAAAACCTAGTCTCCAAATCAAGAAGAAAAAAAGATGGAAAACTTAAAGAGACAGTACATCCCAAAAGAAAATTCTGTCAATATTTACTCATCATGTCGTTCCAAACTTGTATTACTTTATTTATTTTGCAGAACACAAAATAAGATATTTTGACTTTTTTAAATTACAGAATACACCAATTCTTACATTACAGAATAGAAAAATTACAGAACTTTCCCCCCCCCCCCCTTTTCTTAAATACAAGCATACAAATTACAAATCTACCCAAATAATGCTGAGTTGAGACTAAAGATGAAGATCTTTAACCACAGAAAGAAGAAAAAAATAAGGTATGCAACAACATACGTCTAATATGTTGAATACAGTGGAGATAGTTTAGTTTATATAGTTTAGAAAAGAAAAAAGTCCACGCAGAACAATTACATATTTGTGAGTCAACATGACAATGAAGCTATAATCATCTGTCAGAATGGGTCGTGAAAGAGGGTAAGCGAGACATTGGATGATGGCAACAGGAAATTGGGCATGACTCAAATAAATAAAAATACAAACAAATAAATTACCTCTCCAGGATTCAAGAAAAACTTAATGCGCCTTACCAAAGACACTGAACAGGGGGCATCATGATACTGCTGTGAGTTATGTAACACTCGGCGTCAGAACATTTCAAGATGTTGGAGGAATGATATTTATCCACATCACATCCCTTAGCCGTTTTGCTACAAATAACTTTAACGCAATAACACGTGGCCAATCTGGAAGATGTGCGATATAACTGAGAAAACCACAAATGTCTATACACTAAAATTGCTATCACATTCTACATAACTTAAATAAGCTTAGACGCTCAATGCAGAGCAGTCATGCATCACATAAACTCTGCCATCATTATTCAGATCACGGCCACGATTGCGCGAGGCGAGCTGCTCTCGTATCAGAAGTATGCAGTAATTGGTATGAAGTGACCACTTTGAAATGATAAAATTGCCACTCACTAAAAAAATAACACGTATCGGTTCACTGTGTTGCTATGCAACCAGAGTTTGTTAAAAGAACGGAAAAAACCTACATATTAGATTAAAAATGAAAAAAAGAGACATGTATAGAGCAACCCTGCCACCTGCAGGAGCAGCAGGATTTCACTGCTTATTTAAAAGATTACTTGAACGTAAACGACTCATTCATTCGTGGAGTCCAGCATCTATGCCGTTGCTAAGGGATGAATAATAATATTTATTAAACAAGTACAGATGTACGAGGGTGAGTGAGCGGAAACAGAAAAGGCGACTCAGAAAAAGAGGACTGAATGAAAGCATTTTACTTTCGGAATATTGTGTCTATTATTATGGTAACTGAAACGGTATTATTCCAATGATTTGGAATAATTTATGAACATGGTTTAAAGTGTACTACGCTACATTGTTGTCACAAGATATCACGTTGCATCGTCCTATCAAATAAGGAGTCAAGAAAGAGATAGTTCCGGTTCATCCATCACACTGGAAACTGCTCGTTGTGGCAAACGTAGCAGGTCAGTCTTGGTTTTATGCACTGTCCTACAGAAAATTCGCATCCTTTACACATTGTCTATGCTGCAGGAATAATTAAAGCAGTGTGCTTTTCCTTACATAGCCCATGCAATTACATGTATGTATGTATGTATGCATGCATGTATGTATATATGTGTATATATAAAATATACACACACAATTTCTTGTCTTTAGCTTTTAATTTAGGCTTAAGGGTGGGTTAAGGTGTAGGGGTAGGGTCGACAATGTTATTTTATATGTAACTACAGAACGTAATCACACACACACACACACACACACACACACACACACACACACACACACACACACACACACACACACACACACACAATACGAATATAA
>NW_015505305.1:1417565-1438701 GCF_001515645.1 Sinocyclocheilus grahami
TTATATATATATATAGAACACAAACACACACACACACACACACACACACACACACACACACACACACACACACACACACACACACACACACATAGCTTATATATAACTACAGGAATATATTTTAAATATAAGTACCACTTAGTCCAAGTCCACTGTATCAAATTATTAATTTACATGTAAGTACATAATAGTTCGACACCTAATGTAAAGTGGTTCCAAATATTTTATTTACGGTGTCACAGAAAAAGTTAAGACATTGCTAAGTAATATCTGTCATAAATACAGTACATAACTAAAAACATAAGCTTTTCAGTGTGTTTAATGTGTGCAGTCTGACACCATGTGGCACAGGACAGTCATTGCAAAAAATGTAGAGTAATGTAGTTTCTCCACAAACAAACAATACATAAATAAATATATATATTTTTAATAATTAAGCCTACTGAAAAATATATATATTAGAAATAATCTGACAATATCAGTATAGAAGATTGAAATCTAAGGAAAGCAAGCTGAAATGTCTTAATTCATTGGAAAAGCTGACTGTAGGCTATATATGAAGTAAAGACTTCAGTGAAGACAGAAGAGACTAGAGAGCTGAGCTGCATGAAGTGTAAAGGCAGACCTCAGCCCGGTTTGATGGGTATAATGATGGTACTTCCTGTTGACAGTAATAAAGACCATCCCTCAGGTTGTGTGTTTCACCATTACTGCCAATATAAAATTAGTCTCATTCTGAAATTATAAAAAATATAGGCATATATTATGTAGTTCTATATTATAATGTGACTCTTTATTAAAGAGTAGAATTTCTGTAAATGGTTCAATAAATAGGCTATGATTTTGGAATTTTAACTATTTTGTTAAGTGAAAATGGCAGACATATATTAACCAAAATCTAATCTGACTTCATTTGCAAAGAAATATGAAAATAATATTAGAAAAATATGTCTTCTTACATTTTAATAGTTAAAAGCTATATGGTCCACTGTTTCAAAACATTTTAAAAAACAGCTGAACGTCACTGCCGAGATATTATATGATAACAACATAATATGTCTTTTGATGACTGTTACGTGACACCACTTGGACAAAAAAAAATATATATATATTGAGCGCAAAACTCATTATGACCACGCGGGGGCGATTCGCGTTCACAAATGTGTCCACTTTCTTTTTATAAGCATTGCCCCAAAAGTTCGCACATTACCATTGTCTGCAACTGTAATGTACGGTAGCTTATATACACAAAAAGGCCAAATGAAGATATAATTTGTTAAATAGTAGCTACGCCTGCTTACTTCACTAACGAATGCAAAATGAAGATTTATTCATGCAAATTTATTCTGCTTTAAAGACTACATTTTAAAGCCTACAAGGGATTTATTTAATATTGTGAATCTGCAAGATGATGATAGGTCATAGATGAGGCTAGGTCATCACAATACTCAATAAATAAATAAAGACTGAATAATACTGTTGTCTCATGTGCTCTGCTATGGAGCAGTGATATAAAAACATGAGCTTTAAAACATCAAAAGTCTCATTTTTTAATATCCACAAGAACAAATGTGAAGTAACAAATATAAGAAAACAAATAAATGTATTGCCAATTTCCACGACATTACGAAATTCTTCAAATTTCCTTTTTTATTTTCAATTTTAAACTTTGCATGTCCCATGAAAATACTAAAAGCAAAACAAACAAAAACAAAACAGAGCTCTTAGTGGTCTCTTCTCGTGAATTGTTAGTTTAAGACAAAAATAGAAGTTGATCCCAGAGTTTGTACCAGGTCACTTGACCTGAATATATTTTTTTAGATCTTTTAATACTCTTCTCCGAATTATTTTTTAAGCAATCACTGTATCTGCCTCAGTTTATGAAAAAAGTCTGTATAGCATCTACCAGGAAACAACATTAACACAAAACATATAAGAAGTAGATTTTGTATGTATCTGCACTGCAAAGCTCAAGAAATGACTTGAATACAGTTGCACATTAGGTGTACACAGATGGGCAGAGGAATAAAAGAGCTGGGGCGCTTTTGTAAAGCTGTGAGAAACACGTTTGAATTGTTTGTTACCGTTTTAATCCCATTAATTAAAACGTTAACCTGATTGGGTAGTGCGCGCTCAATCCCGATAGGCGAATCTTCTTCATATTAATAGCCAGATTTGAGATAATGATGTAAAAGACTCCCCCTTCTGCTGCTGATGCTGATCGCTGCCGAGATCTACAAAGTGTGTCTCAACACGATAAACGCAGTGTAGAGCACTTTAGGAGGAGCCTCACTTGACAAGTGGAGCGGCCATCAACATCAACTCCACTTCATAGAGTAGAAACTTAAGGAGAGGACAGCGGCTGAGTGAAGCCCCATCATCGCATCCGACTTTCGGGAGACTATGGACAGGAGAATAAACTTGGGTGGAGACATTTTTCACAAATCTCTCAGCGCAGTCTCGAGCAAAAAGATGGACTCGTTTCGACCGGCTGCGGGTATTGATCTTGGTTCGCGGGACAGCCAGTCGCCCATCAGCTGTTTTGAGCAGATCGACCCAGACCCGGTGCAGCCCGGGGGGCGAGCGGGCACGCTGGGTCTGCCCACCGGATCTTTGTGTGTGAAATACGGCGAGAGCGCAAACAGGTCTTCGGCCGCGGAGAGCAGCGGCGGCGAACAGAGCCCGGACGATGACAGTGACGACCGATGCGAGATGATGCTCATGACGGACGGGAGAACGACTATGCCCGGCGCAAAGTCAGAGGGAGGTAAGAAAAACAAAGAGCAAAAAACGCTGAGACTAAACGTCAACGCCCGGGAGAGACGGAGAATGCACGATCTGAACGATGCGCTCGATGAGCTGCGCGGGGTCATCCCTTACGCGCACAGTCCGTCTGTACGAAAACTCTCCAAAATTGCCACCTTGCTCTTAGCCAAAAATTACATCCTCATGCAGGCACAGGCGCTGGAGGAGATGAGACGGCTGGTTGCGTATCTCAACCAAGGCCAGGCTATCTCTGCTGCCTCCCTGCCCGCGACCACAGCTCTCACGCACGGTTTGAGCGCATACGAGCAGCCGGCTGGTTACCCGTTCCCCGCAGGAGTTGCAGCGTCCTCCTGTCCAGACAAATGTGCCCTTTTCAACAATGTCACCTCCAGCCTCTGCAAGCAATGCACTGACAAGCCTTAAACTCTGCAGCCGACTCTGGTAGAAGCACATGCGCAACTTTTGACTCTGAAAAAGAGAGACTGATGTTTGCCAGCAGTTTTACAATGAAGTCAATATAGAAGAATGCTAAAAACTTTTCTTACAACTTCATTCCAAGAAACACTGATTGTGTACATACGGTATAGCCTATACTTTAAGTGCTGGTGAGCGTGGGATAAAAACCAAACAAAGTCTATGTCTGATGATGATGAAGAATGAACAGTTAATTAATGTGGACCCTTCAGAATGACGTGTATCACTGGCCTGACAACTTGCAACCATGTTTTACCTTGTTTATGATGCCAAACTTTTCAAGGTTTTAACTCCAACTTGCAATAATGCGTATTCTTGCTACTTCGAATTTATGTTATATAAATGTTTGCTTTCAAGTGACATCTGTGTTTTACAAAGCAGCTGCTGGAAGGAGCAGCGTATTGGACTTTATTCTAAAGTAGCCGTGTTATTTCGAAAGCTTAGTTGAGATCGTTCATTTTAAATTTGTAATATAATATATTGTTAGTTTGGTGGAATCTTAAAAAAGTTGTTTTGCTCTTTTCATTTTTCTAAATGGATGAAATCAAGTGGGTCTGCATGCCTGGTCTGATTATGCATTGTCATCATTGCTGTAAATCTCGCCGATTTGGCTTTTTACAAACACACATACAGTTTGGCTATTTAGGGACGTGGCGGTTTCAACTTGATGTCAGGCCGAGGCTGGAAGCAATGTTGATATATTAGCTTCAATATGACCACAGAGGGCCATTTGTATGTGTTGATGTATTGGAAAGCTTTATTAAAATATTTTGATCCAACGTATTATGCCTGGTTATATGTTGTGATGCCTCTGGTAGTAAAGTGATTCATGACTCCTGCTGGCTCAAGAGATTACGATCAATAAGTCGCAGGGGGAAACAAATATTTTACGCATGACACGTAATTTGTGAAATTATAAATTTCGGCATCTGGCAACTTAATTTTATGTTACATTTAACGAATTAAGCAACATAGTTTCCTCTATAAATTAGCAGTGATTTGTAAAACACTTGTGCTCGATAACATAAAACCCCTTGGAAAAAAAGGCCAGACTTTATGAACAACAATGCCCTATGGTTAAAGGAGAATGTTAGTATTATAGGATAGCCTAGAACTTAGTCACCCCGATCATGATTATTTAAAAAAATCCGTGACGTTGTCTAGTAATGTTAATTTGAAAACAATAGTGTGTCAAAACTGTCGACTGTAATACATATATTCTTTTTAATTAAACACATCGTTAAGGCAATTAAACCTCCTGGATGTGATTAAGGAACATAATTACGACACTGTTCACTGCTGTAATTGGGTGTCTTTAATCACAGGAAACAGTCACGAGCATCAGTGTCAGTGTCATTAGTTTGCATTGTTCTAGTTCTGCTGTCCATCACAACGGGACGATTAGATACGGACAGGAAGATGCCATTTTACACGATGCTGATATCAAGTGCAAAAGAAACTTCGTTTTCACTTTAAAACTTCTACAACAGACACCAAGAACATTTAGCTTCAGATTTTTCTCAAATTAAAAAGTCGAAGTTTCAAGAATGCTCAAGTAAGGCAGAGATAGAATACATTATGCAATATTCAACGCAGTTTTACAAACAATACAGAACTACATACATAAAACAACTAAATCACTAAAAATCATTATTTAGAAAATTATTATTTTACTAAAATAATTGTACAAAAATTATCAAAACAGGAAAGGTGAAAAATTTATGAAAAATACACGTAAATATCATGAATCAATAACAAATAATAGTAAATGAAAATGTGAGGAGAAAAATCTCAGCATTGTTAATACGAAAGACAGTGGCTTTCTATTAAAAACCACTGGGCGCCTGTGCGTAAAAGATTACACAATTTTTTTTCACGACTTAACATTTATTTTAACGCTGTATAAGATAGTTGTTTACTTCTAAACATTACGTTTTCTTTATCGAAAGTAAGTTTTCATTTGTCTTACCAAGACGCTGACATATTTGATCAATCTGTTTGGAAGGATATGGAATCTAAATCTAATCACCAAAAAGTGAGAGGTTTTGGGTGTCGTGGGCAGAACTGTTTCTAACAAACACTTTTAACAATTACAAAACGCTTTCTCGCACTCCGAGTGACTCGTGTTTAGTTCAGCACCAGGGACAGCACCAACACTATACATGACGCTCAGTATCACTGTCTGCATGACATCACAACCTTTGTAAATACGTCACCGGAAATACCTTTCAGTAAATGAGAATGACGAGAGCCGGACTAAATACTAAAAGATACTCCAGTAGAGCACGAAGGAGAACTCAGGGCCATTTAAGAGTTTTAACCAGAGTTTCTCTCAGTTTTATATGGGACGACCTGCGAACCCCGCTCAGCCACCGTTTAATGAGACAAAATCATACATAATTAAAAAAAGCCAAGCCCCTTCTAATTTTACATATTAGCCAATTACAATAATCACATGAAATCAGATGCGAGGAAGGGAAAAAACGCCTTTTCTCTACCAATGACATTTTTATCACAAATGGCAAAATCACAATCACAAAATAGCAAAAAAAATTAAAATAAAAAACGGCTCGCATAAAAACTATACTTGTCAGACGGAAAAAGTACAGTAAAGCTGTACCATTATAGCAAGCAATGAATGAAGATAAAAAATACTATATACAATCAAAACACAAGAAATACATCAAAAGTTCCCTAATCAAAAAAGCAAAAGCAAAACACAACCACAAGATAGAAAAGGGTTTTTGAAACACTTTAACTCTCTCCAATGTTTCAACACTGTAAATGAGCCATTTGGAAAGCATGCACTGGTATTATGGTATTACTCTGTCCGCTCTAATTCTCTGCACAGCACAGATGTGGAGACACATGCAGGAGTCGTTAATCAGGGCTAGCAGTAATCAGCCATCCCAAAGCTTTGCCTGGATAAATACTGTCAGCAATTACTGTGTGGAGTCAACTACTTCCAGGACCCCATTTACATGATTTCCATCATTCTCTCCCATGTTCACTTTCCCAGTGCATCTAGTTCACATACCTTAACAGGCAACGAGACAATAATGACAGTGCGTTAATTATAGATGGAACTGGGATGCATTATTTAATACAGCAATTAGTTCACAAAGGGCTTAATTCAAATGTATTAGGATGGGATCCATCAAAAGCAGTCTGAACTCTCTTAAGAGGCATAAAGGCAGTGCTATCACACAGATTCTAGAGCTTGTACTGCTCAAACTCACATAAACTCCAAACCAATAAGGCAACTAGAAGAGATAACCACCTTAACAGTGACACAAAATCAAAGCAGAGTTTTTTAACAATTACAAAACGCTTTCTCGCACTCCGAGTGACTCGTGTTTAGTTCAGCACCAGGGACAGCACCAACACTATACATGACGCTCAGTATCACTGTCTGCATGACATCACAACCTTTGTAAATACGTCACCGGAAATACCTTTCAGTAAATGAGAATGACGAGAGCCGGACTAAATACTAAAAGATACTCCAGTAGAGCACGAAGGAGAACTCAGGGCCATTTAAGAGTTTTAACCAGAGTTTCTCTCAGTTTTATATGGGACGACCTGCGAACCCCGCTCAGCCACCGTTTAATGAGACAAAATCATACATAATTAAAAAAAAGCCAAGCCCCTTCTAATTTTACATATTAGCCAATTACAATAATCACATGAAATCAGATGCGAGGAAGGAAAAAAAACGCCTTTTCTCTACCAATGACATTTTTAATGGATCACAAAATAGCAAAAAAATAAATAAATAAAAAACGGCTCGCATAAAAACTATACTTGTCAGACGGAAAAAGTACAGTAAAGCTGTACCATTATAGCAAGCAATGAATGAAGATAAAAAATACTATATACAATCAAAACACAAGAAATACATCAAAAGTTCCCTAATCAAAAAAGCAAAAGCAAAACACAACCACAAGATAGAAAAGGGTTTTTGAAACACTTTAACTCTCTCCAATGTTTCAACACTGTAAATGAGCCATTTGGAAAGCATGCACTGGTATTATGGTATTACTCTGTCCGCTCTAATTCTCTGCACAGCACAGATGTGGAGACACATGCAGGAGTCGTTAATCAGGGCTAGCAGTAATCAGCCATCCCAAAGCTTTGCCTGGATAAATACTGTCAGCAATTACTGTGTGGAAGTCAACTACTTCCAGGACCCCATTTACATGATTTCCATCATTCTCTCCCATGTTCACTTTCCCAGTGCAACTAGTTCACATACCTTAACAGGCAACGAGACAATAATGACAGTGCGTTAATTATAGATGGAACTGGGATGCATTATTTAATACAGCAATTAGTTCACAAAGGGCTTAATTCAAATGTATTAGGATGGGATCCATCAAAAGCAGTCTGAACTCTCTTAAGAGGCATAAAGGCAGTGCTATCACACAGATTCTAGAGCTTGTACTGCTCAAACTCACATAAACTCCAAACCAATAAGGCAACTAGAAGAGATAACCACCTTAACAGTGACACAAAATCAAAGCAGAGTTTGTATTCATGAACCTAATAAAGCTGAACCTGTCTTTACAATGTCTGCATTGTAGCTTCAGAGGTCCTGAATAAAAGTGAAAGATAAAAAAGGTGCCTTTTCATAAACCATAAAATATCCAATTTACCATATCAAGAGTTACCAGAGCACTTATTTGTAATATAGATGTGATGTATGCTGGGGATGATAAACAAGGATATTTAAAGTATACATTAGAGGACCCTATTGGACCGTCCTCTTCATATCAGCATCAGACTCAAAGCCTAGGAATTGAATCATCTCTCTGTTCTTATACCAACAAGAAGAAGAAATATGCCGTACATGCGATAGTACCCCAATGTCGCACGCTGTAATTCACACTTGGCTGTGGGATTGCTGTGCATAATGCGGGTATTAAAAAAAAAGAGATGTAAAAAAAAACAGGAACAATGAGCGAAATGCCCAGTGTTAAAGTTAATTACTCTTCGAATTAATTGTCAATGTGATTTTGGTGATGTTAAGGTGCACTGGCAAAATTAATTTGTAGATGAATAAGTGATAAGAACTTAAACACCACTTTACAAACAGTAATATGGCAAATTTTATCTCATGAAAAAAAAAAACTGGAGAAATGGTGAACTTAAAATATCACTAAAGTATATACAGTATATATATATATATATATATACACACACACACACAAGCATTCTGTAATATTAATTGTGATGCAGTTGGAATTTAAAAAAAAAATTGAATTTAGGTCGTGATAATAAGTGTGCATCTTGCATTTATGTATTTGGTCTTAAGATTTAAGCCTTCAATCACTTGATCTTTAAGTACTTTATGTGCTGTAATTATGCTAAATTCGTCAGTGAAAGTACTGGAAATCTTTAAGAAGAAATATGCCGTACATGCGATAGTACCCCAATGTCGCACGCTGTAATTCACACTTGGCTGTGGGATTGCTGTGCATAATGCGGGTATTAAAAAAAAAGAGATGTAAAAAAAAACAGGAACAATGAGCGAAATGCCCAGTGTTAAAGTTAATTACTCTTCGAATTAATTGTCAATGTGATTTTGGTGATGTTAAGGTGCACTGGCAAAATTAATTTGTAGATGAATAAGTGATAAGAACTTAAACACCACTTTACAAACAGTAATATGGCAAATTTTATCTCATGAAAAAAAAAAACTGGAGAAATGGTGAACTTAAAATATCACTAAAGTATATACAGTATATATATATATATATATACACACACACACACACAAGCATTCTGTAATATTAATTGTGATGCAGTTGGAATTAAAAAAAAAAAATTGAATTTAGGTCGTGATAATAAGTGTGCATCTTGCATTTATGTATTTGGTCTTAAGATTTAAGCCTTCAATCACTTGATCTTTAAGTACTTTATGTGCTGTAATTATGCTAAATTTGTCAGTGAAAGTACTGGAAATCTTTTAAGCGTCACGGTCTAGATCTGTCACTTGTGATCATGAGAAAACAGGAATGACCGAATTACATTTGTTGAGTATTGTCTATTGTCTGGATGAATGAGATTAATGGACAGTTTTATTATCTTAATCCCGTTCCAAAACTGTCCTTTTCTTTAAATAATAATCTGATGTTCATGGAGTTGTTTTTGGATTACAGCTTTGCTCAGACAAGGCTCGAATTCACAGTGCTACTAGTGAAAGATTAGTATTATACAAGAGGTCAAAGGTGACGGAACACCTGCACCAATAACCATGGTCTCATTAGGCTCTGAAGGAAAATGTTTCAATTTGTAACAAATGCAGAGTGTTTGGTTCAGCCCAATTAGAGCCAGTTTAGGGGTTATGACACAGAAAATGTGTCATTTGTTTTCAATATACTTAATTAAAAACAGCGAGGATATAAGCAACCACGTATCTGAAAGTTAAAAAAGTCAAAATACTTTGGCATCGGAGTTTCATTACATGAAACTGTTGTCACATAATCACCATATGTGTTCTGAACAGAAAAAATTGACAAAGTGTGATCACAGCCTGATTCTTGCCATATCAAATGACTAATTTATAAAATGATTCCTTTTTACCACTGTAAATGGCATATGAATATTAATGTGCATATTCAAAGGTACACTTATGAACAACATAGTCCAGCACCTGTTCAGGACGATCACAACGTGCACATTGAAAGGCTACGGTTATGCTCAAAGCTCACTGACCCTCATATATACTACATTGAAATGCATTCCAACTTCTGATATTCATTAAATGTGGCTGTGGGGGGAAGTGTAAAGTGCCAGCGGGACAACACCATTACCAGGGGAGTCAGTCAGAGCAACTTCCCCAGCCCTGCTCCCTCACTCCATGAGGCAGGCCAGGCATTCAGCATCAGCCATATGAATGAGGCACAGAGTGGACATATGGAGTTAAAGCAAGACCCCTGCTGATTGTGGCCCAGGATTAATATATATATTCATGTTATACATTACGCATGGTGTTTATGTAAGTTTCTGTATTCCTAGTGAGAATAAGGTGATTAATTGTTAAGGGTTCTGCAGCCTTTAAAACAGCATTTTTTGTTGTTGTTTTCCTGGTCATTAGATCCTTATATGTTTCTGGATGAGATTGACAGACATTTTAAAATACACACAGAAATAAGCATGAATATATATTCAAAAGCAATTAACCAATTAACAATAAAAAAATATATATTTTTTAGTTTAGTTTGTCTATTCTTGCAATGTTGTTATAGATAAGTGACATTTTGTAAAGATACTGAACGTTAGAATTTCAATAATATCTGTCAAACTGATTTTGATTAGGTTACAGCAACCTAAATTTTTTTTTTTTAAATAATAGTTTCAAAATAGCAAAATAAAAGTTTTGAACATGTTATTTAATTTCTGTACCCACATTTTTTTCATTATCTTGATGAATTAAATGTTTTGATAACTTCAAATCAGATCTCATCCAGAAACAGTCCTCACTTATATCATAGACATTTTAAAATACACACAGAAATAAATATAAATATATTTTGAAGAGCAATTAACCCTAACAATATATATGTGTGTGTGTGTGTGTGTGTGTGTGTTTTAATTGATTTATTTCTATATATTATATTTATTTATTTCTGTGTGTATTTTAAAGTGTCTGTCATATTTCTGTATATTTTTCAGTGTATTTGAATGTAAATGCCAAATAAAATAGACACTATGGATACTATAAAACAGATTTGGGCTTTTGGGATCTCTTAGGTTTCCACCAGAACATGAGTGTTACATTTCAATTACATGAAAATTAAAAACCATTAATTCATTAAAAACATGGACAAAACAACTCTGTTATTCAGTATGAAAGCAAATTATTTAACATACAGTAAAGTAGATTCTCAATGCAAGTGCTGAAAAACAAATCTGTTAATAAAGATGCCAACTGATCAGTTTGCCAATTAATCTGCAAATTAAGACAAAAATCTACTGGAAGATAACATGAATGAATGCTACAACAGGAACAAACAAGACGGTGTGCAGGAAACAATGAATGAGCAGCTGGGGATGTGTTTTAGTCTAACACTCATGGACATTACGCTTCTCATCATCTAACAGCCTCATTATCAGGCATGTGACTGAAAATCTCATCAGTTTGTTAGTAAAGGAAAATCCTCTAATGAACACTATGATGTGTATTTGCATCCATGGACAAACCACCAAGTGACCACACAAACGACACACACGTGCTGAATAACTACAAGCCCAGTGTCCTTGGCTTCCTAGTGGCCTTCACCTTGCACTCCCGACACAGTGAATTTTATGGCTAATTTCCGGCAATTTCTCCAGGCAGTTTGAGTGGAAATTCCTGCAGGAATAATGTGCATAATTTGCATGAATCATTCTGATAGAATGCATATCAGCATGTAGACCCTCCCCCGTCTGGCAGCACAGCACTTAGTTTGTAATCCCAGCTGACTTCTCTCCACCAGCACTCACAGAATCTGAAGGTCTGACCACCAAAGCCTTAGCCTCATTCGCTTAATAATCTGTAGGAGCCACCAAAAGATATATAATGGAATATGATTTAGAGAGATGCACTGATATGATTGATATGATAGCCGATAATTATTTATATTTTCACCTATTTGCTTCAAAATACATCATGTTTAGTGGCAACAACAACAAAAAAAGCTTCTAATCTTCAAATTTTAAAACAGTAGCAACTTCGGAATATAATCTTTCTCACAATCATTTAACATATATAGGACTACTATACGGGGTTATTATTTTTTAAATAAAACTAAACTATAAAAACATGTTCATTCATTGAAATACAATAAACGATAACTAAAACAAAATAAAATATAAAACTATAAACAAAACATGACAATATTTCTCATTTTCAGTTAATTTCAAATTAACTTGATGTACTAATGTACTACTAATAATTTATAAAAACATCAAAAACACAACAAAATTAATACAACTTGAACTAGAATTGCTATGAATTACAATGTAATTAAAATTACAAGCAGATAATATATAAAAATAAAAACATTAAACATTTATAATACTATTCTATTCAGTATTACAGCTTTAGAAAGTATAATGCATTAAATCAAATGAAAAACAAACCTTGAAATATAATGTATTTTAACTTACAATCATTTATGAGAAGTTATAATGTATACATAAAGGCTTTAAGTAAAGTGTTACTGATATAATCATAATCCATTTCATTTTTTTGGCATTATTTAATTTATAATTAGTTTTTATGTATTTATTTTTTTATTTATATAATTTTATAAATAATTAAATGTATTTATTCAATTAAATACTAAATATTAATTTATTAAAATAAATATTTCATTTAATAAATGACCTAATCTTCATATTTTACTTACATTTTATCAATACTGACATCATTTAAAAAAAAAAAAGAAAACACTTACATTTACCGCCCTATACTATATGGTCAACATATAGTGCATCCCTATATGTACATATAGAAGACATTCAGCATCAAGATATTTTATTTGTGGGCTCTATGGCACTTTCTCAGTCTTTTGTCTTTTCATACATTTGTGAGAAAAGATAGGACTGTGTTCAGTTTACCGCCAACTGTCATGATCCTGTAAGCCAAGCCTTTCTTATTATAATCAGCAGAGGTTAGACGTGCATTATGGCTAAAGATGTGAAAAAAGGATGAAACCTTATACACACACACACACACACACACAGATATATATATTTATATATTTCAGTAATGACACAGAAACTGAAGATGACAAAAAAACAATGAGCATTTTTTTGGTGCCACAAAGAATTGGCACAACACATGTACCCTTCCAGATCTGGGTGCCGTAATGAAGGTGACAATTGGACAGTCATCTGCTAGGTGGATCTTAATCATAATAATCTAGGCCAGGGAGCACAAACCTCTGTAACAAAGCTCTAAATGACATGTCTGCACAGACTACCTCCTCTCCAGGGGGTGGGGTGGTCCCTCAGTTAACACAGGTTTTCGGAAAGCCAGACGATAATTAGTAAATGATGGCAGTCACATTAGCCTAAGCCAAAGTGGATTAATTCATTTTGAATGGCTTGCTTCCTAAACGTAGCCATCTTGTGATTACAAAAATGGTTGCTTTTTTAGTAGCTGCATTAACAGCATGAACAAACGTAAGTGTATTTGTGCGCGAGAGGATGAGACTAACCACAAAGGACTTCCTCAAAGCACCAGGAGATAGAGTGAATGACCCAGCGCAGTGAAGCAGCATCTGTTTCTGTGCATGTGCTGAGCAAACAAGGCAATTTAGGGCATGTCAAGGGATCAGCCCATAAACACAGTCCCCCGCCTCCCTCCAAGTGCACGCTTTATTCAGTCAAACACCCTAAAACCAACAGCTCTAATGTCACTCCACTCCAACACTTAATCTGAACGTCGTTTTAGGACTATCGACAACCACATGTATACAATTATTCTGCTGGGAAAGGAATGATGGATGACGGCTTGTGTTCTGTGCTGCCTGATTCACAATATGTTATGATAACGCTAAGCTGGAAGGCATCAAATAGTTTATTTAGTGTATTATTGATTACTATGAGAGGTCCTAGTGGTGGTTTTACTGTACTGGGTTATTTAAAAAGAGAATGACACATTTATTAAGGTTCTCAGTCAGAACTGAGTATCTGCCAGGGATCTTGCAGTCTAGGGAATTTGCACTGCCCAACACTGATCCTTTCCAGCTGTTTTGCCGTTCACATAGAAGCATTCAGTTAGGTTATAATGTATACAAGCTCAACTGCTATGGTTTATTTGCAAAATTCAGCATTAGAACTAATATCAAAACAGACCTCTTTGTTATAATGTGCATGTGAGCAGTTCTTGTGTGCTCTCAGCAGACTAAATTTGCTGTAATGAGACTGGGAGCATGGCTCGGCAACTTAACATTAACACACAGCCAAACTGACACCCTATCAGAAGACCCGTCAGTCCCTGTTATATATGGCACAGAGCTGCATAGACCATAGTCTGATCTTTAGTTTGAGTCGTGCTGGGGATTCATCACTAAACGGGACGTAAATTTGAAATACTGGTCATTTATGCATAGCAGTAACTGAAAATGTACACAATATAAACGTACAGTTTAAGACGCAGTTATAAAATTTGTATTTGTAGGCATGGAAGCAAAACTTTAGCTGAGATTGATGCATTTTGACGGCTTGCCTTCAGGGCAGAGCCAGTGTCACAGTTTTCATGTAGCAAAATACATGAACTTGTCTGATACTCCTGTAAGTTTAATCAGAAATCAAACCATGTACCTTCTTTCACCTTGCTGTTTTCTTAGTAGATGATTTTTAAAAGATTTGAAATTACATTTGCTTAGGTATGTGCGCTCTATGGGGTTCATGGGGTTAATATATTATATAATATATCAATATATATTTAAATATTGAAAATTATAAATGTAAAAATGTAAATTCAAAGAAATTCATATAATTGTAATAAATAAATAAATAAAAATCAAACAAAAAAAAGCAAAGTTTTGTATTTAATTGATGTTTAGCTGGTTTATTTTCTGATATTTAATTTTCTGATATATACATACATACATACATACATACATACATGTATATATATATATATATATATATATATATATATATATATACACACACACACACACACATATATACATATACAATTAAAATTTTATATCACAAAGTAAATAAACTACATACCAGTTAAAAATAAAAACTGAATCAAAAATTCTAAACATCAAAATTGAAACATCAAATTCTAATACTGATTACAAATTCAAATTTAAATTCAGGAATTTAATTAGAATTTAAAAGGCATCGATCCTGAATGGTGCATAGCTCAGTTAATAGAAACACATTTGATAAAGAGGTACTTGAGCCAAAAAGAAGTTGGCAAATACTGTTCTTTAGTACTTTTTAAAGACAGGATTCAAAAAAAGGTCAAATAGATCATATAATCTAAGGTGGCCATTCATATTATGCAATCAACATTGATAACATAGAAAGAAAAGAGGAAATCGAAAATTAACACCTGTTATTAGACTGATTGGATGTGAGGTGTAGCTAATTAAAATACGTGAGGGTGTTCAGCCAAGGATAAGTCAATGCTAATGACGACCAATAGGTTTGTCAGAGTGGTGGCTGCAGAAACTGAGGACAGTAATCACAGCCATCACCGTAATCTTTTTCATTATGCCAGTTATGAGTCATGTTTTACAACCTCAGCAAAAATCCAGACCTACCACAAAGTGGGGCAAAATGTAATTATCCTAAAGGCTTTTTTTGCACAATAAAAACATTTTATTATTAGTCAATTAGCAGGAATAGTTAATGCTTCAAGGTCACCCACCCTTGTCCTGTCTTATGAGCCGTCGGTCTCCTGTGGAGTAACCAGAGCTGTATATTTTAATAGATGAGCTCTCTGTCTGCTCACCTCACTTTAATGTTGATCACTGAAGAGGTTTAGCTCACTGTTGAGTCGTTGCTCCGAGGCATAGTGCCATGAATCAAGGCTTATCTGAGCACTTAAGCTTGATAATAGAGTGACATGGGAATTTCGCGTATGGGACTTCTTTGAGAACAAAAGCTTGAGACTCGCATTGTACTTTGATTTTATTCTGAGTTCAACCTGGCACTATACATGTATATGGGGCCCAATTTAAATTCTAATGAACTAGGAACATAAATAACATACAATTTGAGTATAAGATGACTATAGAAAATACATGTACTCAAAGCTGAATGCTTGTCTTTAATATTAAACGGATAGTTCACCCTAAAATGAAAAAACGTATTTTGTTCATGACTTCACTATGGAAGTCAATGGCTTTGATCAACTGCTTGGTTACCAACATTCTTCAAAATATCTTCTTTTGTGTTCCACTTGAGGATTGCATCTCAATTAAAAAGCTCTATATAAAAAAGATAATACAGAGGAATACAAAAGAGACATAACTAACGTGTAAAGCAAAATGAGAGGTGTCATCATTTATTCACAGGGTGATAGTTATTAGCAAATTAGTCCTCCTGTCAGATATACCGCTTTCATTTACGCAGGGTGTTTATCGTTATAATTAAGATGTAATTTATCATCAGTAATGAGCCAGATTAAAAATAAAGCATGCTGAATGCTCAACATAAGTGCTTTCTAATGCTGTTTTTAAACGATGATTCAACCACCTATTATCTGAATAAATAAATAAAAGTTGCATATCTCAATCAATGCATTAACCCAAAAACCACTCAGCTATTTAAGGAGTGTAGTCTGATGTGATTAGGGTAAATAAAATATAACAATTCATTAAGAACCTAATGACTGTGGCTGAAGTCATGCATATTTTAGATTAAATAAATAACTCTGCCAATATGATATTTGCATATGCAACTCATATATAAAAGAAAGGCATAATATCTGTTCCTGAGTAGACATTAGAACCTTGACATAAGAATTTAATTGAATAATTAATTATAAACAGAGCACGTGCAGGTTAAAACAGAATCTCAGCATGGACAGTAACATACAAATACTTTGTACTTTCCTGCATGATCTTGTTCTTGTAATTGTTTAAGTATTCACAATATAAGTAGCCTATATACTGTAAGTACTTTGTGTATTTACAAAACTTACATACATATAAGTAAAAGTAACTGAATATATGTCTAAATTAAATTATATTATAGAGTATACTATAAATGAGTATAAAAAAATTACTAAATCAATAAATACATTTGTATTTACTTCAATACTTATTTACAAATGTACATACATTTTCTTTCATTATATATTTACAGCATATGTATAGTATAAAAATGAAAATGATGTCTAAATAAACTAACTATACATTATAGAAAATTACTATAAAGTGTACTAAATCAATGTACCAAATACAATCTCATTTACTTTAATTCAAAATAAAATAAATAAAATAAACTCCCCTTGTAACAACTGTTGCAATACATGGTACTGCAATCTATGCTGTCTGAAATTAGTCTATCTGAGCTAAAAAGGCAACCATACTACAGTACATTAGAAAAAACCACTGCAACATTTTCAAATATAAACTACACAAACATTTTCTTAGAAACAACATGCAAAATAATTTGCATGCTTTTATCAAAAACGAATAGGTTTATGATGAGACTTGTACCTTGATTGCACCTTGTTTTTTAACAAAAAAACGAAACAAAAAACACTATATGCCACAAGTACAACGTACTATGATGTCTGAAAAATAACTGTAGTAGTATTTGTTCATTGTCGAGAGGTTGGCTGATCAAATAGAACAGCTCATGGCCTCTACAAGCACATCTAGTAAATCTGCATTTTCTCCCTGATCTTAACTTGAAGAAGGGCAGCGCATGGCATATTTCACCAGGCCTGTCATCCACCCGCACGCCCCTTTCAAATTGCTCAAGAACTTAATTCTATCTTCCCATGGTCAAGCTGTGATACTGACAAAATTAGCACAGCTACATTTTGGATGCATTCCCATGTTAGCGGTTGTTGTTTTTCCAACATTTTCCAACACAAGCTCTGCTTGAGTCTCTCACTTAAAGCTTTAATAAAAAAGGAGTGTTTATGTAACGTGGAGCTTGTTACAGAGATTTTCCAGGCCTACTGACAGTGATGTGCACTGGGAGTGTGTGGGGATGACGGTTGGGTGGGAACGGGAACACTGCACCTCCACACAAAACCAATTAGAGAGCTATTTTCTCAGACAGGTCAGGGCTTCGCATCCTGGTGGACGGGTGCTAGGTTTAATGCCTTGATTAAGCTGACATATATGTCCCTTACACAATCTTAGAATGACAATCATTGAGGTTTCAGCAATTGGCCGAATCACTCACCCTCTTCGAGCTCATGTTGAGTTACCCGTGCCATCCAACTGCATTTTCCAAGTGAACTGGTTTGAAAAGGGGTAATTGGTAGATAACGGCAGTAGGAGATGACAGGGCATTTGTCAAAGATGCAGAAAGGAGACTTGCCTCTGCGTATGCATGTTTCTAAGAGGTCAAGCCTTCAAGTGCACCTGGGAAACTCCTACTTTCGAGCTGGGTGTTCGTTATTACGACATGCCATGCATTTAGGAAAAACAATACAGACAGTCTAATCGAAACTAAATAATGGATGACCTACCAAAAACTATTTTCTACTCATGGTATCTAACAAAAACATTCATTTTACATAAGGCAAACCTCACGTTTGCTGTTTTTAATCTCTTTCATACACAGTGCAATAATACTATTGAAATACTGCATTAAAAAGTAAAATAATTAATCAAGTATTCAATGCACAATCATTCATTACCACTCACAACAGATTTGTTTCCTGCCATTTTTCACGTCGACGCACCCCTTCCAATTTTGCAACTCTGCAACCATCTAAGGTACGTTTACATCACAACGATATACTAAAAATGGAAAAGTTTTTCTTTTTTAAAGTTGTATGTACACACAACAACGTCATCAAAACATTCCCCGTTCACACAGATCCGCAAAAATGACAAAAAATAATTTATTGTGCATGCAGGCCATTAGTTGGCGATGTCACTTTGTAAAGAAACACTATGCGCCTGTGCACATACCTATAGACTGAACACATAATACACATGCGCATAACTTAACTGTTTTCACAAATTTGTGTTTTTTTACTGTATACAGAGACGATAACAGTAATGTTTTTTTTAAAAACCTGCATTTTCTGGGTAGCAAAACACTGTTGTCATGTAAATGAAAGGCCAAAACGCATAACATTTTTTTAGTTTTTAGTTGAAAACAAAGTTGTGCAAACAGCCCTGCAGGCTGCATCTGAAATTGCATACTTCCATACTATATAGTAAATGAAAAACAGTATGTGTACAGAGTAGTATGTCCAAATTCATAGTAGTCATGAAACAGCGGGTGAAAAATTCCCAGATGTATTACTACTCCTGGGGAGATTCTGAATTGCAGATACGATGGACACTTTACTATCACATGAACAGAGAAGTCGTGAATGACAGTAAAGCGATGCAGCTGACACTGGTATAGGCCCCATGAAAATAGCTATGTTTCCATCACCCTGTTTTTATGTGCATTTTGAAGCATTGCATCAGAAACGAGTGATGGAAATGCCAAATTTCCCAAACGGCAGCATCCGCCTCCAAAAGCAATAACCGGATTGATTGTGTTTCATCTGCTCGCTCTGAGGAACAAGTAATTTATTATCTATGAAAATTATTATATTCAGTGGCTTCTACTTTTCTTAGTGATATTTAGTGCCAGTTTATCAGGAAGTGACGATTTTGTTCTCTTTGACTCATTGGATGGAAACGAATGCTTATTCGCAAATGTTTTATGCGATATTCCAATTTTGCACATAAGTTAAATTCATAACTTTGGATGGTTCACTCTGTTTACAGAACGTGTTAACCAAATGTAATTGAAACAAAAATTTGCTCTAAAGCATAACTTGAGCATGAACATGTGACTTTATTATGATCAGACATTGTATACTCACCAAAAGCAGCTCCAGTTAGACATCTATAATGCCAGGAAGAAAACAAGGCCCGTCCTAATCCAGTGTAATATCAGTTTGGTCAATTATTGAAGCAGCATCGATGTATCCTTCTCAGATGAAGATATCCCATAATCTTGTATATGCGAGTTGGTGGAGAGAATTCAAACGGTGTCTGATAGAATGATTAAAAGTGATCATGTTTAATTTTTTTCCCCTTACAATTCAATTTCTACCCAGAAATAAGCATTGTAGTCATTAAATATTCACTGGTTTATCTCTAATGCTTATTTGAGTTTAAGCTTTTTAGTTTCTTTAATTTGCACATTCAAACAAAACTGTTGCCTGTTAAGTCATTCACTGTCTAGACAGCAAGATATCTGCCTACAGTTTAGGACAAAGCCAATAAACATGTTAACAATTAGCAAACAAATCACAGGTAAGTACAATCAAGGCCTGGATTTGAAACAATCAACAAGGGCAAAGAGAAACTTCAAAAATAAAAGACATTGGTTTCAAAATAAAAGCCTGACAAAATTATATATACTGTATATACACACACACATTTTTTTTTCTTTTTTTGGCAGAGTAACTTTTTAGACAAGCGAAACAGACACATTAATACACATAAGAGACTTACATTTTCCTTTATGCATTTACAACCCCTGAATGTGTTTGTGAAAGAAACGCAGAGCAAATGTCCTTTGACAGCACCTCATGGTCGAAGAGGTTGGAGACACATTCAAGGTGTGATGTGCATAAATACCATAAAAGGAACAGTGCAAACTACATGTGACGTGGTATAAATTGTGCATCTCAAGCTGCTGGAGAAAATAGAAACACAAAAACAGTAAAGAGCGCAGCAGATTTAAGGTCTATTAAATGAAATAAGCTGCAGGCAGATGGGACTGAAACAAATCCGTGCAAACAGGGCCGGTCTCCCAGCTGTGAAGGTGACTGAGGAAGCCGTGTGCAGAACAAGCCCTCTTGATTAATCACATGATATTTACAGGCTCAGACATAATCAGAGATCAGTAGATCACAAGTCTATATCTCATGCTGCCCAGGAATATACACACCGCAGTTAACCTCATAAAACACACTAAAACACACAGATTTGTGCACGGTTGCTTTCTCACACAGACACACACTTGTTAAAAATGTCCTTTTTAAATTAAAAAAAATATTATACAAAATATTATTTATTTTACTTTTTATTTATTCTTTTGTTATATGAAGGTCATATTAAAATCTTTGACAATTTCTTTCTAAAACTGATTTATATCAATGTTTCAAAAAAAATTCTGTCCCACAGAAAAAATAAATAACTATATATATATATATATATATATATATACATATATA